>NC_138663.1:92897948-93437528 GCF_964273445.1 Streptopelia decaocto
CTAAAAAAACAATTCCCATACTAAAACAAAACAAAAGAAACAGCCTTCTTATAATAAACTATGATGAGATATAGAATATAATCCTTATGGAAATGTGTTGCAAAACAGAAATTGCACAAATGCTTATATGGTGAAGTTCAACAACTGGATCAGTAGATGAAGAAATGCCCTGTTCTAGCGGAGAACACGTCAGAAAGACTTTGAAATGGGGAGCCATACTCTGAATTGTGCATCCCTTGCCAGTTTTGTCAGCGTGATTGCTAAAACAGAGTGAATTTAACACCAGAAGGGGTATGACCAGTCTACCTTCACTCTTGCCTACCTTCAGTGGAAAAGTGTGTACTTAAAGACTGCGACATTTACTAAGCTATGGTAGCTTGAACTATTCCTCCTAAGCACAGCCAAGTGTCAGCACCCAACTGTCATGGTAGTTACTTTCGTTGATAGTTTATACTCTTTTTTTTTTTTTTTTTTTTTTTTTTACTCTGGGCCAGAAACCAGAACTTCTAAAATACAGATATGTGGTTTCTCTCCTGCCACCTTTGCTATGGACGCAGAAATGTCTGGGAGAGTGGCAGAGCAGTTAGTTAGAGCTGCTGGTACTCACTAGAGGTTATCTGCCTGACAGGCTACAAAAGCAATAATCAAATGTTTGAATCACCTTGTCTGTCCTGTGGGGCATTACCTCTTCTGTGGGACACCTATCAAATCCAGGTGATGTCACGCTTGAATAAATGAGAATGTGGGGTCCCTCTCTCAGGTTCTGCTGGGAGGACAGGAACTCACAGTGGGAAATATAGTCTCTTAAATTGGTATTGAGATTATTGAGATTTCTGTTGTGAATATGCCCCAGGTTACTTCCTCTTTGTTTTCACCAAATTGTTGTACATGGTCAATTGGTTGAAAATAAACCAAGCAAAGAGAGAAATCGGGAGAGAGGAGGCTGTTGGATCATCCAATCAACTTTTCTGCTAGTACAGACTCAGCCCTGGTAGTTTGTTTATTAGTATTTTTCAAATTCTTTTTAAAATAACTTCATTAAAAGAATTCCTGCCGCTTCCCCTGCGAAATTTGCACAAGCTCTCTCTGCCAACAAGATTTTCAGATATTCAGTCTTTTCCCACCCTCTTTTCATTTACTCCTACTTGTTACCATATGTATAAGCCCAAGTATTTCCTCCACATCCTTAAGGTTTGCATTACTTAAGCATTTGCTGTCTGGAGACATGCCTCCATCTACCTCTGCTTTAACAAAACTAGATGTATTAAACTCTTCTAACCTTTCCTTATAAAACCGCTCTTCCGGATAATTCTTGCTGCTTTTCCTTAAATTGCCTCATTTGCCTCGACGTTATGATGGATTGCACAGAAATGATACACGTACATACCAGCATTGAGTGTGCCTGGGAAAAGTTGTCCATTCAGAAATGTTTCAATGAGCTCAAGCTGCCAAAATGAGTTTGCATCACTTGTCTACTTTCATGAACACCCTAAAACTAGGTTTACCACCCTGTGGACCTGTGGCGCATCTTTTGCTTGCCAATACATTGCAGCTCTGGTACATGGCTGGACCTGTGTGCTGGAGGCAGCCCTGCAGTGAGGACAAGTGGCTCAGGGCTCCTCCCTGCCCCATTTAATTGTCCATGGCAGCTTCAAGGCATTGGAGGGCTTTGTCTCCAACATTTTATTTGTGGCATTGCAAAACTTATACATGAAGAAAACAGAGTAGATATATTGGGGTTTTAATATTCAGTATTTTCTACAATATTTATTTTCAGTGAACCTTTCTTACTTTTTACTTAATGACTTTATTTTCTAGGTAAACTGTGGTAAATTTGCTTTTTTATTATTTGTTTTACTTCTATTTTCTGTTCACTTAATCACTCATATGATCATACACCTAAATTAAAACCCAAGATATGTAATATAATTTTTATTAACCCATTGAGAAAAAATACCCTTAATTTCTTTAAGAATTGTACATTTTATGAACTAAATGGAATGACCCAGAAGTTACTTTCTCAGAGAAAGGGATGATCACCTTCTCATCAGGCTCATCAATTATGATACACACTTAGATACACAACAAGAGCCTGCTTTCAGCTTTGCCATGATAAAACCCATGACATTTTAGTTTACTGGTTTCCTCTAATAATGCACTATTTTGCTGGCAATAGTGCTAGCTGTAGTATTGCTATTGTGAACTATGATGTGAACTGTTGCTGTGGATCTACACCTAGAATCATAGAATCACAGAATAGTTTGGGTTGGAAGGGACCTTCAAAAGTCATCCAGTCCAACCCCCTGCAATGAGCAGGGACATCTTCAACTAGATCAGGTTGCTCAGAGCCCCGTCCAGCCTGGCCTGGAATGTCTCCAGGGATGGGGCATCGCCCACCTCTCTGGGCAACCTGGGCCAGTGTTTCACCATGCTCAGTGTAAAAAATTTCTTCCTCGTGTCTGGCCTGAATCTCCCCTCTTGTTGCTTTTTGTATGCAAGAGACGGAACCTGACACACCAATGTGATGTTCACAGAGCTCACTTTATTGTTGGACTGGGCTAACTTTATACCAAAGCTGCCGTGTCCACGCGCGTTGGAACAATGTGATTGGTTGTAATACGTGCTATACAATAATGGGATAGGCTGCATGTACTGTCCACGCGCTCTGCACGCGCGTGTCTGGTGATTGCTCATTCATTGTTACCTTCTTATGGGGCTCCTTTCGTTTCTTTTGTCTCTGGCTTCACCTCTCAGCCAGGCTGGTGATAACCCCATCCCCCCGGGGAGGGGGGGGGCGGCGCTCTGCCACTACACCCTCTTTTAGTTTAAAACCATTACCCCTTGTCCTGTTGCAACAGGCCCTGCTAAAAAAGTCTGTCCCCACCTTTCTTATAGGCCCCATTTACAGCTAGCAAGTTGCATGCAATAAGCATTAGCCTCACTCATTTCACCGCCGCTTCATGTTTCGCTGCTGATACATCAGGGTCATGCAATTGCCACATCATAGCCCTTCTTTCCTGCTGTGGTCCTGGCACCAGACAGAGTGGGCTGGTCTGATCTAGGATTAGCTCATTAGTTGTGTCTGCCCTATAGGCTTGGTGTATAAAAGGTGAAGGCACCCACAGGAGGCTGGCTCTGTTCTGTGGGTGTCGTGTGGCTGTAGCATAGTGACATGAGCTCTCTGTACTGAGTGACAGACCACTGTTACTTGACCAAATGCATTAGCAGTGTCCTCAGGCCCTATCCCATGCTGGGACATAGCAAACTTTGGAGATACAGCACAAAGGACTCAATCCCATCACAAAGTCCAACACAGCAGAAGACTTCAACACCAGATTAGCTCCGTAGTACTGTCAGCGAAGGGAACTGCTCCTGTTTCTCCATGTGTTTGTTAGACACTTTGCTAGCATGCCCCAGACTTTCCAAATTAATTCCTCAAGCATGCAGCAATACAGCCCCCTTTTGCTGCCAGCACAGTAGTATTGCCTCCTCTATGTTTGGCAATCTGGCACCATTTCTGGTGTAGCTGATGGGTATTTTGGTGTGACAGCAAGGCGTGTGATATTTATTTCCCCCATAGTCCACACTGATTCAGCTGGAACTTCATAACATGAAGCTCTTCTTAATTATAGTCTGGTAGAAAACCAGGACTGCTGACATGGTATCATAGTGTGTTACCCACAGAATCATGCTAGATAGCTGCTAAATGTGTTGTAAATTCTATATGTTGATTTTTCTGCTGGAATTGGAGGCATCTAGTGCAAAAACAGCCTTGACTGCAGAAGCAATCTAGTGATGCATTAGAAAGAAAGAGAAAAGAGGAAGAAACAGAAAATAAATGGGCCCAGAGTGCTGACCAACCAAAACCCTATTCAACCCGAAGATACACAGACTTCATTCTTAAGTTCCTAAAGCTTTTCTGAGAGTTGAAACTTATTGTAAACCTGTTCTGTGAGGTGGCACAGGCAGGATGCAGGAATGACCACGAAACTATGGATGAAATGCCAAGAGTAAATTTATTTTTGTTACTTCACCAACTGGGGGCTCCCCAAAGCACCACCTGGGCAGAGGCACACGAGGGGGGATGCAGGCACCGCGGGGCTCAGTCCATGCTAGAGCATCACCAAACCTGCTTTTTTGGCCTGTATTTCAAGGATTCACACAGGCACAGTTTACCACAGTGCTTTGATCTTTTCCACAGCAGGACAGGAATCTAAGCATGTTCGATAGGGTGCCTCTGAGTCTATCAGAGGCCTATGTTATCTAAACACAGATGTTCTATTTGTCCAACACACAAGGCTAAACAACAATTAGTATGATATATGTGTTTTTCTACACCCCAGCTGCAGGTCACTTGAAGACATTTACAATCCTTCTGGCCAGTCTTCCATTATTTTCCCACACCCGTTCTTTCAGTTTAATGTGATTCTGCCAAAATGGTGATATACTCAGCTATGTGTATTTTTTTCTGATGGGCACATCCAATAACACTGCAATCATGTGCCGGTGCCAAAAGATATCCATGCCAGGTGAAAAGATGTTAGTTAATACTGAGACTGGTGAAGTGCAAGTGATATTCATGGCCATTTGAAAATGATCAGCATGCTTGTTCATTTATCCATTTGTCCTCCATGCAGATTCAGAGGCCCAGCCACAGACACCTCCATCTGAAATTCTTGGCCAGAGTTTATTCAGTTCCATGCTAATGCACGTGGAACCCAGATATCCTTATGGCATCAGAGGGCATTTTTGCGAGGTGCTATTGATTTCAATTCATAAGCTGAACAGAGTGATAGATGAAGCATGCAAAAAGGGCACACATCAGGTGCTGTGGATTCTGGTTGCTGCCTGGGTCTCTGATTCTTAAAGAAGAAGACTGAAATCAGAGACATCTGCTCATGGAGATCAACTTGCAGGATGAGGTAGGATGAAATTCTGATGGTAGAATTTGATTAAATGCCTTAAAATTTGAAAGCAGCTCCACTTGCTTCTTCCTGCTTTGTGTGCTTGTGGTGTGTCTTCTTGTCTGTCTTTAAAATCTCTCTTCTGGAGGAGCTTGAATAGTTTGATGATAACCTGCTTCTTTTTGCCTTTCAGACAGCTCTAGATATTTTCTCCCTCTTAACTGAGTCATATGCTTCATAATATGAAGACTGAGTAGGTGGATGTCTGGATTTTCCTGTCCTTTCAGGTAGCCCATGTTATCATTAGTACTGACATTCTGGGTACAGGCTCTCGGATGTGCACTTCTTCTTTTTTGGTATTCTGCTGTCTCTTTCATTTCTGTTTCTGAGCTGGATTGTATAAACGATGGCTCTTCACTGTTGTCCGACTTCCCCTTTGTGACTGTGGGATTAGCATCTCTTTCGGTTCTGCATGTTAAAATAGAAAAAAAAAAAAGATGAGACCAAAAGCTGGAGTAGGCTCTCATGATGCAGCTCTGTAGGTTTGGAAAGAGCTTCCTTGGTGTTTTATTGCTGGTGACCGACTGACATCACTTTAACATGTCTCCAAGTGCTTTTTATCTAATCTCTCACACTGGGAAATAAAGGCTCCCAAGAAGCAATACAGAGATGTTTATGGGTGAAGTTTAACCCCAAGATCTATAGACTGTACCAGTATGATCATTCAAGGCTTGATTCCCTCAGTTTCCATGTTTATTTGTGACCACCCCAGCTTCTTTTAAAATGTGCTGTGCTGTCCTTTTTGTGCTGTAGGCTCTGGGAGAAAGAGTGGGCTCTGTAGAGCTGAGGTACAGAGATCATTAGTGTCGTCTCCTCCCTTTCACCCTTCAGAGAAGATACCACATCTGTCAGCGCAGAAGAAGGAGATGTGGCACCAGCTGAGTGGAACAGGAGTAACACAGCTCCTGCAAGAGGCTTCAGTAACAGCATGGGGCTGAGCACTCCCACAAATGGGATATTGCCAGTGATTCAGGAACTGGCTTCAGTTCCCAATGCCGGCTCAACCTAACTGGGCTAGAATGTCTTACTGGCCTGCAAAGTTGTATCTAGTGTCTATCAAATCCCAGTCTGCACAGGCTGAGATGTGGCTGAGTGTGAGATATCCCAGTCTTCTGTTATACACCAGAGTATAAAAAGATTTAAAAAATGAAGTGCTGCCTTGGATGAAGAACTGCAGCAGGTTGGTGGGCCAAGGAAGCCTGAAGTGAGGCTCCTGAATGAGCAGTCAATTTTCTTGGAGAAGTTTATCTTTAAAAAGAACCAGCTGCTCTTCTTCCAGGTGCTGCTCTCCCATCAGCAACAAAAGATCTGTCAGCTTTGCCCATCCAAACTGAGGTGTAGATGTCTGGGCATGCATCAGGACAGAGGTGGAATTTCATCTGACAGAAAGAACAGTGCAGGGGTATTGAGACCCCTCGAGAAGACAGAGCATTTTGGTACTGGTGCGCTCTCTGGAACACTAAAGGACATTATACATACCTCAGGGGTCACATCTACATCGATGAGTGTAGAGAATTGCTTGCCTACTGTTGCACTTTGAGCTTATCAGGATGCAGGCCAGCTCCAATATGAAAACTGAAACCACAGTGGTGTGACACTGCACTCATGTTTACCATAACCACTCTCTCTGTACAGCTTATCAACACAGCTCTGAGCTTTGGGTTAATGCAGCTACCTAATACCCACACCAGTCTGGCTTACATCCAGCTGGCTCAGACCACGAGCAACTGCATGCACCACTCTGCACAGACAGACCCTTTTGGTTAGTTGCAGTAGTCAGCTCTCACAAAGGCTTCTGCAGCAGTTGTACAAGGATACATGAGTGAATTGGCAGTCATTGCACAGTGGAAGCAAACAGCTCTTGTCACAACAGTATTGCTAGCATATAATTTCATATTTCATAGTATATAATCCCTTTTGCATTGTTTGAGTAAAATGTAAAAATGACAATATATTGAAACCAAAGAAAAAAAAATTAAACCAGAGCAGCTCTAAACTGACATATTTAAAATTTGAAATGAAATCAAGCGTTTCCAAAATAATGGGTTTCTTGTGGCTCCAATACAAACAGTAAACAACAAAATCCAGACTTACTTGTGCAGAAATGATTTAGGTAGTGAATGAGAAGGAGATGGTCATAGAGGGCTGAGCTCAATAAAGTATGCTTGCAAGTTCTTGAAAAACCCAAGTGGGAAGAAGTCCCACAAATCTGTAAAATATGACTCAACTTCATACAGATAAGGTTTTCATGGAGGAATATATGACAAAACCTCTGATCTTGGTTGCTGTGATAGAAAATTGGGTAATAGGTGATTCTGCTAATGTCTTAATCATAGCTTATACAGAATTTTCTCTTGCCAACATTCCTCTTCTTCTCATTGTACTTTGACACAGCGTGATTGCCTGAGTGTCTCAAGTGAACTCAATGGCTCTTTCAGGAGGAGGCCTGGCTCCTTGTAGGGCCACCAAAGCTGTGGATGTGTCAGAAGAAAGGGACTAGATGAAAAGCAGCCAAGGGGACTTCCTGGCTGGGGATTGTGTAGCCAGCCATCAGCCTGGTTTCATGGAAACTCTAGTACAGAAACATCCCCAGAGAACCATTTGGGTAAACAAGGATGACAGATGGATCTGAGGAGTCCAGCTTCTCCCTTAAGCAACATCTGCTTGTGTAGGAAGTATCCAGAAAACCACACCACACTTAAAAATGAAACAAACAAATAAATCTGCAAGAAGAAAAAGAGCAAACCAAGATAATAAATTAGCTGCCAAAGTACATACTGCCATGATAACCTGCATTTTGACAATAAAGCTGCATGAAAATGTTGCATAGCAGCAGTCATGCCAGATAAAGAGCAAAGATCATTCAGGATCATAACTGAGAGCTTGTGCCCAACAGGGGCTGGTCATGTCCAGAATTTGCAAGTCCTAAACTCTTGATCCTGCTCAAAACATATTTATTTACCATCCCTTCTGATTTACCTGCACGTCCCTTCTAAAATATTGGGAATGCGAAAGACTTACAAATATTGCTAAGTGCAGCTTTCTTAGATTCTTGTGTGGTTCATAAGTTTTGTGATCTGTTCAAAGTCACAAAACCGAGGTGCAAAACAGTTATGTTGACAGAAAGGTAGGAAGAGGGAACACCAAGGCTTCATAGCAATGTTTTTTCAATAGAAGACCTATACATTTTTAAGAGATGAGAAACCATATTTTTGAAATTACTGTCCTTAATAAAAGAAAAAAAAATAGTGCTATAGTGACTTTCTGTGAAATTGCAAAACTTGTTACTACATTTCGTCATTGACAAATAAGTTGGCACCCTAGTAGCTACCTATATAGAAAGCTGTGCAAATTTCTGGAGCACATGCGAAAACTGAGTTATTTATAGTTTAACTTTTATTTTCATGCTTCATATCTTTGAAACCAGTGTCTTTTTTAGCTCTTCAAAATACAGAGGCACCAGTTTAATTTTTGCAAACCTACACATTTTAAAGGAGGTGTTTAAACAGTGCTGGCAACTTTGTATTTCTAAATGTTAGTGTTCTGGTTTTCATCTAAATAAAGCAGGATTTTCAGTTGAAAATTAAGTTTGTAAGCTAAAAAAACAAGGTTAAAAATGTAGAAAAAAACCCAAAAATGCCAATTAAAAATGTCTGTGTTAAAACTGGATCATAATGCCTGCTGCAATGTTACTGATGCAATGGCTGTAGAAAGCAGAGTCCTGGGACCCGGCACAGAAGCAGAGGAATTAACTTCTAGCTACTGCAGCAGGGCAGAGCCCTGTGAATCACACAAGGAAGCACAGATCAAATCCTTTTATGTAAACATCATACGATGCTGGCACTAGTCCTCTGTGCACCCTGGGAGGACTGCTGATGTGGCATTCCCCAAGTGCACATTTGCTTTGCGTAATTGTGGGCAGTCATTCTTAGGCACAGGAGGCCTAACTGTGGAAGCCTTTGTATCTTCTTCTCAGGGTGAACAAAAATAGATGGGGAAAAGCAAACTCTGAACATGGCCATGGACTCCCAGAGCCACCTCGTACACAAATGTCCCATACCCAGGTCCAAGCCCACAGAGATCCAGGTCACGTCCCACTGGCTCTGCATCATGTGTGGGCTCCAGAGCCATGTCACTGGCATCCCCTCAGGGTTCCCAGCAGTTTTTCCACGTGAGTGCTGAGTGCTGAGGACCCATCTCCTGTTTCACACCGATGTTTAACTTGCTGAATCAGGACTCCATGAACTGATTCAGACCGGGTTTCTAGTGACTAATGCCAGGCACTCCCTTCCTCCTAGGCAGCAGTAGCTCCTCAGTGCTCCCAAGCCCTGTTCAGCCAGGCAGCTGCGGGACTGGAAACCAGATGTGCTGTTTCCCCCCACTGAACAGGTGGTGATGGATAAGGCCTTATTTCAGGTGTTTTTTTTTTTTTTTTTTTTTTTTGTTATATAACAATGTCAATTTGTAGCCTGAACTTTTTAAAAAAAAAATCTGTGTAGTTATCATGGAATCACAGAGTGGTTACAAAATCACAGAATCACAGAATGTTAGGGATTGGAAGGGACCTCAAAAGATCATCCTGTCCAATCCCCCTGTCAGAGCAGGAACACCTAGATGAGGTTACACAGGAATGTGTCCAGGCAGGTTTTGAATGTCTCCAGAGAAGGAGACTCCACAACCCCCCTGGGCAGCCTGTTCCAGTGTTCTGTTACCCTCACTGAGAAGAAGTTTCTTCTCAAATTTAAAGATCAAAAAGTTTGATCCTTGCACTCACATATCCTATAGTTTGCAGGACTGATCTTCTTGAGGACAGTCTGGGTGGGGTACTCTGAAATTCCCATTGTTGCTCTTTTCAGTCAGCCGGGATTAGATGTGGAATGAAGCAAATATCTTAAGAATACTTTTAGTGTTGAAGACTTTATGATAGGCATAGATTTATCTGTTTAAAGCTGTCTTCTGCCTGGTTGTTTTATCATTCACATAGAAGTCTGAGACTTAGAGGAGCACTCTTAGTAAAAGCTCTGGTACGACTTCCATTTGCTTCTCCTCATCTATGAAACACAAAAAGTGTAATATAATGCAAACACAGCAAACACAGCATCACCACCAGGCACTCTCTGCAACTTTTCTCTATTTTGTGTAGCAAGAGTTTGAAAACATTAGCAGTTGGATCACAGCCATGATCTCCATGGTTGCAGGAAGCCCACCACCAGTCCTTGCAGGCTCCAACATGAGATTGCCTGCTGAAGTCTGGGTGATACCCTACATTCTTCATTCTAGATTATTAGTGACACAAAAATGTTTGTTCTGCCAACTAGGCACATCCATTGCATGCATTTGTCTCTTGAAGGCTTCAGTGAAGAAGTCAATGACATCCTCAGTGAGTTAAACTTTCTTAACTAATCTTCTAAAAAAGCTTCACAAACCTGAGCTTTATCTTCCTCCTCTGGGTTTTCTTGAGTGTCTTCAGTTTTCATGTCTTGTGTTAGATCATTTATCATCCTCTGAACTATCTCTGGTGTATGCATATGCTGATGACACAAAATTGGGAGGAGCTGTTGACACTCTCGAGGGCAGAGAGGCCCTGCAAAAGGATCTGGACAAAGTGGAGAATTGAACAATTACCAACCACATGAAGTTCAACAAGAGCAAGTGCTGGATTTTTCACCTGGGGCACGGCAACCCTGGCTATACATACAGACTGGGGACGAGATGCTGGAGAGCAGCTCTGCAGAGTGGGATCTGGGAGTTCTGATCGATGGCAAGTTGCACATGAGCCAACAGTGTGCCCTGGCAGCCAAGAGGGCCACCCGTGTCCTGGGTGCATCCATCACAGCATTGCCAGCCGGGCGAGGGAGGTGATTGTCCCGCTCTGCTCTGCACTGGTGCGGCCTCACCTGGAGCACTGTGTGCAGTTCTGGGCAACACAGGATAAAAAGGATATAAAGCTACTGGAGAGTGTCCAGAAGAGGGCTACAAGGTTTGGAGGGGAAGCCGTATGAGGAGTGGCTAAAGTCACTTGGTTTGTTCAGCCTGGAGGAGAGGAGACTGAGGGGAGACCTCATGGGGCTACAGCTTCCTCACAAGGGGAGGAGGAGGGGCAGGCGCTGATCTCTTCTCTCTGGTGACCAATGACAGAACCCAAGGGAATGGCAGGAAGATGTGCCAGGAGGGGGTTTAGGTTGGACATTAGGAAAAGGTTCTTCCCCCAGAGGGTGGTGGAGCACTGGAACAGGCTCCCCAGGGAGGTGTCACGGCCCCAAGCCTGACAGTGTTCAAGAAGAGACTGGACAGCGCCCTCAGACACATGGTGTGAACTGTGGGGTTGTCATATGCAGCGACAGGAGTTGGACTCCATGATCCTTATGGGTCCCTTCCAACTCAGGACATTCTATGATTCTATGATATGAAAGGTACTTAGCAGAACTTGCAGTGGTTTGTGCTCTGTCTTAATCCGTCAGTGTCAATGTAATTGGATGACCCAGACTCGCAGTCAAAACCAATAAGACATTACGCTCTTGATTGCAGGAAATTGTGCCGCTATTTTGAATTGCATTTCTCATAGTTATTGCAAAGCTTTGACTCAGTCGTTGGGGAAGTTGTTGAGGGTTTTTTTTTTTCCTTTAATAGTTGCAGTACGGGAAGCTCAAGATGATGTAGATGCAGTCAGGCCATTTTCCACCACCCAGTGTAACCCCTCACAGCTATACACTGTGACAAGAAAAAAAAAAAGGTGCAAGGGCACGCTGTGGTATGTCACCTGACAGTACACCCAGCTGCATTGCTTAAATCCTTGCAAATTTAAGGGTTGTATTAGAGCATTAACTTCTATTCATCTTCTGTGAAAGTTTCCCTGATTTCCTGAAAAAGTGGGATGTTTCACACTTCTTGGCCATGACATGCTGTGAAATGTTTGGGTATTATCCTTAGGGTCTGGTAATGTCAATCACGTTTTTTGTTCTTGCTTAGAGCTCCACTTTTGATGCCATGTGAGGCTGCATCCTGACAAAGAAAAAACCTGACAGCACAGCTGTAGTTTCAAATACTCACACAGGTTCACTGAGGTGTGCTATTGCACAATGACCTAGTTTAGAGCTATCACGGGGATCAATTAATCTTTGTCACTCCGTGCTCATTCTAGAAGCATCTGAAGCCTGAAGAACTCCCCGGAGCCATGTCAGTTCCTGCCAGTTTTCTGTGGAGGGGTTCAGTTCTGCACATTTACTCACTTCAGTATCCCAGAACACCTCCAGGGTCCCTAGATGAAGGCAACTCTCAGTACAATAGCAATAGAAATACTGATCACACAACATAGTCCACTGAGTTTTCAGACACACCAAACTTGATGGGAGATTAATTTCTTTTTAGTAGCTCTTGGTGTTATTTTAGCAGTACATTTTCTTCTCTTTCAGCTTCTAAATATTTTTTATGGATCATATTTTTGCCAAATCGTGACCCTTTTCAGCTGTTGATTTCTGTGAAGAGCAGCAGGTGGCTGGACAGGTCTTTGCATCTGTTGCTCCAGTCAGTTGTTTTGTGCTGACATCTCTGCAGCTCCTGCTTTCCTGGAAGAGACTTCCCTCCCTTTGGGCAACTCCACCTTCTTTGGCCTTTGTCTCCACATCATCTGGAAATACCATCTGGCCCAGGGTCCCCTTAAGAAACAGCTTCTTTTGTCTGACCCATGGGATGCCTATGAATGCTTTGCACTTGGGCCTCCTCCAACTCTTTAGTCGCTCACTAGAAGTGATTCCTTGAAATGCTGCATCTGGTCTAAATGACTCACCCTGAGGCTGGGGTTTCACAGCTGATACCTTTAAAAAAAGATCTTAAATTTCTGTCTCCATGCTTATAGCTTGTTTGGTAGCTTGTCCACGGCATTATCAGTGACATTATATTCCTCAGCTAACAAACTAGGACTTGTGTTTGTGTGAACTCTTTTCAAAGTAAATGTTAATACAAGAGTTTCTGATGGCCTCCCCCAGGGTACACGGTCTCCATGTACTACTCATTCTGAATTCAATAGACAAAGTTCTGCTTTACTTGAACCATTTTCTGACCAGAAGGCAGAGGGAAACCCCCAGCAAAAGCTTCCTTAATGCAAATAACCACCTCTGTGGAGGTTGCCCTATTGCTGCTTTTCAGTTTGCTGTTTATTTGACATTTCCAAGAAGCCATGTTTCTGCTTTTTGCCTTTTTGCACTTCAAGAAAAGTTTTATAAGTGTCTGCTTCGCAAAAGACACAGCCTGCATATTAAAAATTGTGGCAAAAGGCTTTGGCCTTGCCATGCAGAAGCACCTTTAAGTTGCTGTCCTGCTTTCCCTTTACCCTCAGGGAGCATCAGCTCAGTGACTGGAAAGTCCTCCTACTCAAAACTCACAAATTTCTTCTTAGAAGAAAAGTTTTTTCTGTTTTGAACCCACTACACAGGTGCACAGCACTCAATGGCTACCAGGGAAAGATAGTAATGTGCCCAGCACAAAGAACAGCATTGCCTGCCTTTACTGCCGCTGGCTCAGAGGCTGCAATTGCAGTATAAAGCTGTAGAGCGTGTTTTTAATAAAATACAGTTCCATCTTCTGGAGGAGGTGCTGTCTGGCTTAATAAGATTTAACTACTTATTCCCTCACCTGTCTGGGAGACAGCAGGGACTGGGGGCTGCAACCTAGAGGCAATTGAGCTCCTGGAAAGGTAATGGTCGAGTTAAAGCTGCGCATGGTTTTTGTGCAGAGGAAGGCCTAAGTCAAGTCAAGGAAATGATGAGAGACTCGCAAGACTCTTTTGAGCCTGAACCTGGCCCTTGGGCTTGGAGCTGGACCTGCATAGTTGTGCTTTCAGGTAACCAGGCTTGCTGCTAATACGCTTTTCTCAGTAAACGAACAGCAACCGAGGCAGCTTGTCAAACCATCTTGTCCTTGTTATCAGAGTGAAAGAATATTGACTCAAACCTCTGCCAGTTTGATTTCTGGTTGCTGTGTGGTCAAAGATTAGTAGGGTAATATAAGGCACTGATCCGGCTGGATTACCAATACCTTTACAATAAATTATTTTTTTAAGACTTTGTCTCGAGTAAAATGAATGTTTTTGTGAAGATTAGCATTAGAATTGTACGTAATAGTTTTTTGTTCTCCTTTTTTACTTCTTCACAGAAAGAAAAGGCCTAGAATAATTCCTTACTGTACCAGTATAATCTCATTTAACTTTATAAACTCTGTAATGTGGAATGACTTTTATATAGCATAACAGCTGACGTGTAAAGATAAACAGGATTATTTTATTATTTCTGTGACTCACTTGTCATCAGTCCACATTTACTCATACCTTGAGGAGCATATTGGTAGGTAGGGAAATTTGTTTTAGCTACCAAACAAATAAATGTTTTAGTTCATTTTGTTTATGGTGTGTATCTACCACCATGATAAAATGCAGACATTTAGGACAAAAGTAGTTTCTGAGGCCCATGGCTTGTGATCTCAGATTTGTAGGCAGTAGACAGCTTTTTTATTAATTTATGCCTGTGGGGTAACTAAAGTTAGTAATGCTGGTAAAATAACAGCTGCTGAATGTTATTTCCATACTATCTAGCAATTATAGCATGTGCCATCACCTGATAACTTAGTTGTTCACTTGTACAGTCCTCACTCTGATGGTTTCAGATATTTGAATACTTTCTCCTACTCCCAGGGTATCAGATGGCTCTGAACAGTGAGTGTGGTCTAACAGGCTCTGTGCAGAAGGTTCTGCCTTTTCTTTCCCTGAAGGGGAAACTGCTTAGTAAGCAAGGCCTTCTGGGCTCATGAGTATAAATACTGGACACGTGGCTGAGACCCTTCTATCTCTGCCTGTCTCTTTTCTTGCTGAAGGAAGGCCAGTTTTCTTTTTTTCTTTTTTTTCTTTTTCTGTCATTCTGAGGGTGAGAATTATTGGTCCTCTGTTGCCAAAGATATCCGAGATCTGTCCAGCCATCTGCCATTCCTTTGGGAGTGCGACACTGCACCTCCCGCCCCTGTGGCGTGAATCCAGTGCTTTCCTTTTGCAGAAGGGCAAGATGGTCCTTTGGCAGCTGATGATCCAGCAGATGATACAGCTCTGATCCCATCATGCCTGGTAATCCAAGTGCCTTCTTCTTACCTAGCATACTGTCAACTTTTTCTTATCAGTAAAAGGCTCTGACAAAAGGGACAGAGGAACCCAGGTTATATAAGGGAAAAAAAACCCCAACTAATAAAAATTCTTATTTCCTATAGTGATCAAGAGATCAATCATAGACTGTGCCTCTTACTCATTCTTCCAGCTACTAGACACTTCTGCAGAGTACTATATAAAACCAATAAGCAGCTAAGGGCTTCGTGTTGCTGAAGAGTTGATATATGCATGTTTCAGTT
The DNA here is from genome assembly GCF_964273445.1 of Streptopelia decaocto. Classification (NCBI taxonomy): domain Eukaryota; kingdom Metazoa; phylum Chordata; class Aves; order Columbiformes; family Columbidae; genus Streptopelia; species Streptopelia decaocto. Next base: position 92,913,299 of record NC_138663.1, read on the forward strand.
CTCCAAAATGTTCCCTTCTGATAAAGACAGGAATGAAGAACAAAACCACCTAAAATTAAAATTGTATTAAATTATATTACAATTATATTAAAAATTATAAAAGAAATCACTTAAATACAACCAGTTGAAGTGGAGGAAAGGCTACTATCTACAATAGGGAGAAAGACTTTTTTCTGCGTGTTCACAAAGCTGTACTTTCTGCTCATCTTCCTCTGTTGATTTTCTGTATCTCCATTGTCCCACCACTTTTTTTGCTTGACTGCTGAACAACTTTTGGTCATGGGCTTCTTTTGACTAATCAGATACAGCTAAAGTTTTGAAGCTGCCTGAATTCTTTAACTGGAAAAGACTCAAGACAAATATGAGAGACCACCAGATCCTTTCCTGTCATCTGTAAATAATTTTCAAAAACTGCAGAGAATGTTGTAGGCATGTCAGGTTTTCAGTAATTTCAGGAGGAAGGGAAGATCCCAATGTAAATACCAAGTAGTATATGTTATCTGTCCTGGGAGGCCATCATGCTGATCAAACTGAAAACAGGCTCTTCAGTAGAAAACTGCCTGCAGTTTTAATTAGCTGCTTTTTTTTTTTTTTCAGACAGTACCTTATTTACCGAAGCGTAGGGCAACCTTGAATGTAAGGTGACCTCTAACTGTCTGTTTTAGCAGGAAAAAGAAATCAAATGTCAATGTGTGCTGAAAATTCCCTGAATTATCTTTGCAACCCAGAACGATCCTACGTCTGACAAGCCACCCTTAATGCGTGATGTAGACAAGAAAATTAATGTGGAGCAGGAAGTGTGCTGGTTTTAAGGGCTGGGTTTTGCACTTAAATGATGCAGTCACTGGTTACACGTGAAGTCAAGGAAAAGCCAGGGAATAAAAGTTGTACCTCTTTAAATCTTGAAGGGTGTTTCTAGGAGAATTTCTGGAGAGAAGTGTACAGAAATGACACTAAAGACTTCTTCAGAAGAGCATGTGGGTTTTTGCCTATGATACGGGTAATGTAGGCAATTACGTAGTTCATGGGATTCTACATCACCCATACATTGGTGGAAAAATTATATGAGTAATTAAAGGTATACCTTACATCTAGATCCTAGGATCAACTACTGTGGGAAACCACAGCAGGTTTGGTATTGGGTTTGGTAACCAGATTGTAAAAGAAGGAACCAGGAGCTACAGATAACCCTTGCTAGCAGCAGCGCTGCTTTGTGTTCTGTGCAACTTGTGATTGCAACAGTGCGATCGAATTTGTGGCATAACAGCGCAAATGGGAAAAGTGCACATTCATTCCAGAGGCTGGCTAAAAGTTGTAAACATCATACATCCACCCCAAACTCCAGGCAGACTGGACATTTCAGCATCAGAATCTCTCATGAAAATTACTTCATTTACTTTAGCTGGTTTATGATTTAGGCTACAATTTCTTTGGGAATCAGGTTCATGCTGGTAAAAGTCTAAATGCCCAGGTTTCCAAGAAGTCCTTTCTCTCCCTTCTTCCCCCATATCTGGTTCCAATATCTGGAAGAAAAGCCCCAGATCATTGAAGGTTTATAGATTTACTTAGCTAGAAACAATTTTACTGTATGTAATAACAGGTTTTAATAGCAAGAGTACAGGTTTTTTTAATTTTGCAATTCTTGCGACAGATCCAAACTTCCGCAAACGGCTAAAGACATCCTTCGGATGTGTCGTCCTGATTATGCTCATAGTCATGTGAGTGCCTGCACTTAGCTGTAGCATTCAGACTTCCAGCTTAAAAGAAGTTTGTTGAGGGTTATTCCCAAATGTTTCAATCACTCAGCCAAGCAGGACATAAGCTGTCCTCTCAAAACAGGGAAGCTGATATAAAATTGTTTTGTTTGGACCTGTATCCCAATGTTGCACATAGTTAAAGTGCTCAGAGCCACTTGAAAACGTGGCTTTGAACCACAGGAGAAAAGTCATGGCTCAAGGATGTATTACACATACATGAGGACTACACAGATGCCTTGACAGCTTACAGGAGCTGGGGAGGAATACATTTCAGGAAGGCCAAGGCTGTAGATCATTGCCTGGCATCTCTTCAGCCCTGTAAGCTGTTCTCTCCAGGATCGGGTTTCAGAAAGGAATGCCGTCACGGGAGATTTTACACCATGACTAAAACTGCTGACTTTTCAGCAGGATGATTAACCTCCCATTCCGGGCTTGGCGCTTACTTTGTTTACTAATGCATCCCCTAGTTGTTACGTGGCAGAAGAGAGGGGATAAGTGCTCTGCCTCGGGAGGATATGTGTGAGCAGAGAAAGTACCACTCATCTCCCCACCATTGTAGTCTCCTCCAAAACAGGAGGAAGAGCCCTCATCTGCAGTCAGGGAGCTATTACAAGCAAAGAGCACCAAAAGGCATTTGAGTTCACTCCCAGCAGAAAAATTATCTATAGAATAGAGTGTCCCAGGCTGCAACATATCTTCTGTTATGTTCTCCATGCTGGGAGGGGGAATCTGGACAGGGTCCACTGCAAAGGCAACAGCTGCAGGGAGGTTTTATGGCCACCTGGTTCCAATAGCAATGCAGCTCTGTGGTGTCAGGAGATTGATTTGAGACAACTCCTACAAAAACATACCTTTTGCTATATGGTAACAAACCACCAGCCAGAGGTGAAAACTTTACCTGCAATCGCACCAAAATATTATTTTTGGTGAAATAGTGGGTAGTCAATTATTACTCTGAAGGATCAATAATACTTGAATGACAGTTTCTTAATGTCACGTAAATACCATGTTTCTCATTAGCTGCTCTTTCATAGTAGCAAAAATATACCTCAAAATACAAAAGTTCAAAATGGGGAACGAGGTAAACATAGCTAACTTGTGCTGTGGGCTTGGTTCAGTCGCTGCAATGTTTACAGGTTCTTTGTGAGTGACAAGGTTTTATCTTGAATCCCAGCTTCCTGAGTCACGGGATTTTATGAGATTCTTCCCTCTTGTCCTTCCCCTCCTGTCAAAGGATGGTGTTGGCAGCCATCATGAAAGTATTTGAAAATGCAGGCTTCCTGAAGCCTGAAAAAAGAGAAAGCAAACAAACCCACCTTTAATGTGTATATACATACACATGCCTACACCCATACACGCATAGCTATATGTATATATGGCATGGATGGGTGCGTCTGTGCGTATCTGCCTATCTGCATGGAAGGAAGGAGGGAGGGAGAGACATGAACATCTCATGATCTTTGTGAAGGCAAGGATTTCGGTTTCTGGGAGGCAGTCACTGGCAATGCCAGCCCTCTTAAAAAAAAAAAAACAACCAACCAACCAACAAAAAACAGCCTTGGTGAGAGTTTGGAAATACGTAGCTGGTTTGGAGAAGACTGAGCACACTGCCAGATCAGGTCCTTTAGGAGAAGACAGCACACTGGTGACTCGGTATTGCAAATGCCTCATCCACTTGAGCAGCTTTTCATGTGGATGGAAGTGGCAGTGAGCTACCCATGAAGGAGCACTAGAGCTTCATCTCCTCCAGCAAGAGATTCCAGCACCCTGATACTGCACTTGGTTTTCTCACTTGTGGTAGTAAAGTTTGCATCATGCTTTGTGAGGTCAGAAGCTAAGGATCCAAAAATTGCATTCTTCCTCATGAGTAAGCTTTAGCATGCTCTGGAATGACTCATCAGGTTAAAGGGTTGTCAGGCCAAGCCATTTATGAAAATATGCTTTTAAATATTGGCTGAGTTTTCTGAGAAGGAAATTTTGTATAAAAAGCATGAAGAATTGCAATTGCATCCAGTAGGCATTACATTTTTAGTAGGCATTACATTTTTCATTTTTTGGTCAAGATTTGTAGTTCCATATGATGTAGATTTTGATTTTGCCTTTTTTTTTCTTTTTTTTTTCTTTTTTTTTTTTTTTTTCTGCATGCTAAAATAAATTTTAAAGCAAAAAACAATACATACATGCTGGCAAATATTCTTACCATCCAGTGTATTCAGAGTTATTTAATTAACTTGTCAGGCTTGTTTTTTACCGAGCTCTTTCTGTGGCTATGACAAATTATATGTTCCAGATCTGATTATCCATTAAATGTCAACTGTGAATTTCAGGCTCCCTCATGCTTAAAATGTTTAATGGGATTAAAAATTAAAATATGTTTCTTAATTTTATTTAATTTATGACTTTAAATTACAGAATTTAAATTCAAAGGACACTACAGAACACATGAATTAATTGTACTGAGCTAATTAACTTTTATAATAATTTTTTGTGACGGCTGCACATATATTTTCAGACCTGAAATAAATGACTGGACTGTTTATTACTGAGATTAGTTTAAAAGCTTTGTTTTGATTTAATTGGTAGGCACATTTTAATATACTTTTGGAGTAAATAATGAATGACTGAATCATCATTTCATTTATCAGAAAGACTCAATGATGAAATTAAACATTATTTCAGAATATTCTTTCCTGCTGTTTCTTGAGGGGCATAATAAGGCCTTGGGAAGCTTGTTTCAGGACTTTGAAGACATGAACATCTCACTGCTGCACTATAGTAGGCTACAGAGACTTGACTTTCCTGCTGTAGGGGAGCAGGATTAGAGCTGAGGTTCTCAGTAACTGCTGCTCAGAACCCTCTGACAAGCCTGGCCCAGTTCATACCGATGGCTACGGGGTGGTTCCCACAGATTCCTATAGATTCTGGATGAAACGGATTAAAGCTGTGTTGCACAAATTGTAGTTGGCACATTATTTTTCATATACCTGTTTCTCTGGAGAAAGTTATTTTATCCTTTTTTGTCATGAAGATGACATCTCCTTTTTCTTTTTTTTTTTTTTCTTTTAACGAATTATTGTACCTGTATAGATGACTTTTTTTTTCTCCATTCAAGGCTATAAGAGAACTTTAAGTACAAGCTTGTGTAAAATTTGCATGAGAAATTATTTGTAGCACACAGCCAACCACCACTTCATTACCCTTGCAGGAAACCCCCTCCCCTCTCAACAAAGCAAAAATTTAAAAATAGGACTCTGTATGCAGAACCTGACGTTATCGCTGCTGCCTTCAGCTACAGTCCTGTCATTTATGACAGTTGCGTAGTTCGTGCAGCAATGTTTATGAAGATGCCATTAGAGTAATAAGCAAGAAGGAGGATGCAGTGAGAAAAACTAGTTCAAAGGGACAACACAAGCATCCCAGACTCATCCCAACAGGTCTTTTAAACTGTCTTAACCGGGAAGGAAAAGAAACCCTGGGCAGTTTGCCAAAGATTGCTTCTCCTTCGCAATTAACTTCAAAATCCAAATGAAAGACTTTTCCAAAATATATTTTCTGCTTCAGCTACAGCTACTGGGCTGGGGAATGCATTAGTTCAAGCAAGTCCTACAGCTTTTGTTAAGAAGACCACACTGACTCCACACTGAACTCATAATCGACAAATCTTTTTATCTTGCTAGGCAAACACCTCTCAGGAAGATTAAGGTTTAATGACAATGGGTTGCATTTCTTGCAGCCCTTTTATCTGTGATATCTGTGATGATACCTTATTCTCTCCCTCCATAACATGTTCCTCCATGGCATCCTCTTCTGCATGGAAGAAGCCCCCTGGGTCATCTCATCTTCCTGTAATGTGTTTTAAAGTCCCTCTTCTGCTGAAGATGCCTGTAAGAAAATAACTGCTGTTTAACAGCTTGAGGGAGGCACTTGTTAAACAGGAGCTACATTAAAAGCGTATGAAACTTTGATACAGGTTTTTTATATTTGTCAGTGTTCCCCTCCCCAACACAGGTATAGGGCTTGTTCTCTTAGAGTCTTATCTACAAAGGGCAACTGAAGTGTGACATGGAGCATTAAGAATCTGTTGGAGGTTCTTATAAACATTAATTAAATATTTAAAAATAATAATATGTACACCCAGTCCCAGTTAACTGAGGCTGGTTACATAAGCAGCTATTTTGCTCCTGACGAACTTTCACTGCTTGGCAAAAATAGCTGGAAAATAATTTTTTTTCTGATTTGTGAAACTAGCTGGTGCCACTGCCAGTTTCAGATAGTCACATGAATCCAGTTTTACGATCTGAGATGGAAAGCCTGGTTGAAGCCATAGTAGGCAACAAGCCCTGACTGGAAATCAAGTAATCCTTAAATGCTACATGTTCCTCAGTGTTGGACTGAGGGAGGAGGCTACATTTAAGGCACTGTCTGGCATTCACAGCATTCAGGGCAAATTTTGCCATTCCGTTTTTGAGGAAAGAAATGGGGTCTGCAGTTAGGGATGGTTTCAATAGAGAGGAATTAGGATAAGGCAAAAAAATCAGCTATTTCTGTGTTGTCTCTCGCCTGGCCCTGGTGACTTCATGTGCGGCCACATGAGTCACTTGACTTTGGGCAGAAGGAGATAACACCTGCTTCCCCACGCTGCCATGAGATTAGCTTCATGTTTGTAAAGCGCTTTGGCAAGATTGGGAGCTAAGTGTTATTTGGGACTCCTGCACTCCTGCCTTTGACACCACCTCAACACCTAGGGCTTTGGCAGAGGGATGCCAGCAGCCTTTGCCGTAACTCTCCTGCCCATATTAACATACAAAGCCACCTTTGTGAGGCTATGCTGTGCTTTAATTATGGCTTAATTTGCTCTATCTGTCATTTTTAATATGGAGCTGTATATATTTTGTTGTCTTCCATTGGTTCTGTGGTTATATTGAGCAGATTATCTTTGGAGCAGCAGCACAGATGAGCAGGAGTAAGAAAATACGTTACAAGTAGAAGAGCAGGATTGTTTTATGCTTAGTGTAGTTTCTCAGATATTTTACTTTCCCACCTCATCTTCTTTGGGAAATGGGCAGCGTCCTTCCTCTCTTTCTGTAAGCATCTATGCATTTTCCTGTGCTTGTGGGAAAGGCAACTGGGCAATGACACAATTTGATGTCAATTAAAGGGGTTTCCTAGCAAAGGATGGTAATTTGCACAGCACTGCAGCTATGTGAAAGCACTGAATGGTAACCTGGGAGTACTGAGAGGGCAAAATTTCTGTCGTAACAGAGCTATAATCACCTGCACTTTCACTAATTGCCAAGAGCCGGAGATCCTAAGTGCCATGTTATTTTTTATATAATACACATTAAATTACTACATCTTGTCCATTTTCTCCAGGAATTTCTCCCTCGTTGTCACCAGCCCTCAGCAGCAAGTCTCAGTTCCTACAGCCCTCCTTTTGTGAAACTGGTGGTGGCAGAGGAGCTCTCTGTAAAGAATAAAAAGGAGACAACTGCTCATAACAATATAATGAAATGGGCTGTAGACCCAGCTTCCCCTCTCAAAATTAAACCAGGAATCATCTTCCAAACACAATGCCTTACCTCAAAGCAGACTCTTACATATCTTTTTGCTGTTATTCTGTGTCATGGGGATGCTGATGGTCACAGCCATTTATATTTTCACGTTTTTCAGCAGACTGATCAACTAGGCAGGTATTCAGTAATCAATAATATGTGTTGTGTTTTTGTTATAGCTACGTTCTTCATTCTAAGATGTTAACCTCTTCAAAAGCTTTCTTTTTTCACTGTCATAGATTTGATAGATTTAGTGTGCATCATTAAAAAAAAATCTAAAGGAACAGCAGTAAAGAGCACACAAATAAATTTTAGCTAGCTTAAAAATATAATGACATCTTAATAATAATATCTGGGAAGCTCCTGAGGAATTTGCTAAATGAACCTATTACTGTGGTCCTTAAAGATTTGTCTGAGAAGTGTTTTTATGGGGGGCTTAGTTATCAATATTAATTCCCAGAGCTGCACATTTTTACATTAGTTTTACTGAGAGATGAGAGAGAGCAATAGTGTAAAAACCATTAACATGAACACCAATGGAGAAGGAAATAATTTTTTAAAATACCTTTTTTCATATTTCTACAAAAATGTAACAAAAAAGAACATGGACATCTATACCATTTTAATTAATAGTAATTTAATTATAATTGCATAATTTGATGAATAGTTTTCAAAAAGGCTGCCACAGATGTGGCAAAGAATAAACAATAATATTCTACAGTACCCTAGTCTGGCATATTACATTTTACTCTGCTTTGCACATATTAACTGGAGAGTAAATTTGACATCAGTCTGAGATGCATCTAAGTGTGTTTCATTCCACGTTAGTGAGAGCAACAAAGAAACACAGAAGGGTTGGGTGATCTGCATAGAAGTGTCCTGATGCTCATTTCTTTCCTTCCTAATGTGATATCAACAACAATGAGCTGAAAAATGATGTCTGAATTGCACCTGCATGTACATCATGTGTTTGTCTGTGCACTGCTTTTTTCTGAATGTTAGCACCAGCCAAGCCATACAGTAGGCCATGCATTTTTATACATGTAGAAATATGAAGGAATAGCCTGCTTTTCTATTACATTTTAAACTACAGCATGCTTATAGATATACCAGTCATATCTGTGAGAATGAAAAGATGCAGTGAAAAAGATAACAGTTATTCAAATTTTGATTTGAGTAATCAAATCAGAATTACAATCAAAATTAAATCAAAATTATTTAAATGCTATATATATACACAACTGTGACAATAAAGAATACTTTATTCTTACAGAACAAAATAATCTTTAGCTTAAGGAAAAGTAAAACGTATTCATATAGATGAATAGCTGCTGAGTTTTATTTTGCATGTCTTTTAAAAATCTGAAAGCTATTTCTCTCAGGGAAGAAAGAGTTTATGACTGAGTCAGTCTTCAACCAGAACAGTAACACACTCTCTTTCAGTAGAAGTTAGAGCCTTTTTGAATACATAGAATGAATGGTCACACTTAGCAGTTGACCCCCAAGAAGGTAAATTAGGAAAAGTGAAAAGCTCAAATTTCATCTTTTATTACCAACTAAATTACAAAGTTTATTGTTTATCACTCATATTTATTGAAAAATAATACATTTACACTTCTGTAGTGTAGACAAGGCACCAGGATTTGACACAAAAAGGAACAGGGTGTGAAAAATAACATGGAGAAAGTTCAAGTTACTTTTGGGGACAGGAACTTATCAGCACTCCAGGTTGTCTTTTCAGACTGGTTACAGCAACTTTTTCTTCCTTTCACAGACCTGTTTAAGTAAAGTCCATCTCTATTTGGAATGTTTTTACATATGTACTGAAGGGATTCATGTGTATATTTAGTGAAGCATATGCTGAGGACCTTTTTTGTTATTATAAAAATATTTTTTCTGAATAACAAGGAAAAGCAGAGAGGGAGAAATGAAGTGTGCCCTCTCCTGAATATGAAGTACTTGGAGATTCTAATAAGCTGTGGTGAATTCTGCATTTTTCTGTCAAAAACATTAGCCCTCCTCTGCCAGCTGCCTCAATCGCTTCCTTTCCCTGAAAATTCCAATGATATAGTTGTGTATCCCAAGTAAGAATTTATTTGAAGTGATGAAAATCACAGGACAACCTAAAACAAAGCAGATCTATCAAAATAAGCAAAAGAGAAGCCTCTGTTGGATAATTCTATTTTACTTGTTACAGATGCAGATCCATCAAAGTATGTGGGCTGCAGAGGGGTCAAAATGTGCTCCTGTCTTGCTCTGACCTCAAGGGCTGTTCTCATTCAGTTCATTGCTTGTGATCCTTCAGTTCAACATGTTTAATCATTGCTAAATACTGAGTCATCCTGGCTTCTGCTTTGCAGGATGCTGAGAATATTTTTCAAAACCAGATACTTTTTGGCAAGATTCTGGTGCTGCTTTTTTTTATATTTTGTGTCCAAAAGTGGAATGGCAGCTGTTATGGGAGCAGTAAGGCTGGTTCTGTTTCTTGGAGTCTGCTCTGGGAAGACCTGAAATGGGAATCATAGAATCACAGAATGTCCTGAGTTGGAAGGGATCCAGGGGATCATCAAGTCCAGCTCCTGTCCCTGCATATGACAACCCCACAGTTCACACCATGTGTCTGAGGGTGTTGTCCAGTCTCTTCTTGAACACTGTCAGGCTTGGGGCCGTGACACCTCCCTGGGGAGCCTGTTCCAGTGCTCCACCACCCTCTGGGGGAAGAAACTTTTCCTCATGTCCAACCTGAACCTTCCCTGGCACATCTTCCTGCCATTCCCTTGGGTTCTGTCCTTGGTCACCAGAGAAAAGAGATCAGCACCTGCCCCTTCTCGTCCCCTTGTGAGGAAGCTGTAGCCCCATGAGGTCTCCCCTCAGTCTCCTCTCCTCCAGGCTGAACAAACCAAGTGACTTTAGCCACTCCTCATACGGCTTCCCCTCCAAACCTTGTAGCCCTCTTCTGGACACTCTCCAGTAGCTTTATATCCTTTTTATCCTGTGTTGCCCAGAACTGCACACAGTGCTCCAGGTGAGGCCGCACCAGTGCAGAGCGGGACAATCACCTCCCTCGCCCGGCTGGTAATGCTGTGCTGGATGCACCCAAGACACGGGTGGCCCTCTTGGCTGCCAGGGCACACTGTTGGCTCACGTGCAACTTGATATCGATCAGAACCCCCAGATCCCTCTTTGCAGAGCTGCTCTCCAGCCTCTTGTTCCCCAGGCTGTATGTACAGCCAGGGTTGCTGTGCCCCAGGTGGCTGATGGATTTTCTGGGAGGGCTCTCTACCAAGAAGTCGAAAGCAGGAGAGCAGGGCTTTCTGTACCACCTTACTCAAAGAGCTCCTTGTTTGCTGTTGGAGGCAACAGTTTTTTCTGTATTTACTGTTGCACATGATGACAACACCAGAAACACAAAGCTTCTCAAAAGTTGTTGTGTACCTGTCACCATGTGCTTGTTTAAATACTTGTAAAAGTAAATGATTTAGCAAAAAGAATATGAACTGTAGGGTGCCAACACCCTTTTCCTAGTTGGCTGCACCTTAAACTGCTTTTGGTGCTCATTTTTATGTCTAAAGTAAAAATGTTCTTTGTGATTGAGAGCCTTTATTCTACTGGCACAGACCGAAAACTGTGGACATAGTGTGCAAGCACAGCTTTATATAGATATTAATTGCAAGACAGACAATTTAAATGCATCTGAAGTCAACATAGGTAGCTGCAGGAGGTGGAGTCTGATGTGATTATTGCTTGCAAATGTCCTGGACATACTAGGGATTACTTGATGGCACGTTTTCTTGTGGAAGTGTGGCTTTGGTACAGGATTCACAGCTCTTGGGTGCAAAATGGTGGAAGAGCTTGTTTTAATATTTCCTGAAGCAAAGCAGCATTAAAAGGAAAATACACTACCCCTCTGTAGAAAAATAAACATCGTGGGCTTCAGCACAGTCTTTCAGATAGAGGCTCTCCTTCTCCTTACGTCTCTCCTTCTCCTTACTTTTCTCCTGAATAGTACTCTGGTTAGTATTTGATGAGGACGAGGAATGGTAATGATAAATTGATGATAAACTTCTATGAATTAAGAAACAGGACATAAAGTTATTAACTTTATGGATGAGTAACAGCTGAATCACAACTGAGACTTGAATTGGCAGACTCTTCAAATCTCTATTCCAAGTGAAATTCCAAAATAAAACGTCATTCCAAAAGAAAAAATAAACTTAGAGATTTCTCATGGAAGGAGATTTTTGGATTTTTTTCCAGGACAGCATTCTGAATTACATATTTGTTTGCCCTTTACAAATTCTTCCTCAATGTCTTTGAACAGTCAAGAGCTCTGGCTCTTAACCATGTTGTGACGTGCTAACCTTGAAAGTGAGGAAACCAAAAAAAGCCAGATTTCCTCGGATTTTGGACTACTGAGAAGCCCAGCTCTTGGAAGTCCTGAAGAACCTTAATGTAAGCATCTCTTTTGGAACCTGGAGCCAGCTTATTGTGAGGTAATTCATACGACAACAGAGACTAATCACGAGGGCCCTGTCATTTAAATGCTCCAATTAATTTATTTTTTTCCCTGCAATAGCTTCTGCTCTGCTCCCACATCCCACAATGCATTCCAGAGCTGCTATGTTAATTGGAAGTTTATTTCTGTGCATGAAGTGGATTTTAATTAGCACCTAGGGGGCACATCCTGGTGTCCTGACTCAGGTGGCATGGAGGCGTACCTCAGCATCGCTCCAATGCGGCCTGTGGGACTGCTCACGAAGAAAGGTGCTTCCTGGACCAGACAAAGGGTGACTGGAAGGTCTGAGCCACCCAGGTGGGACAAGAGGCTCCACTGACTCTGCAGTATGCAATGCCATGGCCTGGGGCCCTGTAAAACAATAGTTATACTAACTCTTCCAGTTATTTTGCTTGACTAATGAGTAATATGAGTGGCTCCAGATTTTAAGTGTGTGAGCAACGTAGGCACACTGTAAAAACTGGGATTGCAGGCAGTCTTGTAATAAATTAATGACTTTGACTATTACGTGAGTCATCTGTAAAATGGGCCCTGAGTTATGAAGACACACACCAACGGTGGGGGGCATTATGAGAAATTAAAATTAATGTGACATAATACTGCTTCAATTACAATAAAAGTACTGCAGCTGGAAGAGATGGGAAAAGTGGGAGGGGCATAACTCTGCTGATTAGCATAATTACATCCGTGCATCTGGTTTCCAAAAGCAGAGTGTGAGTCGGTTTCAGCTCAGTATTGGCACCTCCTGCCAGCCCTGCAGCAAGACAGCCGTGAGCAGACACCCCGGCTCCTGCTCCCCACGATGAAGCTGGGAGCTGTGACAAGCAGGGTGGAAGGAAACAAAAGGCGCGGATTAAAACAAAAAGCCTAATTGGCAGGTTCTGTGATCAGTACAAAATAAGTCTTCTTTTTTTTTTTTTTTTTTCTTTTCTTAATGCTATTAATTGCCTTTCAAAGCCCTTACAAAATGCACTTCCCTGATAATATAAAGTATTCCCTCCAGCATCACTTCTCTGGCTCTTTCCTTGTTCTAAACCCACCTGCACTTAAAATCCTGGAGAACCATGTGTGCAGATATTGCTAAATACAACTTCTTTACTACAGAATGATGTGTGTCACTGTCCTTTTCATGGACATCATACGACAATCCCAGCAGGAGGAACCAGGGCCAACTTATAAATCACCTGGGCAGAGTTCCAATTACACTATTGCTAAGAAGCATGTCCAGCCTACAGTCACAACTTGGGATTAAAATGTCAGTAAGTACTTCATGGAAGTTGTTATCTATGAATTATTTCATAACTCTGTAGAGTATTTATGAAAATACACTGTAAAGAGTTATCGAGACTTGAGAATTATTATCTTAATTGTGCTTAGACTGGAAAAATAATTACAATGCACTGAGGTTACTGATCTCTTCTGAATGAGCTCAGTGGTATTACAGTAAAATATTTTAAAATACTTTAAAGTGAAGAGAGAGCTGAAGTTATTTAATCATAAAGTTCTGCCTAAAGGTATTCTAGGCAATGTGTCCATCACAAATGTAATACGGAAATATACGAAAACTAAACGGTGAAAAAAAATTCTTAATTGCTTAATATACTTCTTTTCCTGTACTATCAAAACATTGTGCAGGATTTTGACAGCACCAAAGCTATTTTATATTGTTAAAAGACAGTAAAATGTTTTTAAATATAGCATTACTAGGTTTAATGTCTCCTATAGAACGTGATGTAACTCATATAATCTGAAAAGACTGCAGATTGGCCAATGAAATGAAAGAAAATCCTTAGATATTCTACATTTTGCAAATTATACACTAGATATATTTTCTGTATGAAATAACTGTCCAGTGTACATCCTGCTGGGTAAAGAATTGCCATCTATGATATATTTATGTTGGCCAAGTAACCCTTAGCATGAGTGAATGTAGAGTAATTAATTTATTGTTCAAAACACAGGTCTTGGTATAAACACAGTGACTGGGTATAAATGTTGCTTTCAGGATCAATATTTATCATCTCTCAGTGATTGTTGTTGGACTGATGCTGCATTTACAAATGGAAAAAAATCTTTTTCACCCCTTTTAATGGCCAGCCTTGCGATCTCAGTTTAAGATTTAGGAGTCAGCTTTGAGACCTTTCCTTTTGGCACATAACCCCAAGCAGCTCGGGTTCAGCAGAGCCTCAAGGTCCTCACCCATTGTCTGGGTCCCATCTCTCCTGCTGCCTGATGGAGGGCTGGTGCAGATGTGAATGGTGGAGCCCTCTTTTGCGGCAGCACAGATCGATGCATCTCTCTCACTGAGAAACAATAAAGTGCATCTGTCCTGGCCACTCACACCAGTCAGAGCCCACTGGTGGGACCACACCTGCCCATCATTCACATGAGGCAAAACTCCTTCTGTGGGCCTGAGTGACCAGCAGCATGTCACCACAATTCTCATCTCCAGTTATCCCTTTTGATAACATCACGATACTATAGCCTACATGAAAGAAATATTGTTTAGCTTAAATAGTTTTTCAAGCTGAGGCACTGCCCTTTGTTGTATGTTTAATAGTTGAAGAGCAGAAGAGTCCAGATCAACTTTGCCTAAAATGGAAAAAGCTGCTTTCACAGTTGACCACAGTAAAATACCCAGCCTGGTCTATACTGGAATAGCTTACTGATGTAGGCTTTTCACTTGTACATTAAAGTGTTGAATTTATTGTTACATAATACTATACACCTTGCAGAATGGTAGTGGGATACTTTGGAGCAGCCCTTGTTCCTCTGGCTTCCCCTCCTCTGGCTCCTGCTGTGCTTGCTTTGATCCGGAGCTGCCTCCTGCTCACCCTTATGCTGCCTCCACCTGCAGCAGCCATCGCTTCGGGGACTTGGACTTATTTTCTGCAGTCGGTGCCTCTCTTACCCCACCCTTGATATAGTTCTGTCAGTAATACAATACATTACAATACCTCTTGTCTAGGCTTGATTAGAAATCTCAACGTACCTACTTTGATTTGCTGTTTCAGTGAAGTTCCTCTGTTATCTGCTATACAAGATGGGCAACTTCTTCAAAAAAATGTTCTTAACAGTTAGTGGGGTTTTTTGGGTTTGTTTTTGTTTTTGTTTTTTTTTCCCAACATTCCCTACTCTCATAGACTTAATCACTGCAACAAGAAATTCTGCTGAATGCATATTTCCATATAGAAGGCAGACAACATGACAGAAAAATATGTAACACCCTTGGTGAGCACTTAAGAAAATAAAATGCAATGGCAGAAATCCTTGTGCGTGCATTGGTGGTTTCATTTGAGTGTGAATGGTAGGGTCACGGCACAGCTAGATTACTGTGGATGTAGTAAGGCTCTAGATAAAACCACCTGACTTTCATAAAGGCTCTTTTCATTATAAATTAATGTCCTTTGAGTTGGATTCAGTTTGGTTGGAATCCCGGGGACTCTGATGGATCTTGATGATTTTGTCATACATGACATCTCTCTACCCTTTCACACCAGATGATGCCAGACAGATTTCAGTGTTTTTGATGACACTCACTTCATTTGTGCAACTGTCATTTATTACTGAACCAACACTGAATCTGTTGGTTTCCACAAACCACAACTTATTACTGTTGCTCCCTAGTGCTTATAATAAGCAAAAAATTCCCTTACTGGAGGAAACTGTTCATTCTCCATCTTGTGTTGGATGAATAAACTTATCCTAATGTATTCAGCTTGTTATTTACTAGCTTTTAAATGTGTCTGCAGAATATTTGTTAGATTTTTGAACTCTTACGGCACCCAAACAATTGAAGCATCTTCAGTACAAACTTCTGTCACTATGTGCATATGAGCTGTGCCTCAAACGTCTCTCCACATGCAAGTTTTTTTATGATGGTATAAAATGAGTGTTTGAACTTAAAGCAAATTTTAGTAAATGTTTTACTTACTCTTATTTCAAATACTCCATTGAAAATTTCCCCTCCAGTGCAAATTAATCTACTTATTCATGTCTTTTCTCACTCCTCCTCTCTCTCCATTTATGCCTCTTTATTCTCTTTCATTTTATATCTTACATTTAGCATTTTTGCACTCCAGCTCTGAAGAACAGATGAATGGGCAGGACCTTCTTGGTCACTTTGGTCCCTTGTATGTCAACCTCTATCTTTTAAGCTGTTTGTGTCCCACCAATACCCCAGCTGTATGTCTGTTGCAGGTCCTCTCTCTTTTCCCCTTTAAGAACTTTGTCGCTTTTCTAAACTAGAATAATTAATGGCTAGCTTAGTCTCCTTCATTTGTCTGTTGCACTAACATTGGGAAAAAAACAACCAACCAACAACAACTCACTTTCTCACTTTTGCTCTATATGCTTCCCAGCCTCTTTGCCCGTTGAGGCTTTCCTAATTTCTTACTATTTCTAGATTACCAGTACCTATGATGTTGGAAGCACTTTCCAGATCTTCCAGGGTGGATATGACCTGTCCTGGGGATTCACAGCCCAAAGGATATTGGCAGGCAGATGTTGGTGGAAGCAGGCAGGGACTTCCTACTCATGTTAACTAGAATCATCCTGTGACAGAAAAACAGAGGTGGAAAAATGATGGAGAGAGATATCACAGCAAATGAGATGATTCCTCAATGGAATAAGAAACCAGTTCCCTTCTTTCCACTCCACTTAAAAAGAACCCCTTGGTTCATGGACAAGGTATAAACAAGACTGACTTCCAGAAAGGGGAAGAAGCACATCACTGATGATGGACTTGGGGAAGTCCATCACAAGATCTGTGAAAGCCTTTATTTGCTGAGGAGGAGAGGAAGCACTTCCATGCAGCTTATGGCCCATATGCCTCCTTTTAGTACAGGCTCTCCAGTATAGACACTGTGCCTGCTAGCATGTTTCTATGCTTATGCAAGCAGGCTCCCTGGAAAGAAATCTACGTGATATAGGTAAGGCAGGGCAGTGAGGAATCAGCAGCATTCGTATCTTTCATCCTTCATTCCAGAAAACACAAACACCGTGTGGGTACCAGGGAATGGCAAACCTTGCTGTGCAGCACCTGTCTTAAACACAAAGGTCCATGGTGCGCTGCTATATTTTTTTTTTTATTTTTAAATTCTAAGACCTGATCAATCTGTTGTTATGCACTGTTCCGAGTAGCATTGCTGCTTCAGTGACAAGCTCACCTCCATTAGTATCTGGTCATGCTACATGAGGTAACTGGAAGACAGAAATTTGCAGGCATGGAGAAATTTCTGATTACTCCTGTCAGTTTGGAAAAAACTTCCAGTTAAATATAGATCTAAAGAAAAGTAAGAAGAAGAGAAAAAATAATAGCCACAGAATGGTATGTGCATCTTCAACAAGCATCCTTCTTGCAAAAGTGCACATGGCAGGTTTGGGAAGCAGCAGAGCATAACTATGCAGAGAAGATATGCACAACTCAAAACCACAGGTGGACTGTTGAAGACAACCTGTTGCTGGCTTCTGTTGGAAACATGACTCTCTTTCCTCAAGGCCCGAGGCTAGATTTTTAAACATGAGCACCAGACATTCACAGGAGACACCCAGCTTTTTATTATCATTCTATGGCTAACAGTTTAGTCCTACAGCTATTATAGTTTAGTTAGACCAATGTGCGGTGACATTAGCCCCATACTCCCATGCTTTCCACCTCCGGTAGAGTGGTCCCACAGCATGGAACTCACAGTTTATCCAGCGTGTCCAATTTGTTATGCGGATTGCAGGGCAAGGGGTAAAAACCCCCAATACACATCACTTCCACCATGACAGTCCAGCCCTTCCCCATTTTCCTATTACATGTACCCACATCTTTAATGTGGATCCCACTTCTACACATTGAATTCTTGCTTCTCCCTGCCATCACACACCAGTCACATACCCGTTAGCTCCCCTCCTGTCTGTGTCTTTTCCCCCTGAAGTTTTACTTATCCTCATTTGCTCTTTCCCATGCCTCCCTTCATTCTCCACTTTCCCACTACACAATGCTTATTTTTTCACTTCATGCCACCTCCCTACAATGTCCTCATCCAAAAGTCTGCTTACTTCTTTCTAAACTCACATTAGACAAAGGTGCCTATGGGCTGCAAGTCAGTCACAGGCTGCACAGTTCTGACATGCAGAACTTAAGGAACACCTTAAAAAACCGAAGGAACAATTTAAGGAATGCCTAGAAAATTAAAATTCTTCTGTTTGGGTAAATGTACAAGGTACAGTGCAATACCATACAAGTGCTATTGAGCCTGCTCTAAATCCAGCACTTCTGCCAAATCCTCTGTCCAGCCTCCTTTGCCTGCCTTCGAGGCGAGAACAGGCAAAATTCCACACTCATATCGCTACACCATCACTGACAACAGGAGTCAGCCCTTCTATGGCTAGCTCATTTACCTCTGACTTCTGCAGAGATACTGTGAAGAATTTTTTTTCAGGAGACTCTTGAAGGGTGAGAACAACATAGATGTGAAAGGCTGGGTGGAGAATGGATTGAGAGCAGACCTGAGGAGAAGGACTTGGGGGTTTTGGTTGATGAGAAGATCAACAAGAGCCAGCAATGTGTGCTTGCAGCCCAGAAGGCCAAACATATCCTGGGCTGCATCAAAAGACGAATGGCCAGCAGGTTTAGGGAGGTGATTCTGCCCCTCTACTCCACTCTGGTGAGACCCCACCTGGAGTCCTATGTCCAAATCTGGGGCCCACAACGTAAGAAGGACATGGACCTGCTGGAGTGAGTCCAGAGGAGGGCCATGAAGATGATCAGTGTGCTGGAGTGCCTCTCCTGTGAGGACAATCTGAGAGAGTTGGGGGTGTTCAGCCTGGAGAAGAGAAGGGTCTGGGCAGACCTTGTAGCAGCTTTCCAGTACCTAAAGGGGACTTACAAGAAAAGAGGAGAGGGACTTTTTACAAGGGCATGTACTGATAGGACAAGGGATAAAGGCTATGAACTGGAAGATGGTTGATTTAGGTTAGATACAAGAAAGAAATTCTTCACCATGAGGGTGGTGAGGCACTGGAACAGGTTGCCCAGAGAAGTCGTGGATGTCCCATCCCCGAAGGGTTCAAGGCCAGACTGGACGGAGCTTTGAGCAACCTGGTTTAATGGAAGGTGTCCCTGCTCATGGTATGGGTTTGGAACTAGATGATCTCTAAAGTTCCTTCCAACCCAAACCATTCTACAATTCTATTATTTTAAATATTTCACTTATTTGAATTCATTTTGATGCTTTTTATATTATGCCTGTGCTGCTAACCTGTTTTTTAGGTGTATGCATTTTTTTTTTTTTTAAACAATCACTGTAAGCAATGTGTCTAGTAAGGACAGCATTAACTCAGCTTCAATGCAACTTGCTTTTGTTGTTTTTCCTTAGCCCTTGCAATCAATTCCTGCCTTCTTTGTGAGGGAGTCAACAGGAAGCATGACACCATGGGGCAGGAAGTGTGACAGCGTTAAACTTCCTGGAGAAGCTCCATTCTTTGTGCTATCATAGCAATAAGCATCAGTGCCATAACTATCCTTACTGATCCCATGTATGACTATAGGAGACTATCTCTTTCTTAGTACAATAGCATTTAGATTAGATGCAACATGTACAATACTTTGCATGGATAAAGAAATTTTGCAAGTTTGCAAGTGGAAGACAGAAAAAGAGTGGATTATCTTTTTATTTTGACTGACAAAAGATAGTCATAAAATCCAAGCAAACAGTTCCATGTTGTAAGCACTAACTAGAGGAAGTGATGACAAAAAGCTGATTTTTAGCCAGAAGAAAAGGTGATCAAATATATTTATTGGTAGGTGAAATATTCTAGAGTCACAACACAGTCATGCTTGCTAATGCAATCTCAGGCCCACATTACAATACATTTTCTAATGAACACCATAATAATGTGCTTTCCACCCATCAATATCACTTCGTCATTCAGCCTACAGGTCAGATGACAGAATGGCTAAAGGTTTATTTTTATCATCCCTGTGCAAGGAGTGAATTCCCACTTCCTAGTTACTTGGATTCTTGCCTCCTTTATTATTCAGTCTTGCCTCATTCAGCAGGCAACATCTGGAGAATTGATTCCTTGTTTTCCGCATGAGTTGCAAGGGCAGGCAGTGGCCAAGGCAAAGGGCTTCTATGTGAACCAGGAACAATGTTTATTTGATGTGCAGAGAGCATCTCACTTTCCTAAGAACTTTAACTGAGAATGACAGCCAGTTGATCACAAAGCCTGTGGGAGCTAGAAGTCGCTTTGCATTTGCCAGCCTTTCCCCCTGGGCTTGTCAGGCAGTTGTACAAGTGCTGTAATTCAAAGCATTGTAAGGAATGTTTCCTTGCAACACTTTTTGTTTAGCACAGCCAAGCCTAGAGTGGAGGTTTCTGGCAGACTCTTTAGGCTCTTCGCATAGAAAGTTACAGCACATATACATATATGTATTTTTTTAATCGTAGTTACTACGTTTACAGACATTTAGGCATCAGGATACATGGTCTCAATCTGTACCGTGGAAAAAGCCACCTGAGTGAGGCAATTTAAGTATTTGTTAAAAAACTTCCGTTGCTGGAAGCAGCAAAACAAATCAGGAGATTGACTAGATTGATTTGAGTAATCTACTTATAAATATGTTTCAAGAGAAAATTTTAAAGCCCCCTCCCCGAAAAAAACATGGGTGCCTAAAGAAGCTTGTGTTATGGTAGTCACAGTGTCCAGAAGTATCCAGAGAACATTCAGTACCTACTATTTTTAATGATATAATGGGAAGCTGTTTCATGCCTGAGAAACAAATGCCTTTTCTATACCTCAGGGGAACAGTTGTGCAATCCCAAATGACTTGCCATGCCTAGGCTAGTCTTTAAACCCTTGGTTCCAACTGTTCAAGAAGCTGGAGCTCCAGAAAGCTGCGTTCCCATCCCAACTGCATGCCTTATAAGGAACTTTCTTTCCTATCTCTGTTTACCAAGTCATCTCTGAGAGCTGAAGCCAACGCTTTGGCGTGCCGCAGGACGGCCTTGTGAACATCAATACATAGATAAGACTGATCAGTTGATCCTATAAAATGACTGATCTTTTATTACTTTGTGATTGCATAGTAAACCAAAGCAGAGAAAGTGCAGAGCTCAGTGCTGTTTCTTTGCTGGAAACTATGCTCGTGAACATTTACAGCCTAAATACTGCAAATACAAACCTGGGTTTCTGGCTGTCCAACATCAATGGAAGCTGTTTAACATCGGGTTCAGGTTTATGATGCATGTATTTTTGTATATTTTACTACACTAGAATAAGTTTTAGTTAGGCACCTCCAGGAGCATGGCGATTCCCCAGCAGCGTATATCACTCCTCTGACTTAAACAAAGGACACGCGGCTGCTCTCAATATAAATATTGTCAATAGCTTCGTCTAAATTAAGAACTAACAAGACCAGAAAGTGTCAGAGCCACTATATATAGATTTCTGTGACTTTCCAAGCTGTATTGTATATTTTTTGGCTCCTAAAGGACTGAACGAAAGTCGCTGCGGTGGCATCTGTTGACACTGCGCTTATTCCGCGTTTATTTCCCCGCTCCCGCCGGGCAGCCCTCGCCCAACCCCGCGTCCTGCCGGTGTGCCGGCCTGGGGCGGCTCTGCCCTCTCGCCTTTCCTCCTCCCACACTTTTGGCTTGGGGCCTGGCGGGGGGCGGGTGGTGAGGCCGTGCCGTAGCAACCGGGCGGTCTCCAGGTCAACAGCGGGGCGGCGGCGACGGCGACGCCGTTTCAGGGCGGGCGGGGAGGGCGGTGGCGGCGGCGCCGCGGTCGGAGGCAGGTGAGGGCGGGCGGTGGCGGGGGGTGTGAGACGGACCCGGAGTCCTTCACTCTCTCCAGCTTCGGTTTCCCCTCCCCGCTTGTTTCCATGCAGTGTTAGGTGGGGACGTGCCGGTTGCCTCAGGCAGGGGCTGCGAGGGCGCTGCCGCCGTCGAGCGACGTGGCCGCGTCTCCCCCTGGGTGGCCCCGGCGGCAGGTCCGGCCTCGCCCCGCGCTCCCCATCTCCCCCGGGCCCCGCTCTGGTTTTGCGATGTCACCGTCTGCCCCGTTTCCGCAGCGGGCGGCTGCCCGCATCAGCCCTCCCCGCACTGTTCATCTGGCGCTGCGGGTGGCGTGGGCCGGCTTCTCGGGTGGGCTTTCCTGAGGCGGTCCTGAGTGTGGGGGACACCCTGGTCCTATGACCTGGGCAAACACGACCGCAGCTGTGACAGACTCAAAGGGTGTGGGAGGTGAAGGCTTTAGCGCATTGTTTGCACTGACCAGAGTGGAAGGGTAGGGGTGCCCTGATGAACTCTGGTTCACCTCTCAAAAAATAACCTCTTTTTGTAAAGATTTTAGGCTGGAGGTTTTCCCGGCTGTCTTTGGTTTTGAACTCGGCTTTCCAAGACTTGAGGTAAACTTGCTGTTTCCGTTGGAAATTGCTTCATCTCCTTTCAAATGGCCCTTTTCATGCAACATGTCCAAGTGCTGTTCAAGCAGCCAGGGGTGTTGCTGGAGGCTGATGTGGGGGAACATCTGTTGCCACACTCCTGGGCAACTGAAAAATTGAGATGGCACCTGGAATTTGTTCTCTGACGTAGGCTGCTGCTTGAAATGTGTCTCAACTGTTACCTAAAGAGTGCTGTGTTGCTATTTCTGCAGCCTGAGAGAGACATGGCACAAGTCTGGTGGCTCGCTATGGCCGTTCACTATGGGCATTGTCTGCCATGGATCCTCTGTGGCAAGGCCTCTTTTTTACCGCGCTGACACCAAGTCCAGGCTAGTCAGATGTTGTGTATCTTCTGCATGATGCCTGGGCTGTTAGGGTGCAGAAAAGAGTCCTGTTTTTTTAAAGTCCTCCCTGCCTTTTGAACTCTTCATGTCCTTCTGCATGGACGAAGCAGGACGAAGACTGGAATGGTTTATACGTTTCCATATGGGTGTTTAAACCATACAGGAGGAATAAATAGAATGTTTAGTTCTGCAATGAAGAAAGAAGGAGGAGGCTAAGTATTTGGGTTATTATTTTATACCATTTTTGCTTTTCCCATAGGAAAAACTGGATGACAATAGCTAGCAGCTGGCCTGCTAGTGATTCATAAATATCCCTCATTCATTCATCTTATTTATTAAAAGAAGAACTAAGTCAGTGGCAAAACATGATGTCTCAAAATGATACACTCAGCAAATTTATGCTACCTTCCTTTCTCTGGCGTTTTGTTTTCTATTCATATACTGTGTCTTATTCACAGTTGGGCCTTATACCACATACATGTACATGTATACATGCATAATTCTTATTCTTTGTGAATCATCTTCTAGTCTTATAGGCAAAGTTATGAATCTCTTCACAAAATTGCTTCTCAGATACTCCCACGTTTAGTCATAAATTGGATTACAGCAAAAGTAAGGTATAATGGAAAGCAATCATAGAATATAATACAGCTGGCTTACAGCAGACCAAAGCACCACACTCATTTTTTTCTAGCCTATCTCTGTCAAAACTTGCACATTATCTCTTTTTTTTATGATAGTTTAGAGGGAAGGAAGGGAAACTATACTACCAATTTCCCACTTTCACATTTCTGAGTATGGGGCTCCCTGTCAAATCTGACTTCCGCATTTCTTGGCACGGGTAGTAGCTATCCTTTTTCATTTAAAATATTGCTTTCCTTGAGGAAAATCCTGATCTTAACATTCTGCAGTTTATTATTACCAGAGCCTGTGGAGCTCATCTCCAGTTCATTTTGACCTGTGCATGGGAATATTTTAATTTTTGAAAAACATAATACTTCCCCAGGTTTTTAAGAAGAAATCAGAGCGGGGCTGCCAATGGAGTTTTATCATGACTGGCAATCTGTCTAAGAAACTTGCCTGGGATGACTGTGAGTATTTCAGAACTATTTTTGTACAGATTCCCTGTTTTCCTGGATAACTTCCAGTTTTGTTTGCAGCATTGTGGTGTGCGCGCTGATAGCTGTGTACAAGCCCTTATGAAGCTGTGCCACTCTCACCTGTGCTGTACATGGGGTGCTGGGCCGGCCTTTCTGCATTTTCAGAGAAGGAAACTGGGAATGACTGTTCAAATGACTATGAACAGTGCCTGACTGTATACAAAGCTCAAACAGCTGCAAACCTTCACCTGTCTCTCCTCAGAGTTAACATCTGTCACTGCTGCTTCTGTACTGAGCATAGGAGGAGGGCTGGTAAAATGCCAACCTCTACAGGCATGCCAGCCCCATGCCCCGCGTGTAGGACTGGTGGCTGTGAACGAGCTGGTGCCAGTCTGCACCAAATAGAAGGCTACTGTCACTGAGAGATGATTTCTGAAGATACAGTCTCCTTTCCTTTATGTAGTATTAACTGAGGAACACTCTAATGGAACTTTGTAACCAGGTCAGTTGTTGTAACATTTGAACTTATAGAGAGTTCTGATTATATTCCATTCTAGTCTGAAGGTTATTGTGTAGTCATTAAAGACAGAAGTACCCTTCTTTGTATTTTGAGTCAGTTTTATCCGTGTGGTGCATTTACAGCCAGCTTACAGTATATGGGCATTGAGTGACTGAGATACTCCAGATAATGTTGATGCTGGGGAAAATGGACAGAAATAGCAAAAGTCCACAGCATTTAATCAACTACAGCAATCTTAACTCATGCAAGAATATTTTGGGAGTGAACAGGAAATGCCAAAGTCCTCCTAGAACCTCTGTGCTGAGGAACAGAGGCATTACTGTTGTCATCGCTTCCATTTCTGCCTCAGCCGCTCTCAGGGCTGTCTCTGCTGCCAGTTTCAAGTGGAGTTAGCCCAGCCAACTATACATCAGTGCTGAGATATTTCAAGGTTCTGGAAAACTTAAAATGAAACTGGACCTTCATGTCCATGGTTTCCTGTGCATGCACATGATACATCATACCCTGGAGCAGATACTGCCAGAACCATTATTTACACTTGAGTTAAATGAAGTGAGGACTGGGAGTTTCACCAGCCTTGCAATGAAGTCAGGATCTGCTGCTTTCACTGCTATTGCTTGTGGCAGGAGTTCAATACGTAATAGTTAACAAATCTTTATTTATTGCATAATGCTTCTAACGTGCATGTAGTGATGGTTGGACAATCTTTGAATGCCTATTATGAGTTCTGATTCCCATGATTTAGGAGAGATGTCTTAGAAGCTGGAAGAATTGCCATTTTGCAAACTGGACTTAGATTTCAGGACTTCAGATTTCATCGTCCAAGAGACATTTTCTTTAATAAATGGAAGGTAAATGTACATGGATGAATAAAAGACATAACAGCAAGTAGACATGTAGGACTGAGAGCAGCTTTCCAGATTAAGAACGTTGTTCAGTATAACAAAACAAGAGACGAGCTATATGTTTACAGACTACCATGGAATACAGGTAAAGAAAGGAGACAATTCAAGTGAATAATTTGGTTCAAGTATAAATGTTGTGTTTCCCTCATTTCTCTTGAGAACAGATGCCTTTGATTTAAAGCACATGCAAGATCCTGAAGATTCCCATGAGGCTCACAAGAAGAAATCAGAAGAGGAGGAGAGAAGACTGGCAGTCAGTCAGTGGGATGTGGATGTACAACCCCTCATTTCATCTGCTAAATGGCTTCAAGTTCATGGGCTCAAAAGAAACAAATTATCCTTATCCCAGATTTTGTCACAGATTGGATTCCAGCACAGGAAAGGTACATGACAAATCAATAACAGAATAATTAAAGAAACCCCAACTTTCTCACTCATTTTGCACTCCACTTTACACAGAGGAGATTTTCACATTGCCTCCTATCTAATGCTAGTGGTGGAAAAGGAAAAAGGAATCTGTATCCACAGTTGCAGACATTGCCAGTTCAGAGAACTGAGGAACTCCATCTCCTTTTGATCTGAGAAGGACTTAGGATCTGAGAGGGTTTTCCTTTCTCCTCTGTACTGTTGCTTTACCCTAGGCTGCAGTTCAAATCCTCTCTAATTTAGCTATAGCTGGGAAATAACTCATACTGCTGAGGCCGTTATTCTTCCTCCTGCGAATAACACCATAAGATCTCTGATAATGTATGCCATGCTATAATCCGCAATCTACTAGTTGATCATCAGGGCTAGCCAACCTGCTTGGGAATAGTGTATTTTTTCCAGGGATCCAGCTTTAAGGAAGCAGTTAAATTTGATTAGAATTCAGACTGCTTTTCGTGCAAAGTCAGGCTATAGAAAAAACGTTCCTTTGCCGTTATCTGACAGCTGGAAGGGAAGAGTTTGCTAATTATTAATCACTGCCATAATAGTGCTTTGCAGAGCATGGTAATATTAATATATTATTTTCTTTGAAGAGCTTGCTGCCTGAGAACTAGGAATTGTATTGCAATTGTTCTAGGTTGCATAATTTAAGATTTTGGCTGGCTTGTGTCCATGGGGCAATCAAAAATCAACAGTGCAGATCCTGAAATCTTGTATGCTGTAGATGAAGAAGAAGCTGTTAAGCAGAGTTAATGTTGTTACGGTGTAATTTTAGGAGCAGAATGTACTAGCTTAGCAGGACAGCATGCTGTACAGAATAGCTGCTTTGTGACGTTAAGTATTCCCACCCCTAACGTGTTCCTATCAGTGGAGATCCCGTAGAAGATTTCTAGCTACTAAAAGAGCGGAGTGCAACCTTTTCCTTAGTTGCACCCACTTCTGCACCCATTTAGTTGTGTAAGAGAACAGCATTATCTGTACCAGATTTTGTATTTGGTTTGATGGACAAATATTTGCAAGTCCTGTTGTGAGGTAAATGTTATCCATTACAGAAGTTGAATTGCCTAAACCTTTCATTTATTGAAGTCCCATGTAGCTTTTTGGCCTATAAATAATTAAATGTGGGGGTTTTCTCCACTTGTGACTAAATTGGCAGGGAGCAGCTTGAGCAGGGCTGCTCCATGAAGGGAAAATGAGCTGGGAGCCAAAGGGAACCACAGCCCAGGCAGTGCCCTCACTGACCAGCGTGCAGTCCTGCAGCATCCAAGCACGGCAGGCAGAGCAGGGTGCTGCTAACAGACAGGGTGAGGTGATGAACCACCTCTAAGGTCCAGCCAGTGAGTGCAGACGGGAGCAGCAGGAGACGGAGCCAGAAACAAGACTGGAGGCAAGGCCATGACAGAGGTTTAAGAGCCACATCCTGGAGAGAGAACTGGAGACAGGGCTGTAGCATAGGGCTGAGAGGTCTAGCCAGGCGAGAGGTCCACTAGCAGGACTTTAGGTAGGTACACCTACGACACTGCTAAAGCAAAGAGTGCCCAGCCCTGGGAACCCTGTGAGTGGAAGCCCCCAGGTGAGGGTAATCAGGGCAGTTGAGGCCTGTTGGTACCCTCAGGGCCCCAACATAAATACAGCCAGAAATATTGTAGAACAAAAATAAGAAGAATTTCTGTCAAGTTTCTTAACATCAGGAGTTCAGTACAGATGCATGTGCCTCACGCATGGATGGTGTGCACATCAACCTGAAAAATATCTGTTTAAAGTAATCCTGATGATTAGCAACTTGATCTTTTGTAACCTTTACTGTAGATTATGTGACCACCTTGGGGAAACTTGTGGCTTCTCGATACGCAGATGGTCTGTTTCCTCAATACAAGAGAGCACAAGATGGCACCGTGTATAATGTAAGTGTGACTGACTTGTGGTAACTTCCCCGTGCATTTAGAAGATATTATCACTGTAGCAGAATTATGTGACTGTCTCTCTATGGCATGAAATACTTGTATTCTTTGTGTGAGAACTTTAGCTCTTGATAATTTTTTTTTTCTGTTTTGTCGAACTGTTAGTGATAACAATCAGCAGTAGTGAAGCTAGATATCATTTTCTTTTTTTCCGTGCAAAGTGTTATGCTCTTGCCATGGCGCAGCATTACAGTAAATCTTTCCAGAAAAGACTGCAGTTTCTAAGCAACATTTACCCTATCTTGAAAGAGCGAACACTTTAAAAGAAGATGTGTGACTGAGTTAAAAAAAATAAAATCGTGGTCAATAAAACAAATAGGGGTGCTGAAGTAAGAAGATAAAACGTGCTGTCATTGCTGATGCAAAGTGCTGCTTTGCTTAGTGCCAATGGGTCACAAAAGGCTCAGCCTGCTCTATGGAGACAGCTAGCTGGATCTCTGCCCAGGCTCATGTTCTGAGGAATGTCTTAGCAACAGCTGCTGGCGGCCCCATTGTTAAAAGGATGGATTCTGATTGAAGAGATACATATGTGAGCGAGGAGGGGAGAGAGTTAATTCATAAAGGATTTTACAAAAGCAAATGGCTTGTCATTTTTTCTGATAACCAGAGTCACTTCTGAGGCACAAGGCTTAAAAATGATAAAAGAACCATTTTAGGGAGCCTTTGCCCCTCTTTTTTTTTCCGACTAATTCCGTATGAAATATCGACACAATGTCTTTTAATCTTAGGACATGTTGGGAGCAGTAGGGAGGACATTTCTGGTGGCATTAAGGTAGTAATCCTGCTATACAAGATCTGGTGATATGTTATTTAGGACATTGTGTACAATATTGTGTACAGCTACCACAGGTTGAGAAGAGGCAACTAAAGCCAGAACAGGTACTGGGAAGAGCTAGTAGTCTGAACTGCAGTGGAGTGCTGATCTTATAAGAGGGCTCAGTTGATGTTGGCATATGTAAGTAAGACTGAAGAAGACTGGCAAAGGGTAGCATTACTGCCCTTGAATGCCTAGAAAAAAAAGCAAATTACATGGATAGGGAAAAGCTATAGTTTTCTGTGCTAAAAGGCATGCTAGTCCAAGAATAAATAGCTATGAACTGCCATGAATAAATTTAGGCTGGACAGTCAGAATTTTTCCAGCCCTCAGAGAAACGGGCATCTGGACTGGCCAACTAAAAGTGGAGGGGTGGTGCAAGAAAACTGCTTTATTTTAAGATGGCATTTGATCGGTGTAGTGAAATAAGCTTTTCTGTATAGGTCTGCCAGCTATAGGAGGAAACTGGATTTTCTAAGTGCTCCTTTCCAGGCCTACATTCCTTTGGCAGACAGCCCGAGACTCTGTATCTGGGAGGCACATTACAGGGCCCTCACTGACATTAAAGAACAGAGAAAGATACAAATGAGAGGAAGAAGTGTGCAGACTGACACGCAAGATATCTTCTCCCTGAGAAATGTTCTTGTTTAAAAACATTTGTATCTCCCGGCTTCTGTACTGTGTCCCAGAAAGGTAATTGGAGGTAGAAGGTAGCTGGTAAATTAACTTACATGGGTCAGAGATTTTGAGGGAATCTCTTTACTGGAACCTGCAGTGAATATTTACATCCATATATCATTTTGCATGGCGAATGTGTATACATATATTCATAGGGAGGGTCTGCTGTTTTTCATTTTAATACTCAATCTAGGTTTTTCTTATTTTACTGATACAGTATGGAAAGTTTTCATTGTTGATTGCAGTTGCCTGAACTATATTTGCCTAAGCACCTACCCACAAATAGTTAAGCTGTAATGCTGGGCATTGGTATTGAAATAATAGTATGAACAGTAAACATTTTACATTTTCCTTTCAAATGCTAAAGACAAGGTGGAGATTGAAGTGCCCCAGAACCAAACCCTATGCTCCCTTGTATTGCTGTACAAAATTTTGAGAGACAGACTAAATTCTAGTCTAAGAAGGTACGAAGTTTCTGTGCCTTGTTTGTTCACCCATCTGCTCTGCAGCCCTTTCTACATTTTAGCCTGTGTTCAGCTCATTCTAATTGCTCCAGTCTTGAGACAGACAAATCAGACAACCCACTGGCACTGTCCCATGCTCATATAAAAAGATTATGAAAAGCAATTAGGACAAAATGCAGTGTCTTTTCTGTTAAAGCTTAGATGCGTTTGTCAAGTATTTGCACTTGAAATAGTGGAAGAAAAATGGGTTGTTTTCACTGCTACCTTGGCTGGCATATCTGGCACTAGCAAACCAGCGATTGCAGCTGTGCTAAGCTTGGGGCTGCATTTGTATTATTTGTTTTGATGTTCAATTTCTTTCTCTCCCTTATTTAAATAAAGCTGACAGCCAAAAAAGAACTGATTCTCCATTTTGTGGATTGTCTAATGGGAGCTATTGAGCTATATAAGCAGCGAATGGAATGGTTAACCAGTGAGAGCCGGCAGATATTTGGAGTGATTCAAGAACGGTGCATTGTCATTGTTTTGGATTTCGGCACTGCAGCTCCAACTGAATTTGATCTGTGTCGGGATGCACTTTCTATGGTACTTGTGGAACAGGTGACCCAGATTGCCAAATTCAACCTAATTCGGTAAGCAGAAAGAATCATAGAATCATAGAATAGTTTGCGTTGGAAGGGACCTTTACAGGTCATCTCGTCCAACCCCCCTGCAATGAGCAGGGACATCTTCAACTAGATCAGGTTGCTCAGAGCCCCGTCCAGCCTGGCCTGGAATGTCTCCAGGGATGGGGCATCCACCGCCTCTCTGGGCAACATGTTCAAGTGATTCACCATCTTCATTGTAAAATATTTCTTCCTTACATTTAGCAGAAATCTACCTCCTTTTAGTTTTAAACCATCACCCCTTGTCCTATCGCTACAGGCCCGACTGAAAGCTCTGTCCCCATCTTTCTTACAGGCACTCTTTAGGTACTAAAGGGCCACAAAAAGGTCTCTGTGGAGCCTTCTTTTCTTCAGGCTGAACAAAGAAGTCCATGTCTACCCATTTCTGGAGAATAAAAGGAGTCTCATATCATATAGACATGTGTTTGGATAATATATTTCCTGTAGTGGAAATTGTCCTGATTCGTGTCATGGTAGTGTCTATAGATTTTCCACCGAGTTTCACCCACAGTCATGCTGAGTTTGCTACTTCCATTTGGCAGAAGACCATTGTTACCCTGATAAACAGATAAAGACTAACAGAACCCAAACACTGATAAATGCCTTCTAAAAAAGTAGCACAGAAAAGCAGAAAGATAAGGGAGACTTTGCAATAGCAGTAATACTCTTCAGGCATCTAAGTATTAAGTAGTGAAACAGCAAGGTCCCATCTGACTGTCTGGGCATTCTTGTGTCTTTAGGCATTACAGATTTCTGCCTTATGGCTAAATGTATACTCCCTCAAGTGCCATAGGCACAGGCATGGTTATTTGTATTTCTATAGATTTCCATGGCCACAGGAATCGGTAGCAGAACTAGGAAACAATACTAGATTTCCATAACAAAAGACAAGTGCTTGTTCCCTAACGTGAGTAAATGAATTCGGGTTTCTTCACAAATAGAATAATAGAAGCAGCTATTTGAATTTATGTATTTCTGCACAAATTTTCATATATATGTAAGAGTTTGAACATGTAAGCTTGGGTTTGCATAGATGAATGGAATTTTGTGACTATGAAAAAAAATGATGCACAAATTAGGTTGTGCAACAAATTGGTTGCAGCTAGACTGTGATTCTTAAAGTTGTTTTACCCAAGCGCTCTCCTTCAGATTTGATTCTGGTGCTCTATCTTAATTCTCTACCTTGTGATACACCTGAGATTTGAAAAGTAGAAGATAACTTCCACAGCTTTTGAGAAGCACATGAAATATTTTCTTTTAAAATGATCTGCAAAGCCAACTCAAAATTGAGGCATAATAACTGTGTTCATTGATTTGTTTGTTTGTGGAGGAAGGAGACAAAGGACAATACAGCATGCAGATTATTACTTTAAAAGAACATTGGAAAGCATACTTGTCTTTTAGATTTACAGGAAACTCTTCAAAATAGGGCTTGATGGAATGTCACAGACACCAGAACCAGTCATTTTTTAATTTTCTTTTTGTCTTTTTATGTGCAAATGCACAGGCATACATGCTCATATGCTTTGTACTTCTGTAATGCCATTAAGCCTTTCATCAATTAAAAGATCAAAAAGCTTAGCATCACGAATTTTATTTTGATGGTAGACAAAGATCAGCGCTGTTACAGAAAACACAGGTCCCTTAAAAAGATCTGACACAAAAGTCATGCAGCAAGTTGTGGAAGGAGACCTGTAGAAGCCATATATATTTTTTCTCATAAACATATTTTTAAAACCTGATTGTGCTTTTACGTTAAGGGTAAATATGAATTAGGAACTGTTTGTAAAGTACTTAAGCTGTCTTGACCCTAATTTTGAAACAGTTGTCTCAAAAAAATTCTTATAAAAATTACAGTCTTTTTCTAAGGGTTTTATTTTTCCTCTACATCTTTTATTGCAAGTCTAGATTTAGTATCTGTGGTTTATTGCAATTATTACTTAAGAATCTAAAAGAATAGCAACAATAGCAGAGCTCCACTCTTTTGCTCTGCCAGCATTATTCTGACTACTTCTGATTTATAGTTAATGTCATTTTCAGGGCTGCTCAGGATCTTATGAGGTGGCAACAGAAATCTACTCCTGTGTCTGAGTACACTGTAAAATCTGCTCTTATGTGGCTCTGGAAGCTGGACCCTGAGGCAGCTGCCAGCCGTACCAGCTCTGCTGAAGCCCTGCTGGAAGCCATGAGTGATGAGGCGGTAAGCTCATACATCTTTTCAGAAGCCTCAAGTAAATCCAAGAATATTCAGTGCCAGACTGGCTACTATGATTTGCCCTGATGAATATTGCAAAGATAAATATTAATGACAGCACTTGGAAAGGTTTTTTTTTCCCCAAGTGTAGCTGCATACTGTGTTTACCGATGGCCTGTTTATGTAAATGTACTGTGTTTTGAATGCAGAAACTTGTTTTCTTTTTTAGAGTACACAGAACAAATAACATATTCAGTCATTAATGGAAAGAGAAAACATCTTCCCTTCCACTTTATTTGCCATATATGTTTTTCAGGGCTCCAAGTTTATGACAAAATTGCTAGTATTGACAGTATTGAAGACAGAGAAACTGTTTTATTTTGTTACGTATCCAATGTGCTCATGAAAAAAGTATATTTAAATCATGGCAGGAGTATGGAAATCCTTTTTCATCAGCCAGGTTATATCTAGAGTTTCTTCCAGGACAGAAAGACAAAGCATGCACAGATATTGCTGCAATTAAATTCTGTCTGTTTCTAAAAGTACCATGTTACTTTACTCGTTATAGCAGAGTCACAAGACATATATGCCATCATTTGAGCTAGTTACTTAAAACTTGTGTTGTTAAAGAGATTTTTTGTGCAATTTGCTAACAAAGTACATTGTTTCAGTTCCTTAACACTCAAATTTAATGGAAAATTTGGCCTATTGTGTGTGGACTAAGAATGATTGGTTTTCACTACCATTAAGATCCATCCCTGTGCACAGATTCAATCCTAACTCATTTGTAAATCTCATTCTGAGATACTGTTAGAAGGAGAAAATAAATTTGGCTTGAGTTTCCTTCTGGTTCCCTGTACTGGAGGGTTCTCATCCAGATGAACTGGGATGTCTGGAAACTGATATTAAAAAAGAACTGTATAAAGAACAAATTGTGCAACACTGAGATTTTTTTATGACTGCTTTTTTAAATGCCTCCTTCATACATTTTATTAACATTTTCAATTTGCAGGATAGTACTGATTTCCTGGTGAGAAACAAAAGAGATTGTATTTAGATTTCAGTATTGTCTGGATGAAAAAAGTCTGGTCCTGATGGGTCTGTGTATGAATAAACAGAAGTTAAAATCTGTCCAACAGTGAGACATCTATTATTTTTTCTGGACATTGGTGGGCTAATGGGTAGCCTAGAGAAGTCAGTTGTGGCAGGTGAACAACATAAAAAAAAATTAAGTTTCTCCCAAATACAGTCAATATTATTCATAACTGACAGTTCAGTTGAGTGCAAGCTTCACTGTACTGCAGGGTGGGGGACGACACTATTCACTCCTAAGCAAAAGCTGCATTTTCACTGAACAGTCATAAATGACTCATTCTGCAGAACTGGCTTCATCAACAGAAGTTGCTCCAAAACAATAGCTCTTTTTTTCCCTAGACTTGGCTCTTCCTGTCATTCCTTTAGCTGAGTTTTTCTTCCCAAGTGTGGTGACTCCCTAGATTTCCTTTCCTTGTGACCTGTCAGTCCCAAGTTCAAGATCAACCTGCTGTAAGGTTGCAAAGCTTTGAGCTCTGCCTGCCACAGATGCATCTGCAGTGTTTAACCTGTGATTCTGTAGAGGTGCCACTCCACAAGTGTGGGCCACCCATCCAAAACACACCTCCCTACCAAGGTAAAGACTCTGAGGAACTGTTCATTTTGTTCTCCTTCCTTTTCTTGTATGAAGTTTTTCTGCATCTAAGCAGATGGTTGCATAAATTACAATTTTCAAAACAAGAAGGACTAAATGGAAATGTTTTAACCTTTCCCCGCTAATCTGTAAGGAACATTTCCTTTGTGGTGTGGTATTGTTGGGTTTGTAGTTAAGTAGAGTGAATTGCCTGTGGTTAGTGATTTTATTTTCTTCTGAGGAGTTGATTCTGCATCAGCTATGCCCAGGAAATGTCACTATTTTAAAAGTTGCAGAGGCAGGCAGTAAATCCTTTGAAGGAAAGGTAAAAATTGATAATATTTATTGAATATCAAGTTTATCAATTATTGGCAGTCTTAGGAGGGAGAGTGAGAAGATGTGATTCTGAAGGAACACAGGGAAAAGTGGTTGTGCAATATGCATGCATTCCTCCTGGGTGAGAAGCCTCTTCAGCAAAAGGAATAGGAACAAGGTGTTGTCCAAGGGCTGGTTCTGAGGTCGGAGAGCTGTGTGCACGCTCAGATAGCTTTTTAGCTGGATGAAACAGATCAGGAAACTTGTGAAACTGAACTAAAGCACAGATAGGTGCAACAGTTCTTGCATTTTGTTTCTGTGAACCTTTTTCTAAAGCTGGTGGGTATTTTGTTAATCTTGCACCTTAATGAAACACATTCATTCTTCTCTTTAACCTTAGTATTTGTGTAGCATCAACTGTGATGCCAGGACACCTGGCTGACCACAGACTGCTTTCTCCCATGCAAGTGTGGTCTGTGACTATGGGCCCTGCCTCCCACAAGGAGTATCTCACCCCCTCTACAAAATCCAATGGAAGCCCATGGTGGCAAGCTGCTGCTTCATTAATTTGACAGGTCTGGCCTGAGATTGGGTTGCTACTTGGGAGACATGTCCTCCAGTGCTGAGGATTAGCTCAAGTATTTGTGGCAGAAGGCAGAAGAGGGAGAGAGCTTGAAATCCAGAAGTCCACGTCAGCTTGTATCAGCCTGCTAATGATGTGGTGTAGTAGAGGAATCCTGCAGCCTGGGAGTTTCTAGTACAAACTGGACAAAAGATGTTAATGTGCCAGTCTCTTGACTCAGGGAGCTGAAATATAAATCAATATCAAAGGCAGGAGGGGAAATGCAGGAATACACAGGTGATACTGCTTTACTGCTTTACTGCTTTACTACTGCATAAAATTATGTGGGTGCAGAAACATTTCCTCAGTGCCATCCCAGACTCAAATAGCTGCCTTTTGTGGTGCATGTCTGGCGATTCCTAGTCATACTTGAATGTAGTTTTTCAGTTAAACAACTTTTTATTAGGTATTTATTAGCTGGTATATACCATGCCATAGGAGTAATGTGCTATACTTGTTGTCTTGAATGTTGCCATTGTTGTTACATTTGGCTTACATGGCTGTTGTTACATTTGTTTTTAATAATGGTGAAAATTCAAGAAGCATACTTACCATGAGGGTTGTTAGCATGGATAAGTGCAGGTAACATCAAATCCCTCATAATGTAATACTGAAGCAATAACTAAAGGACATTTCTTTAGCTTGTCTCTTCTTTCAGTAACATTTTCAGAAACTGTGTGTGGTCACAATAAACCTGCCAAGCTCCCCCTGCCTTGGGAAGTATAAAAAATACAAATTGTCTGTAAATACCAGCAGTAGCATTCAAAGAATGACACATCTTTCCTACCCTTAAAATAAATGCTGCCAGTAAGAGTATGTTAGGTATAAAAGTTCCTACTTATTTTCAACCCTGGCAAGGCACTAATGTAGCATCTCTCTTCATTAGAGTGGAATGTGGCACAGAGCCTTGTCCCAACTAATAATCCTTCCTTACACCTCTCTTTGGTTTCCATTACTTTCTGTGGAAAGGAGCTTGCATTGGGCAGAATCAGACCGAGTGGCTGTGGGCCAGGTTCTCCTCTCACTTCAGGAAATTTTGTGTGGACTTCATTTGAATTACTAGTGTAAATGAGTGGGAGAACCAAAGATCTGAAAAACTTGTGTTCCAAGTAATGCATCAGTTCTACCAAATTTTCCTACCAGTACTCAGCACAGGACAGTGCTTGAATAAGTACCAGGCATCTGTGTAATAAAACCATGCCTTCCAATTCCCAGTTCGTTTTTTTTTTTTTTCTGTTTAATCGCAGGTTGAAGCCATTTATTACTTTGCTGTGGGTGACATTCCAGTGGACACACAGCAGCTACTCCTTGAGAAGGTTTCTGATGGCCCCTGCCTAGTCAACACTGTATCTTTCAATGCTAGAGAAGATGAAACTATTATTTTTCTGAAAGAGTTGAGCCGCTTGGCCTCTGGCAGGTATGACAAAGAAGCAGTGTAGTAATGATTTCAGTACTTGTGAAGTGCTTTGCTGTAGGAATGGTAGTGGAAGATAGCTGAATATAATCCTGGTTTTACTCATGAGGAAAATGAAACAAAGCAGCTTAGTAAGCAATCTGGGGAAACTGGGGAAATAGTCTAAGAGATATGACTAAGATACAGGACCTACATGAACAGACCAGCTTCTCTCCACATATGTGCTCACTGGCTTGCAGAAAGGCCATTGCTTTTTTATATGCTAAATCATCTGTCATCTGCTTCTCTTTTGAAGTCTCAAAAATTGTTCAGGGGAAAGGGTCATGATATAAGCAGAAACAAGTTTATATTGTATTGTGTTGTACTCGGGTAATATCCACAGGCACAGGATCTAGAGTTTTGTTGGATCAAGTGCCATACAGACATGTACTGAAAAGGTGATGTCAGCCCTAAATGGGCAGTTCCTGGAACAACAGAAAATTGATGTGGCATCATCCATCAGGCCTGATTGTGTGGAAATGCAGTTCTGTACTAGGCTCGTTTTGGTATGGTTAGTGGAAACGGATACATTCCACATGACTTGTTGCCTACTTTATGCTGGGAATCAGCCATGTGATGAGAATCAGCCTTCAGCAGAAAGGGATATAAAACTTTAATCTTGATTCTGATATCAAAATAAGGAAAACAAATGGACAAATACACAACCCCACAATACTGAACTCATGCTGAACAGCAGGAGGGCAGTAGGAGTCAGTAGGTGTTTGCTTTACAGGAGTCACCGTACAGTTGCAGAGCTGTGAAACGGCTGCTAGCTCTTTCTGTTTCACTGTTGTTTGTTCAAGAGTGGGAAGTCCTCCAACAGTAGAAATCTCCCAAGTGACAGCAGAGCAATTGCTAAGATGGCAGCTGCTTAGCTCTTTTATAGCCATCTGTGTTTAGAAGTAGCTTTTAAGAGATGGAGCGTCTGCCAAAAAACAGCACTGTGGGAAAGTGTTATGTTTGCTCTGGTCTGATGTGTGTCTAAAATGATTGTGGCCATTTAGAACCCTGGTACCTCCATGATACCAGGTATATTGCCAGTCACCATCCTTCATTTTCTTTTGGCAGTGTTTTCAGCTCCTTTGTAAAAGGAAAGTGAATGTTTCCTGTATGATAGACAAAGAAGCAAGAAGGGTTGTGGCAGGGAGCTGAAAGGAATAATTTTTTTTATATGATTCCCACGATCTTCTATTTGCCTGAGTCTACTTTTGGTGCAGAGACTTATTGGGCCAATTAATATCTTGCTGGTGGGTATTTGACCGATAACTGTCTCTAGGTTTAAGTCAGCATTTCCGTAGGAATAGCCAAATTCATGGGCTTTTCATGCTTGTGCCTATCTTTAGTATAGCTCTGGTTTAGAAATGCATCTTTTTCCTGCTCTGAGAGCTTTTCTGTTTTTGCAATGAGGGTAAATGAAGTCTGCTTGACTTCCTGATTTGTATGTCGATAAGGAAATAAATGTTCCTGTTGGGCTTTCAACTGGGAGGATAATCTGATAAAAAGGTGTTAGTGACATCTCAGACATCTCAAATGACATGCTTGCTCAGCATGTTAAAAGCATTAATTAAAAATACATTTCCAGGAGATTGAAAAGGAAGGTGCCTCAGAGTAAACGATACCAAAATGAAAGGATGTTCTTCATGAAAAGACTTCAGAATGTACATAAATGTATATAAAATGTTTGATAATATTCATAATGTTGTAGTGAAGCTTTGGATATCTTGAATAGATAAGAAAATTATTCTGAAGTTGTGCACCACTATTATCTTGCATATGTGACATACAAATTGTTAAAATTAGGAAAGTATTTATGCAGCTTATGTACTGTTTAAAACTCATTTTGTATTACAGATTCCATGCTTTTGCTGAGAAGATTGACTATAGAGATGCTACTGAACCTGCACTAAAATGTGAAGAGGATGGAATTGTCCTGAATTCCAGAAGAGTGAAAGGGCGAATGCCACTAGGTAGACAATATGAAAGCCAAGATGCTACTGATTTTCTCAGTGAGGTTTCAGAATAGAAATATCATATAAGAACTTGCTAAGTATAAGATCAAAACAAGCCTTCTGTCGGCATGGGTTGGGTGAGGACAGGACTGGTCAAATGGAAATTCTGTGAGTGGGAAGGAGAGGGAAAGGAAAAGAGAGAAGTGAAGAGAGCAGAGGATGTGCATGTGATAAGGGAAAAAAGGGAGAAGAACATTTGTTTAGGCAGATGAAGAACAGTAGCAGTGTGCTTATGCCAGTGACCTTGTGGAAATAAGTAGAAGAACAGCAGAAAGGAAGAGGAGTAATGTGGAAGGCCATCTGACACAACAGCCACATCAATACAGGGCAAGTTCAGGTGTAATAAAAGGGAATTAAATCCACATGAGGTTGACTTGCTTCTCTCAAGAACTGGATTTGTCATAAAGACAGGCAACAAGCACAGTAAAATAACCACAGAGAAGAAGGTGCAAAGAAGGGGAGGGAAACTGATGAAAAACAAACAGGAGTAAACAAGTAACAGAAAGAAACCGTTTTACTGGTGTCTGGAACTGGGCAGAAAGCTCTCTGTGTTTCTTATTAGTCACAGTGCTACTTCCTCTGGGATAAGTCAGCCTCACTATTCATTGGATTGGGATTCCAGCCAGGCTGGGGGAGACCAGCTTATAGTGAGAAGTAAGGCTGTGTGTGTCAAGTCTGATATCTTTATCAGCTGGACATCAAATTAAAAAAAAGATTTCTTTTAAATATCAGGAGGCATAAGACCTCTTGATTCTAATGGCTCACATCCCCATTATGCTGAGAGGCATTAGTATTGCCCCAGGGGTAGAATGGTGTTATCCTCTTCTTGCTCCTAGGGAATGTATGGCCTAAGGTGGATTTAGTGACGCACCTAAGGTCGTATATCAGTCTTGGACTAACCGACCCATTTTTCCTGTGTTATAGTCTAGATCCTTTTGAACTAACCTATCCTTCACTAGGACTGTGATTATAATAGTAAAGGAGAACCATAGTGGGAGAGCAGAAATAAGACAGTGAAGTGTCACCTGTTTGGTTGTTTGTGTTTTTTTTTTTCATTGTGGTGGGACACTCAAGCCTCACACACTCAGGCTTTAGAAACCAACAGCAGAATATACTTCAAAACCTGTCTCTTGATTTGTACGAGTTCAGAGCAGTATAATGATCGCCTTCAGCCTACTACAAGTGCTTCCTTGCTGGACGCCATTTGGGGGTGTGTGTGTGTGGGGGGGGTTGGCTTCCTCTTCCCCCGGGGCAGTCAGCCTGTTTCAATAGATGGGCCTAGAGCTCCTGTATGACTGAAATTACTTCCTCACCACTGTTTCTAAAGCTGAAAGCTGAATAGATTTAATCACTCAAAAGGGCAGTAATCTCCTTGAAGTGCATTGTCTGTTGTGTCTTATTGCTATTATGGAGTAGGATTTACACATTAAAAAGGAGCACAATTAGCTTTCTGCATTTATGGGGTATTATAAGACCCATCGTGACATCACTGGCAGCCAATCAGGGCATTTCAGTCATATGCAGAATCTAAAGTCCTTTCAGAAAAGAAAACACATTGGAGACATTATTCTGGTCTGTGTCTGATGTGTCTTGTTTCAGAGACTCCTTCAAGGGTGTAGAAGGCAATAATAATAAAAGTGTCGTTTACTTACTAATAGGCTCTGAAACTGGTTCTTGGATGTGTGGCATAAACTATACAAGGAAATAAATAGAGAATGAAGCAGAGATTTAATCTTCCAAATGTGGTGTTTCTTGAAAATAAGGGGAGGCACAGGAATATTTTGATTATGGTTCTTTTTGCACCACAAATGCAACAGCTGGAAACTGAAACTTGTCATTATGTTTTATGGTCTGGAAAAGTCATTTTAAGAGCATCAGATAGTTTTCTGGATATCCACTGAACGACAGCATTTTGCAAATGCAGGGTATCTTTGTGTTCACTCTTTTTCATCTGCTTAACCAAAACAAGTTGGAAGTGAACTCTTTAAAACTTCAGATAAGAGCTCCATTCTCTCCTGTTTTGCATCTTGAGTGGTCATTTAGAAAGCAAGTGTGAGAAACTGAAAATTTGAAATTTTTTTACACTCATTTTGAGAAGGTGCTTGAGATCAAAATCAGTATAAACCAGTAAAAAATTAAGGTACTTATGTTGGCAGACTCAGATTTACTTAAGGCAGAAAAATGCTCTTACATAAAAGCAGACTTTCACCAGTGTGGTGATATCTCTTCACCCAGCACTGATTTTCCTGTTACCACTTGTGCCTATGTTCTTTGTGTAGCTTCTTCATCTGCAGAAAGCTGCAGAATTAAGCAATTCTGTTATGTAGTTAAAATTAGAAGTGGAAGGGAGGTGAAATTTAAGTTGGAACTTGAAGACATAGAGGGCAAGAAATGGTGGAAACTGTGGAGAAGCAGGTTCTTGCCAAAAAGAAGCACAGTTGTGTCATCTTCTTGGAGTGACAGGGAGATAAGCTCTAAATAAGGCTTGAAAAGCAATGGTGTTTTGAACCAAATCTGACATGAATAGTTTCCTCTCTGGTTGAAATAGAAACAACAGTAAATCTGTGCACAGTGATTTTTGTGAGGTGGAACAGATGAGCCGGAAGGTGCAAAGAAAATGCAAATGGACTGAAATCAGGATTTGACTGATGTGACAACTCCAAAGTGTCTGACCTCTTGGTGAACAGTGTAAGGCTGTATTCTTAGGTTTGCTTGATTTTCCACATTTATCTAATGGTCATAGGGAAAATTTCAGATTGCTATGTGTACAATGGGAAGCTTAAGAGTGCCAGCCTCCTCTGTGACATTGAAATCAGTGGACTCTGCACTGTTCACATGCACAGACATGGGAGAGACCGAACCCTCCTTTTGGAAAGCCCGGATAGTTATTTATGAGTCGCTACATTGCCTACAAGCTGTAGCAAAGATTATTGCTTCTGCTTTTTCCTTGCATGTGCTTTATCTAGTTGTAGCAGCCTAACCTTGGTCTGGCAAATCTCTTTGCTTACATGTAGAGAGTGATGCAGATAGCTGCTCTGTGAAACCAGGTGGGATACAAAGTTCATTTGCTTTGTTCATTTGCCCAGTGGGAAAGGAACAGGATCAGGCTATGGTGAGTTCCAGTGCTGCTTGACCTGGCAGGTACACAGGTAAAGCTGGGTACTCCCCTCCCGTGCTCCTTTGTTCATCCCTCTACAAGTGGGGATTTTAAAAACGAGCGCTTGAGGGGACATTGCTATGTTCTGCTGCCACATAGAGGCTGAGGAAGGGACCAGCAGTAAAAAAATGAAATTGCCTTTCCTGCTTTGCAGGCAAATGAAGTTTAAAATATGTCTTATTGCATTATATTTGTATTTGCTTGCTTCCATGGTCTAAGTCAGATAATCAGAGATGTAAGAAATGCTTCGGTTTTCCATGAGTTGTCTTTGCATTGATATTTGCTTGATGTTTCAAAGATATTGTAGAATTTGCAGGCTTTTTTTTTTTTTTTTGTATGGGCTTTTTTTCCCCACAGGTTTTGTATCTTGACTATGAAATCAAATGGGTTACAGTGACTTGTCTAACTAGATGAGTTTGTCTGCTGGGAGGTAGATGTGGAAAAGCTGCTTCTTTTAAGATTGCCTGACAGCGCTAAATAACCGGGGAAATGGAAATGAGGGCGGTTATGAGTTTCCGTGTGCATGTGCAAGTGTATTTCTGGTTTTGCTTACACCTACCATCTTGCTTCTCAATCCCCTGCCATCAGCAAAATGCTCATGCCCCTCACCACAGGCTCTCCCCGCACCCTTCCCCATCCTCTTCCTCTTTTTTCAGGGTCTCGCTCCTTCAGGGCAGAAATGCCATTTAACTGAGGGCAGTGTGAGCTGCTTTGCAGGATCGGTGAGAGCTGAAACCAACCTGTGGCTGCCCTCTTGCCATTGCCCTGTGGTGGTTATTGAGTCAGAGCCAGGGGGTCCAAAGGGGTCTGGCTGTTAAACCACCAGCCAGGGTGGCTGGGGATGGGGAGGGCCCTGCACCTCTGGTGATAAAGCAATTTTTTTTAAGATGAGAGTTTTCCTGGGATGTGGGTGCCCGAAGGTGGGCAAGAGGCAGTAGGCCTGGGGGCTGCACCACCCTGGGGGCTGGAAATCTCAGCTGCTTTTTGGTTGGTGGCCCAAAAATGGTGCAGCTGAGGTGCAAGCGTGGGGAATTTAAAGCCAAGAGAGGTTCGTGCTTTCTTGGTGATTTTTCACTGATGTGCTTTGAGGGCCACGCCACAGGTTGAGAACCGCATCTGGAAGATACTATGAGCTATATGTGTATATACATTTTGAGTCCGGGGGCTCAGTTTTGAACGGCACAGCTTTTCCTTCCCACTCCTCCTTAGCTGGAGAGGAAAAGAGGCTGAGGTGGTGGTGGAGATGAGCCTCCCATGTAGAGAGACAAAACTGCTTCAGTTGTCACCACTTGTTACCTGCTCTCCCATTTGAATCCAGGG
Organism: Streptopelia decaocto; assembly: GCF_964273445.1. Lineage (NCBI taxonomy): Eukaryota > Metazoa > Chordata > Aves > Columbiformes > Columbidae > Streptopelia > Streptopelia decaocto. The sequence continues at coordinate 92,956,175 of NC_138663.1, forward strand.
CAAACTGTTGCCAGATAAAAGGTTTTCTATGTAGCTTGACCTTCACAATGTGCAGTTGTTGATGGCCGCATTTGTCCTATATAATAAGGGTCACCAAACGTACTTGCTTTGAAAGTGCATGCAGTTTTACTTTGCTGTGGCACAGCATAAATAAGGAAAAAATACCTTCTTGTGTAATGCCAATTCAATACACGTCTTACTGGGGACAGTAACAATAATGCTGTGGATTTGATGAGTCCATAGCATCAGTTGAAGGGGAAATGAGGCAGCACAATGATATAATTGCTATTGCTTTAATGGTGGTTGAAATACACATACTCCTTTCAATATTTTCAAACATAGTGTTAAAAATGTTAATAAAATTAAATCTCAGTCCCAGTATTTGATAGTTCATGGAGGATATCCAGATTTATCTGGAGACAGCTCCACTAGAATTGCATTCTCAACGGTCTTAAATTTAGAAACATGTGCATGTGTGGTGTGAATGCATGTGTTTTGTGGTTTTGACTGTGACAAGACGTGTGTATACATAATCTATATATATATATTCAGTGGCTGACTACTCATCAGAAAACCTTGAGCTCCCTACTTGCTGGAATTTTGCCAGTGCTCAAATTTTGTATGTTTTGCATTTCTGGGGAGGTACTGTTTGCAAAAGGAAATCTGACTTCCTTCTCAAGTATTTGAACAGAACACTTTTCTTAAAAGGTAGTGACAGCAGATTGAGTTTTTTTCTCTCATTTGTGTTTTATATTGCAGAATGACCTGCTTTACTAAAGCTTTTTGTGATTTAGGAGATGTTGATCTTTGTCCTAGTGGCTGAAACAGATGTTTTTGAACTGCAGGAAGGTCCCAGGAGATGGCAGTGTACAATAACACATTTCAAAATATTTCTTGGAAACTAAAGCATTTTACAATTAAAATTGAGTTGTTATTTTGTAAAACATTCATATTTTTTCAGGGAAGTTTATCAAAGAACAAAATGATCAGGTTTGTTTGTTTACTGATAGCCTACTTTAGCAGACAAGCTTGCATGTCTTATCTTTTATACAGTGAACCACTGCTGTATATTAACTGAACCACCAGATGATTGTATATAGTTTGTCTTGTTCAGCATCTTTATGTGCAATTCAGTAATAGATTGTAATCTACACAGTAGGTTGTAGTCTGCATTTGTGGTTAGGATAGCTCATGATTCCGTTTCTTTTTTTACCATAACACTAAACACAGTGTTTCTGTATTCCGATATTGTAATTTATATTTTATTCCTATATTGTAATTTAAACTCTCAGACTAACCTAATTTAACACATTTTTAGTAGTGTTCATACTGCTTAGGTATCCATGGTGCCTTGATATTAATAATTGTACTCTACTAAATAAGTAAATATTTTAATTTTTTTAATCAATACAAGCATATCTATTGAGATAAAGAAAATCTTATATGAATTCCAGCTTTGGATTTTCCAAATTTTTTTAGGATATAGATTGATAGGAAAACGCTTTAATTTTTTTAGCTTTTATTTATTACTGTTGAGAATTGTTACAATGAAAATAATCTTATCTAAGCAAAATTTCGTCAATATTCTTCACAAAAGAAGATTTAACTTTAAATGAAGGTATTTGTGTACATTAAGGGAATTGAAAGAGTTGAAAATATCTGCTCTTCAGAGTTTTAAACTGTGTCTAATATTTGGAGCCAGATTTTGCCATGAAGTCCAGGGGACAACATGTGAATTTCTTTGTGGAGTTTTCTCATTATTATCCAAGAGTGTTAAAATGGATTTTCTTCCATTGTGGGAACAATCTGTGGCCAACTCTGGGTGTTACCTCCACCAGACTAAGCACGTCACATGTCCTGGTGCCAGCTTTCAGCCCTTTTTTGAAGTCTAACAAAGAACAGCATTTGCCACCGCAATTGGGCCTCAAGAAAAAGGTTATGTGGCAACATCTGGATTAATCCAATGACTTTGTGGTAATTGAGGACTTATAAGAAGCAGACATTTTCTCAAAATGTTAAGTTCTTTTTGTGATTTCTTTTCCAGTAGCTGGTGTCCGTGAAGATGTCTTTTTGATCTGGAAGGAGCTGGAGGAAGCCAGGAGTACAGTGAGACAAATTCAAAAAATTGTATCAGAATCTGACCAGCCTGCTTCTCGGGATGGTATTATTTATGTTTCTTTCAACAGAGTTACCTTTATATCCATGATCAATGTTTTCTTTGTGAACGGTTTTGATTACATGACATTTTGGGGATAATTTTCTCAGAAACATCTATGTATAGCACCTCTACTTAGCATCTAAACTTAGGATTGCTTAAAACTTACCATTATACATCTCTATTTACTGCTGCTTAAACTTGCTAAACTTTAAGAGCTCAGGCTGGAGCACACCTTTTTTAGTTCACTGGTGACTATGTTTAGAAATTGCCTAGATTTCAAGGTATTTAGGTTCATTTTTTGTGGTCTCTCCCTGTCTGCTGGGGCCAGTAAATTTTGTTCTCATGGTGCTGGGGAAGCACCTTCTCTCTCTTCTATTCCAATCTTCTTGGAATAGGCCAACATGGTGTCTAATTCATTCCCCTAAAAGGGAAGAAGTGTGGGTTCGAATTCTCTTAGTTAAAGGCAGAGGACTGAAACCAATTCTGGATGAGTGCTCTGACAACTCTTGTGTTAAGACACACGGAGGAAGACCCACATTTGTTCATTTAACTAAAGTTCCCACCATGATGTTTGGCCTAAACCGTGATCCATTTGTTGTTCTGTGCATATTGATTGGATTGAGCCCTATTGAAGATAGAAGTATAGCTGCTTTCTGAATTTATGGAAGGCTTAAACAGGGGATGGTGGGAGGCTACTCAGCCCTGCTAAGATGGAGGTGCTCTGGACACACTCTGGAGCGGAACGATCACACTGACGAGACTTAAATACGGGAAACTTAGGAATCTGTAGAGTTTAGGCAGCTTCAGTGTTGGACTGCAACTGAAGGGGTAGATTTTCAGGATCATAGCTGTGATTGTCAGTGCCTATATTCTGCATTAGTCCCTGGTTTTAAAATACTTATATGGTCTCTAGTGGTATTTTTTGCGTAAGTTGATACAAGATTCAGGTTGTGTTAGCACAAGTCATCAGTAAATTTGTGTAGCTCCAGTATTGGTTTTGCAGTGCAATTGCTTTTGCTTTGGCTGGGTGGAGGCTGAGGCCGGATGCTTGTTTCTGGATCACCTGCTGAGGAACACTTTGTATGGTCAGTTAGTCAGTCACCGGGACTCTCAGCACTGTGTTTTAGGGTGGTGATGTTGAAGACTTGAAGCTGGGAACTTTGCCTGCCTGCACTGGGTTTGAACAGCTGTCAGTAACATAATTCTCCAGGACTTAAGCTTGCATTTATCCTTCTCTGAAGGCGTAATTCAGTTTTTATACTGATAATAACATCTTTTGAATTAGTAGGTCTTCCCATATGAAGTTTAACAGCTATAGAGTAATGCATATGAACAAAAAGACCACAACAAAGCTGCAAGGGCAGCCCTAACTTCAGCATTTATTTATGTGCTCCTGACTGCAGCTTTAATGTTCTTTTAGTGTTTGTTTTCATACATAATCACTTTATAAATAAATTAAAAGAAACAAAATTGCAGTGTATTTTATTTTGTCAGTTCTTCAGCATTATTTGACTATTGCCCATTGATCCAAATAATGCAGTCTTTCCATGTGCCTGCATTTCTTCCTGATCTCTTTAAAATGCTCTGCTGCAAATTGTAGTTTGTTCTGAAGACTGCAATGTTCCTCAGGAGGAGAGAGAAAAAGAGGCAAATTTTCTGCTGACTCTCCAGATAATGCAGTAGTTACCTGAACTGAGACATGACATTTTACATAAAGCATGTGGAAGAAAGAAATTTGTTATTTATTTTAAAGTTTATTGTTTATTTTAAAATTATGAGTGCATTCATGACACTTGCCACACTGGCTGTTCTAAAGACCACAAGCAATCAGAAAGCACATGTTTCCGCAAGAACAGGCAACATCATAGCCTGTTTTTGAAAATACCGTATCCAAATTGAAAAATGTTATACAGGAGGTTTTGTTTGTTTTGTTTCTTTATTGCCAACCAAAGCTGATCATCCATTACAAACGGATATATCTGATGAATATTTGTCTTCTGAGAAGTGGTTGCAGAAGTATGGCTTGAAAGCTCAGAAGCTCACACTGTATGACGCACTTGCTGATTGCACTTTTCGCCATGTGGATGGGATTGTTGACATAAAAACTAAGCCAGAAGATGAATCTTCACAAACTGATGCTGTGAGTACTGTTTATTTTCCCTCATGTCCTTTGAGTTGATTGATTTTTCTTTTAACCTTGAAAACTTGACTGATAGCTGTATTTCTGATAAAGTGTATGATCTGTTGCGACGTATTTTTTGTTAAAACCAGGTCGTTAGTGGAATGGGAAAAAGATGGTCATAAATAAGAGTGTTTCAAAGGGCTATTTGAAAATGACAGTTTCAAGGCCTCCTTCCTGGTCCACCTGTAATCTGCAAGGAAGAATCAGGGCTGACTTAAGCAATGCCTTGTTTTTCTATGTATTTATGTGACGTAGGGCAAAGATCGCTTGTCATCTTTAATTTTCCTTTGAAGAAGTATTGGTCTCAGCTGCTCCAGTGTTTGCAGGTCCTTAAACAAATTTGGTTTCATTTGTCTTCTTTTTGTTTTTCTCAAATGCTACCATTACATTGTTTGTTAGGCTTCTGTTCTTGCTAGCGGCAAGAATAAAAACAGTTGGTATTGACTTCTGGAAGGAGAAAATTCTATGACCACCCTATCCCATGTCTACTTCCGCACCTGCTCATGTACAACAAGCATGTACCTTTGAAGTCTGTTCGCCAGATATTAAAGGCACTGCAAAATAGTGTGTTTTGGAACATGAAACATGTTTTTCTTGGCTGTAGGAGACAAAGAGGAAGGTAATTAATGCAAAATACTGTGACAAGTTTGTACATACCTTCTGGAAAGATGGATCTGTAGTTCACGTATACGTCAGTACAGAAAAGTATAAGCAATATGAAGAGAAAATGAGGATGGCTCTCAGACGAGTGGAAGGAAGGTTCGTGTTCTGTCACATAAAATCAGTTTGTATTATTTTACATTGGTGTTGAAATGTTTGTCATTTACTGTCAAGAAAACAGATGAACAGTTTTATCTTTTGTTCTCCTTCTGGGACACAAATGTGAAAGTCAGTCTGCACATTATTGAAATACTGCTGAAAGTGCCAAAAAGCAGCAGGACATAAAGTGGCAGAGAATTTCTAGAATCCCCAGTAAAACTTGGTAAACATTCATCCTGTGTACCTAGGATCTCTTGTGCTACCTTGGCTTGTGCCCATATCGATAATGATTATCTGCCCTTTTTGTGATTTTATCTTGAAGACAAGTTTGAACAGCCTAGATCAGAGTCAGGGTATGAGCTATCAAGTAATGCATATGATCAGAGGTTCAGTGCTCAAACTATCTCCCTGGTTTGATTTTCTGCAGCTGTACAGATAAACTCATAGATTTTATAGGACATCTAAAAAAAAATAGGCAATCGGAGGGTCTGATTAATTTGTCCTAAAGATGCCTTAAAGTCAATTGACTTTTATATCTACATTAGGAGAAGGAAACTTTCAAAATGGATATTGTAGAACTGAAAGAATAAATGTTGCCCTTGGTCATGTATATTCTGACAATGAGATGTCCCACTGAAAAAAGCAGGATGTGAAGATTCATTTTATTGCTGCTTCTCTACCAAGAGTATAACAGCCTGATTACTTTTAGCAAGGTCAAACGGAGTTTTGTTATTCCTTTTATTTTATCTTCATCTTGCTGTATGTAGGGTAACATTAACCTATTGTGAATGGAAAATTTAAGGTAAAGGGTTTTGGTGAATATATATCTTTGAAATCCAAGCCAAGATTATGGTTTGCTGTTTTGAATGGTTCATCTCATTGTTAAAAAGTCTTGGTAGACCTCATCAAACACTGTAGGGGAAATAACTAATGGCAAAATAGCTATCAGTAGCAAATGTAATAGGATCCTTTAAGTTTCCATGATATGATTTTTTTGAAACCTCTGTGGAGATGAGTAATATTTTTCCCAGGGCCATTATATTCTGTCTGTTAAATGTATTTTTTTCTGAGTAGACAAGGAGTTTATGACTCTCAAGGGAAATCCAATTTGGACCTGCTGCATCCATTACTGAGGAAATGTTCTTGTACACAGCAGTATGTATGCACGTATTTAACTGGCAGGCATGCTTAAATTCTGTTTAAAATGTAAAATTAAATCTGCATTTAAAGCTCAAGGTCAGCAAAACATTGAAGCATCTGTGTTATATTAGGATTATTCAAAGTGCTCAAGTTCCTTGCAGAAAAGGTTCTCAAGTGGTTTCCTGAAAAGGGAGGCACATTAGCTTATGCTTAAATGATTTCCTGACTTCAGGCTGGAGAACAGTTACAGGGGTGATACTTCTAGTTACTTCCTCATGGGATTTCCCAGCTCAAAGTACCTGATAATTGATTTTAAAAAGGTTCTGTATTGCTTGGTCTGTTTTATCTGTCTCCAGATTCCCAACGAAATTAGAAAATAAAAGTGCCTTGTATATTTATGTAGTGACAGAGGATTGGTACATCAAAGCCAATATGCTGCTCCTGACAGTGACTAGTAATAGGTGCTTAGGGAAAGAGAATAAGAAGTACAGCAGTGATAAAAAGATCTTTCCTGCTAGATTCTTATACACAAAGCTCCAAAGATCTTACAGACCAGGGTTTGGTTTCTTTTTTCCACCCACCCAGGATTAAGTGGCTTCAACAAGGAAGCAGAGGGCTCTTTGGGAATGTGTTTGAAGATGATGTCTATCTTCTTATTGATACATCCCAGTCTATGAAGGACAAGCTGCCACTGGTGAAGGAGAAAATATTTCAACTCATACAGGTATGTCAAAGTGATGATTCTGAAGACGGAGGAGCATTTTAGAGTGGGCTGATCATTTCTAGATGGTTGTTACTCTAATTTTTATTTTTTAAAACTATTTTTTAAAAATAGCAGCTTTATAAAAATATTTTGATTTTTCCTCGTGTGCTCATTTTTCAGTTAAAAATGTATTTTTTTATCATTTATACAAATATTTGAAAAAATGTGGAGAAAATGTTAAAAATGTAAGAAGTTTTAGCTCTTTCCGTCGAGTCACCTCCCTCCTAATAAAAGGAATAGGAAAAAAAAAAAAAAAAGAAAAACAAACCAACCAACTAAACAAAGCCTATGTGATGCAACACCTTTTGGAATGTTCTTTTTTATTTTTAAGTGGTGTCATCCAATTCCACTGGCATATTGTGATTTGTAATGTGTGTTCTAGATTCACTTTCATACTTCTACAATAGAGAGCGTAGAATGTTTCGAACTTGCTTGCATCTTACAGTGACTCAGAACTTTGCAAAAGGACTTGCAAAGTGCAGAAGTGCCTCAAGAGCAGCGAGTAGTGGGAGACACACCTAAGACAGGATTTGTCTCACCTAGTTTTAGAAATCTGCAATGATATCACCTAAGCTTACATTAATATTTGAGACAAACAAGCACTATTAAAATGTGATGCAGCTCAACTTTTTTAGACCTGAGAGGAGTAACTGACAAATAAAAATTCCATCAGTCCGGCATCAATAGCAATCATTAGTAGAGCTAGAAAATTTAAAACTACAACAGAGAGGTTTTTGAGCTAAGTGCATAAGTTATAGGACATAGTATGATGTGATACTCTAAAAAGATCAGCACTAGAAAATGATTAGATACTAAGCCAGAAGGTTTCACAGAAATGGTGATGAAAGGGAGTAGAGATTCCAGGTTCTGCAAGTTTCTACTAGCTTGCACAAATCTATCACTCCTTATAACTTCTGTCCAAAAGCAACTTCAGCAAATTCTTAACTTAGTTCTCTCTTGCTGTCCTAGTTCCTCTTGCTGGTACACTACATTTGATTCTTTTTCTCCTCTTCTAAATGGTGTCTTACTTTGATTCTGATTTCAGTTTCCTTTGGTATGCAGTCAGAATCTTTTATATTCAGTTCTTGCCCAGTTTCATCTCTCCCCTTTTTGCCCTCCTAGACATTTGCTGTTCAAGTATTTTGAGAAATATGAGTAAATGGAGACTTACCTCAGGAAGTTCAAGTAATCTTAATAATTGCAGGCAATAATTTCCTCTGTCTCTGTATGTCTCTTTGTATATCATAACTATTATCATAAGTTATTGTAACCATATAATCAACTGTACATTAATTAAGACAACTCCTGCTAGTCAGTATTTCAGATACAAGTATTCTTCCTTTTAACATTGACTAAAATACAGATGCTGTCTCTTTCAGGAGCAATTGAGACACAAAAAGAGATTTAACTTTGTGAAATTTAGTGCCCAGGCAGTGGCATGGCAAGAGAAACTTGCTGAAGTTAATGAGGAAAATTTGCAAGATGCTTGGCTTTGGATAAAAGGGCTTGAGGTAACATGGAAACTAATTATCATGAAGCACCTTTGTATGAAGTTATATTTGTGTCTTCTCTGTATGGCTGGGGTGTTTTTGGATTGCCCAAGTGTTTGAGTTGAGTAAGCTGAAAATATGGAGAATGTATAGACCTTAGTAGATTTGAGTACAATGTATTATCCATGTCAGGTATAATAATCTTTTAACAGTGGACCTTTTTATAAGATCATAGTAATTCAACTTGCTGCCTGCTATGTTTAGTAGCCACGATGCAAACAGCAGCCAATTTGGTTTCTGTAGGAGCCGTGACAGCGCTCAGACCCCGTCTGTCTAGATTTGTCAGTCTTGCTGCAGGGCTGCTGCAGGGCTGAGGACTGTCGCTGGCAGACGTACAGCTCAGAGATGATGCAGGGAACTGGTGCCAGCTAGTTGGAGGAGCATTTCTAGTCCCTTTTGGTGCATAGATAGGCAGCTGACTTTAGCTGGAACATGAGAGCAACTGTTCTCAGACCCGTTTATCTACCCAATATTCTTTTTCTGACAGTGGCCAAAATCTGAGGATTTTTCCCTGAAACAGAGTAGAAATGCTTGTAGGCAGCCCCAGTCAGCCACCAGATTGTAACTGTCAGCAGCTTTAGGACCATTTAATGTGTCAAATGCAGACAGCAATGAGCACAGGACTGAAAATCAGTCACACAACAGTACAGATGTATCTCATGTTATGTTTTCTAAAACAAAAAACATGTTTATATGATAAAACTCCTCAGCATTATGGCAGCTCTACCTCAGACTTAATAATGAAATTCCTGGGGATGAGGGAATTGGGGAAGCTACATAATTCCTCTGGGACTACAAAGCAAGATAAATAACTTGGTATTCTCAGAAAACACTACCAGACAAATACACGGAGAAGAGAAAGTATTAGTGTGGCCTCACTGAGTAGTTGGTGAATACTTACAACTGAGGTTAGTAAAGTTAATTTTACTGCCTTCTTTGAGACTTGAAATGTTGGCTCTGTTTAAGCCATATATGTGGTACAGGATGATACAAGTTCAATCATACTTTGAACTACTATAATTCAATACCATCTTGTATATGCAGTTGGGAATGTCTTTTTTCATCATTATTGATGAAGTTATGAATTGTTGATCTTAAAATTCCTTCTAAGTTCAGATCTTGATATCTGAAATAGTACAGGGAATGGTTTGAGAACAGCATTTTTTTTTAAGGGATGCCATCTGCTGCTGACCTTTTAGTCTGTTTAAAGCACTGCAGGCATAAGTCTGAGATCAGAAAACTGGCTTTACAGTGAAGCTGAAATGAACAGAAGATTGCTCTGGAATATTAATCAGAATAGATCCTTTGATCTCCTTTTGTATACTTTGGTCCCAGGATGCTGAATCCATAAGCTGAGCTATAAACAGTAACCAACTGTTTCTTATAAATCCTTTAGAAGTGATAACACTTAAAATTTTGGAGGTGATTATGCCATGTAGTTGAAGCATGTGGACTTTGTTTAAACACTGATAAAAACAGTATAACAGTGTAACTTTGTAATAGTAGCAGTGGAGGAATCTAAAATTAACAGCTTTTACCTTATGGTACGTACTTATTTCCCTCACATCATCAGCATACACAGCATTTCCCTATGATATAGCAGAAGTTGATTCATTTCAAATCAGGTCAAAACCATGTGCCATTATTCAAAAGAGCCAGTCTATCAAATTTACATGTAATAAGGAGGCATATGTGCCTAAAAGTTTATAATACTTACTAAAACATTAGTAATATTAGATATTTTTAACACAAAGAAAATGACTTACCGTAGTTATTTCTTTTGCGTGGATACTCTTAAGGATTGTTTGTGAATTAGAAGACAGGATTATTAAGTATCATCTGAGCTCTCGACACCTGGCCCATACATACTTATGCAGCCATACAGAGTCACTTTCAGAGTTTACCTCCTACTCCATTTCACCTGCTTTACTTACTTTGCCCTTTCTAATAGAACTGTTTGCTGGAGGGGTGGACTGCAAGAAAGTTTAACACAATTACTAGGACTGAAGAACTAGTGCTATCTCTTAACATGTGTTTTGCATGAATGGGTCAATGTTAGTGATTTATATTTCTGTTCTGTATTGCATTATATATGTTGATCCTGAGTCTCTTCACACACCACTGCAATCCTCACTGCCCTCCAAAGCGATAGTCAGGTCTTATGCTAGCAAAAAAAAGGCTCATATCTTCTCTAGGATTTTGCTTTGACTAAAGACTAAAAGACTAAAACTTGACAAAACACTTTTCATTCTGATAAAGCCTTACTTTTCCCTTATATTTGGAAAGTTCTGTACACTCAGTGTTTGAAAGTTGGAAATCCGAAGACATAGACTATAGTTTGTAGGTTCCTATAAGCCATGAAATGCATTTTGGTGAGTTTAAAGTTGCATTAGTCTAAACCCCCAAAAATATAATGGTCACCAAGTATGTGGATGACCCAGGAAACGTGCACAACTATGAATTTTTAGGGGCCACAGTATTGCTTTACTGTGGATGTATTGTTGTTATAGATTACTTTTGTCCTAAAAATAAATGATGTTTACTTTGATATTCTGAGGAGGTAGATGTGAGATAGTCTGGAAAAAATATTGTTTGGAAAACCGTGAAGCCCTTTACCTATTTTTGAGAAGTAAACTTGTGCAACTCTTTTGTGGAGCTTTGAATTATTTGCTTAAGCAAAATGTGTATTTCAAGGGAGTGTGATGAGTTGGCAATCAGGAGCAGCAGTGGGAAAATATAATAGAATATAGCTTTTATATTACATCTCCCCATCTGTTTATAGACTTTTAGTGATTGCTTTTGCTTCTACAGCTCATATTTCTGTTGCCAGCATTTTGCTTATGTGTGTTTGCATAAGCACTGAATACCAATTTGGTGCCAATTTATGCTACTTTAACATTTGCTTCGATTTTTCTAGCTCTTTGCCATAAATGTTTTCACCATTTTATTACTCATTTCGGTTCTGTAATATCCCTTGAATCAGTACACTGTCATTATGAATTTAAGAACAAAGGCAAAGAGCTGTTAGTATTTATAGCTGTTTCGTTTTCTTTTTGGTTTCCTAGGTTGGAAGTTCCACAAATACACTCAAAGCTCTCCAGGTTGCTTTTGCCGATACTGACACTCAGGCTATTTATCTCTTGACCGATGGGAGACCTGACCAGGTATTTCTGCAATGAGAAAATGCAGTAGTGTGGTGCTGCAGTGGTGGTGTCAGAAGGCTGAACTATGAGATGAATATCATACTTGCAGAGCCGAGTCTCTTGGATGTTGTCATAATATTGAAAAATTGTATTTGAGAAATGTGCAGTTTGTGAAGGATTTTGATTAGAACTCTCTGCCCACAGTCCAGTCTTTGGTGAATGATAACTCATGACATTTCTCATGAGTTGTTTTAAGAATCTGGTAATTGATTAAATATAAAAACTGTATGTGAGTATCAAGGTTAGGGTTTGTGTTAAATAAAATATCTCCCTAACTTAGTACAAATAGATCATCAGTTAAAACTCAGAAAATAATGATGGTCCCAAGATATGGTGGGATTTAAATATTAAAACCCTGCAATCTTGTGTGATGGCTTGAAAACCTGAAAAGAAAAGGATTGATAGCAGAAAACAAACAAGCAAACAAGCAAACAAAACCATAACCACAACCACACCCCGCCCCCAAGTTTTTGTTCAACGTTTTTCCCCAGAGAAGACATCAAATATATAAGTAGGTACCTTCTTACATTCTATTGAAGAGCTTACACAAAGTCTATGTTATGTCTGAGGAATAAGTGCCTAATTGTTAATTTACATATTTTTTGTATAAAAATGTTAATAGTGATGTTTTTCCATTAGGTTTCCGTATGATACCAAATTCCATTTTCAGCCTACTGAGTCAAATTTGGTCTCATGTATGGTCAGTTTGGGAGTAGCAGTGATCTGGAGTTGTTTTAGGTCTAGCTTTAAGTGGATACCAAAATCAAAAGTATTGTTACCATGACTTAAAATGATGCTATTTCATGTTATATCACATTATATAATGCCCACTTGTTGATCAATGATGCAAATGAGGTAGAACTGAACTTTTAAGCTGTAATGCAGGGTGAAAACTAGCTGGTATGCTGAGAATGGCATTTTTAAAATACTTCATTTGCTGTTGAAAATTTTGCTTGGTTGTAATGGCAAATATGCAACAAAAACCAGACTTAGGTATATAGCTGGGCTAAGGGGTACATAAAATTAATTACTGAAGCATATATAATAAATCTCAGATTCAGAAAGCATCATAAACTTGCACAAATAATTTCTTTATACCTTGATAAGGAAGAAAAATGTTAAATGCTCGCTTTTCTTTTTATTCTGTTTCTTTTGATAAAAGGAAAGTGGTCCATAAGGAATGGTGGATGTATAGTTTAATTTCTCATACTTTAGTAAATTCCTTTAAGACTTCAGAAACAAAGAATGCTGATTATATTATAATTTTAATTTTATTTATTAGATTATCCTGTGCCTTAATGCATTATCAGTGTTTCAAACTCAATTTTAAATTAGCTCATTTTATATAATTGTGAAATAGCAATGTATGCTTTTAACTGATCTATATCTATCTCTAAGCAACACTATGACTGATTAGATTCTTACAAATTCTTCATATTTTGATAAATACATTTTAGAGGCCACATATTTCATATACATTTTTCAATTTTCAGGCTCCCCAAATAATTTTGGCTCAAGTCCAGCTTCATCGTAAAATTCCCATCCATACCGTATCCTTCAACTGTGATGATATAGAAGCTAATAATTTTTTGTACAAACTATCTACTGAAACAGGGGGAAAGTTTCATTATTACAACGTTTATTTGACTGGCCCTGATGCTTCAGAGTTTATTGATGTGAGTATTTTTGAATAAATACATCTGTTTTTTCATGCTGTTGAAGGAACCACAGCACCCGCATCATTGTGAATTCATATTACACTAGATTATTTTAAAATGGGGCTAATCCTTATCAGATCTGGAGTGGTGTGAAATCAATGCGTGTGCCATCATTTGCTTATGAAATTTTATTAGACCACAACAAATAAGCCCAAGTATTATGCAGCATATATTTGTACTGCTACCTTTGCAACCCTGCTCCTCCCCTGGCACCTTCCCACCCATATAGACCCAATTCAGCTCTGGAAGAAACATATCTGATCTCTGTTGTCTCAGAAATAAGTTACCGTTTAAAATGAAACTATGGTTTGTATTCTGTTAATAAATGAGAGAATGAAGACCTGAATTTGAATGATGATGAATTAATGATTCTATGAATTTTCCTAAAAGTTTGCAACAGCCACTGGGTAGAGATCCATAATGCATAAAATGACTAGAATAGCAGTCACTTATCAAGTGAGACTAAGCAGCTCAATCTAACAATCCCCAATAGGAAATTTATGACTAGACTAACACAAACACCCATTTAAAGCATATTCTTGTTTTTAATTAAAGTTAACACTCAGTTAATTAGTTCCAAAACTTTTAGAAAATGGTGGTAGTGAAACAGTGAGAAGAGCCAGGAACAAGGCAGTGGCAGGAAACTGAGAACTTTGCAGACACCATTCAGAAGGAAGATGTGAAAATACTCCAGCAATTTTGGTGATTCTGCTGCTGTGGATCGCCTGACGCTGTGTACGTTGGAAAGGTGAGGGTCCGAGTCTGTGTTGTCCATCTCCAGACTTCTGGCCCTGTGGGAGTTGTAGAGGGAACATCGTTGGAATTTCCTTCCTGTCTCCTCCTGTAGTCCAAATGATTCCCAGTCAGTTCCAATGTTTACTTGAAGAGTATAGTTTTTACTTCTCATTTTTCAAGGACAGTCTGTAGTACAGCTGTGATCTGTACAATGAAGACAGCAGTTGTAATGTACATATCTTGTATTTTATTTATTTACTTATGTGTTTGCTCGTTTGCTTGCAGTGAGGGGAGCTACTGACCTTATTACATTATTTAGCAATATGGCTGTTCATATCTCAAGGGGTAACTGGCTTGTTAGGGAATTCTGGTCCTTTTCTGTAAAAGTAAGAATAATTTGAAAGGCAGTGTTGCCAAGCACGTTTTAATCTTGCTTTCTATAAGCTTATTCATACTTACAGAACGTTAACAAAACAAACTTTGATTTAGGAAACAGAGAGACTACCTGAAAAAGTATAGCTGTCCTAACCAAGACATTATTCAAAATTATTATCCAAGCTTACATAGTTTCAGTTCAGAAACAAAACATGTTTAGGAGTAATTGTGATACAACATTTGATTTTGTTGTTGTTGTTGTTGTTAGAATGAAGACATACATCTTTTAAAAAGGGAGATTGAACAAGGAGAAAGAGACCTAGAGAAAGCGAAGACCTTTCATGCTAAATGTCTGATGATGGATTATTATAATGGGGAAAACAATCCAGTAAATAAGTATGTCCTCATACTGCTATCATGTTAATAAGAGATTCGAGATATCTGTTACGTTTCTCCTTTTTCATTGTCTTGCATTTTTAACCTCTGACATTCTTCTCTTTTAAAAAGAAAGGTGTGTGGGTTTTTGTGTGTTTTTTTGTTGTTTTGTTTTATTTTTTAAACATTTACAGTAATGGAAAAGAGAAATCTGGAAAAACACGTTAAGCTGTGGTGCCTGAAACGATCTCAAATATCTCAATAGTCTCAAATTATTAGGAATAATTAAAGCAAAGTTGTGAAAATATTTTTTGTCTCCAGAACATGCAAAGTTGCCCCTTCTGACCTAGAGAATTCATTATTGTCCTATAGGTAGACCTTGCTTGGTACTTCATTACTTAATTGCCACTCATTGGGATATGCTGATTGAGACATAAATTATATACAAATGTATTTGTTTAAAAGATGGCAAACACCATGAATGAAATTCAGCTTCCTTCTTTTTGCATTTTTGATTTTACAGTGTGTGCCTGTATGTCGTCATTAAAAATAGTTTCATGTTCAGCATCCATTAAAAATCTCGTGGTGCCAAGAATGACTGTTCAAAAAGAGGTTCTTCCACAGCACGCTGAAGGCAGACTCATGAGCCACTGTTGAAAAGTTTTCTGCGTGCCTGATTATACCGAGTTTCTGTTCAGGGAGCAAACACAGACCTAGCTTCAAACGTGAAGTAGTAATCTCTACAGGAGCACAGCCTTAATAAAAAATAGCTTGCCTGGTGCTTTATTTATTTGTGTGGTAATAGTACAAAAGCAAAAAGGTACATTAAAAAAATCAGGTTTTAAAGACAGAAATCTATTAAAAACAGTAAGTTAAAACAAAAGTATTAAGAAAACCCATTAAATTAAAAGTGGAGAGTCCTGTGGGATGTTTTTATATATGTGGAAGGGCAGATAGGATGTCCAGTATAAAAATGTAGTTAAGTGTTTATTTTAGAATTTGCATATTTTATTTTTTATTAGTGCTGGAACATAGGCATATATGTGCATATGTATATACATAGATTTGCATATATGTGCATATGTATATACATAGATTTGCATATGTGTGTGTGTCATTTTCATTGCTGGTGGTAGGTTTACTCCTTCCCCCAGGATGCAAAGTGGCTATTATAGAACATTCTGACCTTATTAAAAACATTTGAGGGTGTTGCCTTGAAAGTAATGAACATTTTTTAAATAGACTAAGAAATTATTTTTAAATAGTTTTAAAAACTGAGCATTTTTTGACCTCCTTTAAACTCCCCTTTGAAATGCAGACTAGGATAACAGAGAAGCATTGTCGGAAGCATTTGACATGAGCATTTAAATTACCAGAAGACTTTAGCTTAGCATTTTTTTAAAACCAGTGATATATGTTTGAGATAATTTCTTACTTGTTTCTTCTTTTTGTCACTTAGAAGCAGTAATCACAAGCAGACACATGTGGTGTCTTCTGGAACCAATGATGCTGAAGAGCTGAGCGCTACTCTTAGCAGCAGGCTGTGCTGTGCTTCAGAAGAGCCAACGCTGACACCACATCAGCAGACCTGGCAAACCACTGATGACAGTCCAACCCGAAGGAAAAAAGCATTATACGCAGGTAAGGCTAAAATCAAGTTGTTAGCAGAATTTATTCACTAGCTTGAAAAGATTGTGTTGAAAATAGCAAAAAGCATCCCTCGCTGTAGGAAGAAATGAAGCCTTCGATGATTTAAATAACCATCTTTCTGAAATTCTGTCTAACTTTTCTTCATTTTTACTTTTCAGCCATCTTACTCGTTTGGCCCAAAGAGACAAATGTCTGCTCATTTATGCTTTATCACATGCCTGTGGTAAAAGAGAAATTATTTTGACAGAATGTTTTAAATAAATAAATAAATAGATAGATATTAATTTTTTATTTCTTTTACTCCAAATAAGTACATCATTGGCAAGAATGAAGAGCTGATCTATATTTCACTAGTTACAGCATTACTTACACTAATAGTTCTCCTTACTACACCTGTAACGCTATTTTTCTCTTTGAAGTATCATTTGCATGCAGTCTGAAATCGAGTTTACCCAGCTGATGTAAAAGAAGTCTTCTTCCTTGGGAAAGTGCAAAGTACAAATTAGTGCTGAAGTAATTTTGTGTTTGATGTCGTGTGTGGGCAGTCCCTTAAAAATTGGGACTAGACACCAAAGAGGAACTAAAAAATCCCAGGCATGTATTTGAGCAGTAAGTTAACTCTTCCTTCTTTGTCCTTTCAACACCTGCAGAGCAAACAAAGACGAGTCTGCTGCGAATCCTGAGCCACAGTGTGAAATCTAGGGAAGAGAGCTCAGAGGAAGGAATATCTCCTGAAAAAATGACCTTTCCTGTCAAAAAGAGCGTGAAGTGTACAACTGTTTTCAAAGGCAAGTTGAAAGAAGAGGAAGCTCTGGGCAGACAATAACACTTCTCCTCCTGCGTTTGTAACTAATGGTGTCTCACTTGAGGCAATACTGTGCAGACCCATGGTACAAAAGGCTGGAATGCAGCAGAGATGCAGGGAGCTCGTCATGCAGCAGGGGATTGTAACAAGGTCCTCACAGCTGCAGCCAGAATCTTGCCAGCACCCAAACTATTGAATTTACAACAGCTTAGTTATGTCCACGGTGTGCAGCAGCTGTGATGCTGCTACACCTTAGACCACTGAAAGGGTATCACAGTTGCTTCTTATCAACAGAATAGATCTTGAGAATCTTGTTATGCAGTAATAGATTGGTCCTGTGATACAGTAATTTGTAGTTATATTCAATGTTGAGGTTAAAGCTGTAAGTGGTGGTTTTAATTCTCTGGTAACAACGTAAAATGAACTTGCACTTTATCAATATGTTTAGACTTGTAAAAAACATGTTCTCTGAGGCAGATGCGTATGTAGAGACAAAAATATTTATAATGAGACTTAGATACACATCCAAATAGTTTTCATTTCCCTCAGTAATTCATGCAACTCTGAACTTTATGATAGGTTCTCTAAGTTGTTCTAAAACCTCACCTATGATACTTGAAGATGTTTGACGTTTTTACATTTCAGCATCTTATTTTTAGTTCTTTATATGCCTTTTATACAGATATTTATAGCAGTATACCTTAAATTAACCACTCCTGGCCATCTCATTTGTGATATTACACATCTTGAATTGGGGTATAAACTGGTTAATCTTTTTTTTTGAGTTATAAGAAATAAAAACATACAAAGATTTGTTTGTTTGTTTGATTGTGGTTTTGTTTGGTTGGTTGGTTTTTAATTAAATTATTTCCCACCTATCTTATAAATTTCCTCATTGATTCATTAGGGCTCATGAGGCATATAGTAACACTATTACTATTGATCAAGTACCAAGAAAGATGGAAACATAATTCTCATTGATTAGTTTACCAGCTGAAATAGACATTATTGTGTAGTCTTTGTGACACTGCTAGCGGGCTCAAATAAAAACTATCATGCTATTATATACTAGCTTATTTATGTATACTTTTGTGTGCACAAAAACTGTGAGATAATGAAATGCAAATGTTTTATCTTAGATCTGAAAGTGCAGAAGGCTGTGAAAAGGATATCTAAAAGGTATGTGTGTGCATATATAGATACATCACAAAAATTATAGTTCATCTTTTTCTTCAGTCATTTCAAACTTCTCAAATGTGTTTCTACCTTGTGCTACACCTTACAGTTTCTTTTTTCCAGTTCGCTAGACCTCTCTTCGGCTGTTTGGTTAAAGACCCATGGCTTGGTTGCTAGGCGACTCACCATCATGGATGCCTTAGCGCCTACAGCTGTCCCTCATGGTACCAAATACATCCCAGTTCTGGACAAGCATGTAGTTTCTAAAGTATTTGACGAGGTAAAACTCTTACACTCTTTCAGTGAAACATAAAACTTGGCACTGTTTTAAAAAAGATTTTTTAATTCATTCCTATAAAAGTCATAATTGCATTATCTAATGTTCATTGTAGGTGGTTGATGTGCACTAAATGTATAATGCGTATCTGAATGTTAATTCATGCATCAGTAGAAGCTAAAACTGATAGTTAATAGTATCTTTTGCAGACTTTACTCTAACTTTTAGAGCTATATATCTTTCTTTCGCAGTTACCAGTTGATGGCAGTGTGCAGCCATCAGGTGTTCACCAATTGCTTGAGTACCACAGCCTCTACTGATACATACTAATTCACTGGAGTATGTATTTTAGGTCCATAAAATCATTAGGAAAACTGTGCAGGTGCAGAGTTTGTGGATTTGTGCATTCTCAAGGTTTACATGTGTCTGCTAAGATCTTTTGAAAAGTATTAAAAAAATTTACTTCTGATAGGTTGAGGCAATTGTGAGATCATACAAAATTGACAATGAATTGTGTATTATGAGGTTCTAATTGCCATTCCACTTAAAGGAAATCAGTTTTGTGGCAAGTTGCTCTAATTCTTCTTGTGTGTTGCATCCTGTGAAAGTCCTATGAATATGTTGGCAGCTTGTTTTAACTAATGAAAACTGTTTCTTTAAACAATACTCAGAAAAAGCTGAACAGTTTCTGTTTAAATAATAAGGCATGAGCAAGGGTTTTGGAATATGATGTGATATAGAGCTAAGTAAAATGTTTAGAATGAATGTACACATTTGTACATTTTAAAGTTTTCATGTTTGTTTTTTAAATTTAGGAATGGAAATTTTTGTTATAGCACTCAGATCGTGGAAGCAACACCCGGATTGTGGAAGCAAAACCAGATCCTCTGTTTTAGTAAAACTAAGTCAAACCCAAGATCTTTAAGGATTTTTTTGACGTGATAAATTTTTTTGTATGCAATCAAAAGATGGCTCTTTGTATCAAAAACATTAAAAATGTACATTTTAGCTTTTCAGATATTCAATGATTACGAAACATCTACTCTAAGTGAAAAGTCAAACAAAAACCATTGTGACTTTCACATAACTCTTTCTGAGCTTATGGTGGTCTAGTTCAGGACTGAATTAAGTTCAGTGTTCTTAGAATGAACAGCTTCTGTACAGAATCTAAACAGTGATCCATGGGCTTTTTTTAGATTCAGGGTTATAAACACAAAATAATATATAATTTTTACCACTTTTTCGTATCTACTGATGCCCATTAGTTGTATAGAGGCACTGAATTTCTCAGGCTATGAAGAATTAATGTTCTGTGTGTAGAGGCATGGATTTTTCTGGATCTGAAACAGTATAGAAAGGAAAATAAGGTTGGGGGTTGCACATGTGGTGGACTCAGTAGAATTTATGAGCTATGGAACCCACTCTCCCTCAAGCGTCATGACAGCATGTCAAGGAAAAGCAGAAAATAGGTTCTGAGACTAGACATAGAGCTCAAATAGGAGACATAACAAATTGATTTAGAATCTTGATTATTCCAGTACTTCAGAAGACTTCACTGAAGATAATAACTGTACAGATATTTTTGCATTCTTCTTCCTGAGATCTTAGTTTTCTTGGTGTGGAATGCAGACATCCTTGTTTGCTTTTCTGGAGATAGTATAATTTTTATTTTCAGTGTTTGCTAGCAGTGATGACGGAATAACTATGAACAGTTTTCTCACCTTGGAGATGCAGCAAGCAAAATGTTTCCATGACAACTGTTCATTAACAAGAGGCCGACCTGTTGTTTTCAGTTCTGTGTGACCTAGCAGTTTCACTGGGGCTATTTCAAAGAGGTTAATTCATTAAACTACCCATCACATTCATATTCAGAAAAAAAAATGACATGGGTGCTCATCTAAATTACACTATGGTTGTTCTGGAGCAACCCCTACAGAACCACCTGAGTATCTGTTGCAGATTGTGGCATCTAAATTATAGTTTTGCAACTTTTGGAGTTTTGACTCAATGCTTTGCTCAAAAGAATCAAGTTCAGATTCAGCCAACAAAAACATCTTGTTTGGTCTAAAAGGAGAAAAATTTTTCTAGGGTTATTGTGCTTTGGTTTTGCCTTTAAAATTTTGAAATTTTTGTTTTGAAATAAAAGCCATTTTGAAACAAGGGAATTCTTTTGATATGAATTTTTAAGTATTTATTTTAGAAAATGACAAAACATTTTGGCACTACAAAAGCTTCCCCGTGATTTCTCTCAGCTCTATCTGTCAAATTTCACTTGTCTTCATGAGCAGTTTTCATTGCTCTCAAAGTATGCATAATATTTCAAGTTTGCTATTTGCTAAGGACATATTCCCTTCTGGTTTTATTATTCAATACTGTAATAATATGTTTCTGTTTGCCCCTCATATTCTATTCAAAGTGTTTTACAGACTGTATTGAATATTAATTTTGCAAATGATGCTGGTTGTACTTGGAATTACTCTGGGAATTTGTAGGTACTAGAGGAGAGGGCTTCTACGTGCTGGACTTCTATAAACTTGATTTGAGTAACATCGTGGATGACAACCATGGCAGTGTGGAACTGGAAGACAGGTCTTCTCAGTTCCTTGCCTTGCAGCTTTCAAACTCTGCCTGGAGATGACAGGCAGCCAGATGTCATGGCTCACAGTTCTGGGCAGAGATTTCCCTCATCTGTCTCTGGCAAGATACTTCGCTGACATATTCCCATTAACTTGAGCTTCTAAGTGATCTTAAGTTTAATTTAATACGAGGAGCTTTGATGTGGTCTGGCACTGATGTGACACAGATTTATTAATCAGAGAGATGTCCTCAGAAAGAGAGGGGAATATGAAGTCCCACCACGCTCCTGAAAAAATGGTCATACAGCAGTAATTTGGAATGCAGCCAGGCTGTGATGATTCAAACACAAATAAAATATCGCTGAAAAATGTTCTCAATTAAAGAATTCTTTTTATGGTTTTGTTTTCTGATTGCTTGCCTTATTTCCCCAACAGGGGTTTTAGTTATATCTAAATTGAATCTCATCCATCTTTATGTCATCTATATCCTGATCTCAGGCAGGCACTTAAAGTAGCTTCCCACTCAACCATATGTGTTGAAGATGGTTTGGGGGAGAATAACGTTCTCTGTCTTCTCAATTTCTTTCTTGGATTTTTTCTGTTTATAATCATCATTAGGACATTGATATAAAATACCTTTTCTTATATGAGCTGCTAATTTAAGAGGTTTAAGGATGGTGGGACTTTGGACTGAGAGCTAGGAAGGCATCTTTCCTCCTCTCATCATCCCTTTTCTACCCTTTTCTCTGCCTTTTGGTGGTCTACTTGTAACTGTTTGAATTTCTATTTTATAGTGAAGTTGACTGATGTAAATGCTGTATTGTGAGATTTGAAAGGTATTGAAGTTCCTGATTCTGACTAACCTAGTTAGGTTCCTATGCATTATTGTGGTTAATTAAGACTAGATTCAGTGAGCAATATCCAGCCTGTTCACTCTTTGGTGATCAGTGTGATGTTGAAAAGTGTCTCTCTCCATCTTTGGCACTCTAATTCCTTTGGAAATATGGTCCTCCAGAATAAGAGTATTAAATACACTTAAATAAGTAACTATAACACCTGTATGACACAATCGGATCCTGATAAGTGCAAGAGAGTGTTATTTTAAAGCGATGCAATCTGGAATATTGTCATGATCTAGACATGCTTGTCTGCCTTCTGACCAACCCTTCCCATATTAGAGTGACTTTTTTGACAGTACTGATTTAGTTAGAATTAACTATTAGCTAGGAATCTTCATATGCAACTTCTGCATCAAGTGATTGCATCATTTCAGAAGATTTTATTAGCAGGCTGGAAACTATGTCTTAATTCCGACATTTCTTTAGGGTGCTCAGATCTTTCTTTCTGCAGTTTTCAAGTGTTCCTTCAGTCCATTCTGATGCTTGTACATGGACTCATGAGCATTCAGTTATTCTGGTGGAGAAAAAGTTGAATGATAAACTAAGTCTTTGTCTTTTATTGTATAATAGATGTTACCATTGGTGCATGTTAGCAACAAGAAGCAAATCACACTGATTAATCCCCAGGCAGTGAATCTTGATGCCTATAAAGAGAAGCTGGAACAAGCAATTAAATCCTATGAAAGGCAAGTCTATTTATCAGAAATGTATCATGTTTGCCATCTAATTTTAGATTTTTCTTATGTAGTGGATATTTGCTCACACATGCTTTGCCTAATGCTGGAAATTCTGCACATTGACACACTTCAATCCACCGTCAACCAGTAGGAGAAATGTTTATTTTTTTCAAAAAAAATGCAGAGTGAAGAAGCAGATAACAGGCAATGAGATAATAAAGAACATGTTGCTCAGGTTTTGTTTGTTCAATAATTAAAAAAAAACAACTTTTACTTTCTGGGAATAAACCTGAAAGCAATCGTCCCTAGAGAGGAATTCCCCCTCAACATACAGTAGTAGCTAGACTTTTAAATTACAATTAAACTCCTAAATCCATAGACTGGCATTTAAATTAGTGGCTTGCTTTTCACTGCCAGGTTCCTAGCACCTAACTATGGATGAAAGAGTATAACTGAGGCACCTATAAGATAGTGACAATTTTAATTGATTTTTTCCTTTTTTGAGAAAGAGATGCCTTATACCTATTAATTAAATGTCTGTAGAAGCACATCAGGAGCAAATAGAACAAGGACGTTATATGTCTAAGCTATTTGTTTCCTTGATCTAACTTGGTGCATTTTTTATGTAATACAATTATTTGACTGCTAATGTCAGTCAGCAACTTTATGAGAGCTTTGACTAGAATGGTTTTAATAAATGAGATACCTTTTCAGGCTGTATTCTAATAACATTTACAGATGTAATTACTTTATATGATGAAAAAACCCTTGATGACAATGTTTAGTCTTTGTTTTTTGACAAATTCCACTGAGCCCTTTAAGGCTGTTTGTTTGTTTGTTTCTTTGTTTGTTTTCTCTGTAGCTCTATGATCACACCAGTTGTTTTTAAAGCATGTAATAGCTGTCTTTTTCATTCCCATTTCCTATTTCTAAAAGTTTACATCTTTTGTGGTAAAAATCAAGAATTATGGGTTGCAAATGTTGCTTGCTAAGTCTAATATTTAATGGAATTCAGTGAAGAAAAATCTGTTGTTTTGCATGTTCTGTCACTGAGACAATAATATTATTATCAGGCTGATAAGGAACTCATAGTAATCTGGACTTCTCACTCATTTTGGCAGAAGGTTTGAGTGGTATATTTTTGATGGTGACTTCCCAAAAAACATTCAAGTTTTTCATTGCTGTGCCATACCATTGAATATTTTACATGTATTGACTTAAATTTTGAGGGAAATCAAAGTGTTTTCTGTTTAAATTCTGCTGATCTTCTGCTGACAGCATTTTCACAGTTTCCCTAAAACTTTGATGACTGGAAGTATGGCTTACTTATGTTTATCCGTAGAGGTCAATGAATCAGTGTATTTACAATAGTAGGATTGAGTTCCCTACTTTTGTGAAAAAGATGTATAGAAGAGAGATCTGCCTGGAGATCCTTATAATTGACAATATAAAAGAAAATTTCTCATTGCTTTTCCTTTACATGTGAAACAGCAACTCAGTCAAATTTATTTTGCTGTAAATGCCACAGTACTTCTACAGTAACTGAATTTGCAAAAGTTGCAGTTTCGCTTCACAAATAGTGATTGGTCACAAATTTATTCTGACTTCTTTAGATGGACAATTTGTGAGGGCATGCAGGTTTCAAGCACAGAAACAAGCATGACGGTATCTTCCCCATACATAGACTGACCTTAGCATTAGATGAAGAGGGTGCAAAGTGGTGAGGGCAGAAATTTGGTACTCTGACAAAGAGAATATTCAGTGTTGAAGGAGAAAAATGCTGGAAGACTCAAAATGTCTATAGCCAGAGGCTTTTACAAATGAGTTAGTTATGAGTGTGCACATTTAGAAGTATGAAATAGGCAGTGGAGCATGCTGAGACTGCAGATTGTGAATGAACTAAGTAATTTGCATTCCAAAAATGCTTGGGTTTGGTTTCTAGTAGATAAAATGAATCAATAAGAAATTAATATTAAAAATCTGATGTTGATGAGCTTTTTTTTTTTTTGCACATGCATCAGTAAATCTAGCCAGTCTAATGGTTAACATCTGAATTTTTCCTAACAATGAATTTGTTCTTGTATTTCCAAAGGAAGTTTGAAAGTTTTTGTGTAATTATGGCAATTAGGATCATCAGTAGAGTTTTATTTCTGTAGTAAGAAATTAAGTAATTGAGTGATGGCTTAATTGTTCGAGAAGTTAATAAACAGAAGAAAACTGCAAGCTAGATGACCTAGTAAGAATTTATAATCTATGTCTTAAAAACAAAAGCAGAAAGTTTAGTGGTACTTTTAAAAGATCTCAGAACTGCATTGCTTTGGGATAAGCACTTCTGTTTTCCTGTTGGTAGTTTTTCTTCATAGCCAGAGTTTAATGAAGTAGAAACCTAAATTGCAAAACTGAAGGGTTACCTTAGCAGGTATCCTTCAGGATACAGTTTTCTACAACTGTTTAATTGGAAGAACTGTGCTTAGCTTAACTGGCATTTAATCAGTTTTGTTGTTTGATTTGACTTTGCTGGTGCTGAAGAGAACCATCCGTAGAAATGCCTGGCAGGAAGCAGCAATGGTTGCCATTAATTCTTCTATGACCCTGAAACAGTCAGGTTGCTACTTGATGGAGGATGCTGTTTTCCTATTTTCTCTTGCAGTTGATAATTTCATAGATGAATGATGAGGATACAATTTGATGACACAGTGCTCTTGGAATACAAATCAGTGCAGATATGTTAAGAAAGTGTGTTTATTTGCTGGTTATGAGATGGGCAAATGCACAAGGAACTGCATTCCCTCAAAAACTGCTTTGCTTTCTTGAATAGGCGCCTAAACCTGGTCATTTGGAGAGCCCTATCTCAGCAGGAAAGAGACAAGTAAGCTATCACCTTTTGGTTTTCTAACTTACCTCTGAAAGGCTGGTCATAAATACTTGATACTTTTTAATCAATATTTCTGTAATCAACTGATTTTAAGTATTTCATAACTATACCTTACTTTCAAAAATGTATATGTGATATGGAGCAATATTAAATTCTGGACTTCCTCTTGCAGTGCTGTTTATCTTTAAAGGAAAGGACTTGTGTTCCATTTGAATGGTTCTGCTCTATTCTTAATTGGTGTTAAATGGCAGGGCCTTGGAAGGGCAGCATGTCATTCATTGCCTGTGGCATTAAGGTAAATCTTCTCTCCTCTGGTAAAGAGCACTTCAGTGGCTGGTTTGTAAAGGTATAATAAGCACCTTTACAGCATGTACTGTGACTGTAAGTCACACTGGAAGTTTGTACTACTGGAAATATTTCTGTATGTTGGTTTAGAAAGCTGGCAACTGTATAAACAAGGCTGACATCAGTGAAGTTAGCATCTGTTTATTTCAGAGGATAAAGTGAAGATCAATTAGTGAAAACTGACTTGCTGTGAAATATTCTAGGCAGGAAAGTGGGAATGAAAAGTAGAATGCTTTCAAGAAGACTTAATCTAATGAGCAAAAAATACACAGTTCTATCATCAAAAAGGAGAAACAAAACCCCATTCTGTTGCAGAGGAAGTGAAGGCTGTTAAACAAAAGAACAGTATTAATTAAAAACAGGAAATAGATATCTGTTGGTAGACAATGAGTTGTGGAGTATAGAAAGTTGACTAGGCGGTATGCAAAATATTTTATTGTTGGTATTATATGGCCAATTATTTAATGAAGGAAAAAAATGTCCTAGTAATTGTACAGTCTATTGCTAGAGTAGGATATTAAAATTTTTATTATTGGTGCAATATTTCTTTTCTAAATTTACAATTCAAATTATCACATTCATGTATTACAAAAGGATGAAAACACAGTTTCAAAATCGTTAATAATCTGAAGGGAGAGGGTAACGAAGTCTACTAACTTGGTCACAGGAATCCTGCAAGAATTGGCTGAGTTGCTCTCTGGTTCACTAGTGTGTATTAAAAGGCTATCATCTCAGATACTAGGGAAATTCAGATTTACTAGAGAAGTGGTAATATTGTGCTTGTGGTTAAAATGGTTGAGAGATCCAACTTAGGAGATAAGTTAACTTGATATTGAGTATAGATGAATAATTGACTCAGAGAACAAAATCTAGCTAAATAACTATACCAGCCAGTATAATTTCAGTACAAAGTGGTTCCTAGAGGAGAAGGAAGATGAGCAGTGACAAAGAGTAGGGCGATGTGGTAGGCATCACCATGATTGTATGTGTTAATAAGACAGGCACTCTCCAGGTACAGGTTTCCTGTTTTTTAAGTGCTGGCGAAGCTGTAGAGCAAGTAGAGATGTAAAGAATTCTACCTCTTCTGGATTTTGGGGTTTTTAGTTTGGTTTTATTGACAAGATGACTGTATCTGATTCACCTTTCTGTGTATAGGTACCTTCAGTGTGTAGGATCAAAATGGCTTTTTAGTCCAGAGCACACTGACATAACCTGAACCATGGATGGAAACAAACTTCTGATCGTTGAGTGAAAACTGAGCAGTGCAGGAATGTCAGAGGAAAAAACAGCAGGAGATTCTCTCTTTTTTTTATGTGATCAGTCAAAACTGATGTGGCAAATCAGGACTTAATAGGCATCTAGATGCCTTACCACTTCACCCTAGCTGCAGCCCCACAGGGCCAGGGATTTCCATAATTTCTCAGTCATATCTGCAAGTCATATATTCTAGAACATCTCAAATGGCACCAGACATCTATGCCAAGCCACTTGAATTGCTCTGTAGGTGTTTTTCTACAAGATGTCATTAAGCCAGCTGTGATTGTTTGACTAAACACAATGGTAGTTGGATGAAACACAAGAACTTATCACAGTATCACAGTATGTTTGGGACTGGAAGGGACCTCAAAAGATCATCTAGTCCAATCCCCCTGCTGGAGCAGGAACACCTAGGTGAGGTCACACAGGATGGTATACAAAAGATAAATTGGATTAATCAGATATTTTATTTTGCCTTTGAGCTTTGTGATTTTATTTGTAAAGTAATACCAAAATTAAAATTTTTCCTACTTGTGATTTTTCTTTTTTTTTTTTCCTTAAGATTTAAGGAGGATGGGCCAGTCCAATATATGCAGCATAAAGAAGCTTTGCTGGAGGCTTTAGAGAATTTGGGATGGCCAATTTCCTATGAAGATGTAATATTGTTAGAAGACGAGATACTGGCAGCATTAACATATATACAACAAGCCTCTGATCTTCAGGAAGCTGTCAAAAAGCAAACTGAGAAAAGCTCGGAATCACATGTAAGCAACAATAAAAAGGTAATAAATATTTGAGATATTCCTCTTCAGTATTTGCTTCTGGAATAATTTTGTTCTGTGGTAATAGCTGATAAATTAGGTGTCTAGTATGAGCATGAATTTATTATAAAAATGGATAGGGGAAAGAAGGTAGTTAAAGAGAGAGCAAGCTTTCAATGACTTCTTGGACGTGCTGGGGAAGCTGAAGTTCTGGAGCTGAGAGAGCCACAGAAATTGAGCCTCTTAGAAACAAATCTGGGCAAAGTATCTTTACCTCCTCTGCAATGACAGCAGAGATACATATGAAAAAAAGAGAAAAAAGAGATATATAAGCAACAATTATAAGATAAGATTTGTGTTTGGGTTAATATTGATAACCAGGACTAGAAGGTCTTGTAATGTTGGAGTAATTAACTGTAATCTCCCGTGGTGTCTTTCTTCTAAGAGAAAAGATTAAGAGAAGGGGTGGTATTCAGCTCCGTATTTGAACACTGAAATTTATCTGTCCATAAATGGCAGGCATATGAGAACTGGTGGCTAATCTCACAGTACTGTGAGCAGAGCCCTAGATGACAGTCAGTGATGTCTGGAAAGTTGTTTAGATCATTCTAAAGGCTTCACGTGGTATTGATGAGCTAGAGTGCTCTCTCCAGTCCATTAATATATTAGTGGAAAGTAGTCTAGCTACTCAAACTGTGATTGAAGTTTGAGATTTTTGGTTGAGAGAGATATATATGTCCCTAAGATGAACCTCATATTTTACCTGAAATGCTGTCAAAGATTTAATGAAATGCCTATGGAAATACATGAGGCAAGAAGTATGAAAATAAGACTAGAAAGTTATTTTAGGCTGTTCTACTGGAAGAGAGAATACACTTTTTCATTTTAGCTTTTCTTGTGGTGTGTATGTTCAGAAAACATGTCTTAGGTTACAATGTTTTATTCTCCTATTATCATTTTTATAATTTCAGAACATTCTTGAAAATGAATTTATTCTACCTTAATAGGGTTATCTTCAAGTTATGAATATGAATTCTCAGGGAAATGAAGAACACACTCACAAGTTTTAAAAAGCAATTTAACCTTGAAAATGAAATGAAAATATTTCTGCATACACTGTTTAAAATTTGAAGTACTTACCTCTGAAAAAAAAACACAAACCCAAGATTTATTTGGTTTCAAGTTGATTCACCTAATACGTTCATCAAAGAATACTTCACTGGGAATTTTGCTGCCTCTGCAGAACTGCTGTCTAGGTGCAGTTATACATAATAGTATGAAAATAAACTCTCTAGAAAATTAATAAGAAAGAAAATATCTCAGATTTTTAAGTTTGAATAGAAGATAATTAAAAACAAATAGAGAATTCATCATAAAGCTCATATATTAATATATTCCTTCTCTTTTTTTCATTGTTTTATATCACCAAGTCAGAGAAGCAACTCTGACTGAACTTGAAGGTGTGCTTGGCCTAGTTGCAGTGAATGCTGAGGAAAGTCCTGTGCTTTGTATCATGTAGGAAACATAACAAAACGATCATAATAGTTCTATTTTTGCCCTGACATGTGCATGTATACATATACAAACACCAGTTTGGAGAGCTGAGCTAAGTGAAACTCAAATAAGAAGAGTACAAGCCTACTCTGTGAGTTCTCAGCAACGAATGGAAATGTGCAATTGGAATTTACAATTGTAAATTATGCCAAGTATCCATATACTCTACCTAGCAGGTCATGCCTAGAAATCACACAGAATCACAGAATCGACTGGGTTGGAAAAGACCTCAGAGATCATTGAGTCCAACCCTTGGTCCAACTCTAGTCCGTTTACTAGATCATGGCACTAAGTGCCATGTCCAATCTCAGTTTGTGTCAGTATTCTTTAAAAAGGCAGTATTTTAGACATTCTTTAACTGAGATATACCTCTTTTTTCATCAAGATCAACAATAGTTTTCATGATGAGCAATATGATTTTCATACCACGACATAAGATATTAAAAATATTTGTGTTGAATAGAATACAATATGATAACACAGGCCATGTATGAAAATCATTATTATGGGCAGGATCACATTCATTTTTCTGTAATCTTGGAGAACATGCTCCACTAATAATGTACATTTGAAAACATTTTAATGTCTTCAAAAAACATATGATCTTGATTCATTTTGCATTAGACTGAAAATAATACATTGCTCATACAGCTATTTTGATTATTGATTTACCGCCATATAATGTCCCAATATGAGAGCAGCAGAAACTTGTTCATGTTTCATTTGTTGACTGCAATTTTACTGTTGCCTTGAAACAACCAATGTGTGCTCTCAGACTTGATGTGATTAACATTGTGCAATCACTTATCCTGAGTCACCCTGCTTTAGGAGCCTAATCAGAGCACCATCCTTGGTAATTGCTAATCTGCAACTGAAAGGCTTTAAGAGTGAGAGGCAGAAATGCAGATGTAATTAGAGTTCTGTTTATGTGGCGGAAAGAATAGTGAAAAACTCAGAAAAAATCTGAGTAGCTTTTTAGAAATGCTGCCAGAGGTTTTTCCAATTGTGATTTCTGTCTACAAAATGGGTATAAAAAAATAAACTGCTAGTTGAAATACATTACAGCAAGGAAATAGCTGATATAGCACTGAATGAAAATTGTCATTGTGAGATGGTAGAAAAATTACAGTTATCCTGGAGGTCTACTCAACAAAGCAGATTTCTAAATTTCCTGCTAATTTTTTTACTAAACTCAAAATAACACCCCTTAGTTTTTAGCTTTTAAGGGCTCCTAATTATCTTCACAACTTCTTAAAAGAATTAGTAATCCTTTTTGGATGCCCTTGCTATGGGAGCTTTCTGTTTAAGCCTACAACTGAATTAATAGTCTGGTTATCCTCCCTCTGTGCTCTGACCTCTGGGAGCTGTGTTGAGGCTGCTGTGTTTGCACATACCTGTGAAAGGTGGGGTACACCAGAGCCTTTTTGGAGGAGGATGAAGTAGAAATCCATCTGCACAGGGCCGTAAGATGTCTGAAGATCTCTAGTGATGCAAGAAGTAAGTGCTTTGGGAAATGGGCAAACGCATTTAGTTACTATCAGGCAAAATATAAACCACTGAACACTGATGATGGCAGGGCTAATTATAGCTGGTACTTTGCTCAGTTCACTCAGATCTTTTTGCTGTACAGACTAAAGCACTGGTTGACAAAAATCTTCCTCTTCAGGCTGGCACTCAGCTTTCATCTAAAGATAGTAAAAGGTATCATTTACTTTATTTTTTTCCTAATAAGTAACTGCTTTGACTTAAAATACTCTGTTTTCTATTTTGGACTTGTCAGGCATAACAGTCAACCATCATTTCTTATTATGTATTTGTTTGTTTGTTTGTTTTCTCACTGAATTATAAAGCTGTTTACAACGTGATGTCACTTAGTAAAAGGACTTGTTCATGGTTTCCTACCCAATTCTTATTAGATCGGCTCAGGCCTACTAAGGTTGTAATGTTACTATTCTCCTACTATGACAGCTTCCAGTAAAGTTTGGTGCATTCTGTTAATGGCCATGACATCTTCATGTAAAGTATTTCTTTACCTAAGGGTCACAATCTGGCCTTTGAGAGTGATGGAGAAGATTTAATCTCATACTAAGTATTTCTGTTTCTGCATATGAATGGATTTCAGATTCTGCAGAGAAATGAAGCTGCATTGCTTGCTAAGGATTGACTCTCTTTAAGAATACCTTTTTAGAAGTCCTGTGTTTCCTTTAGGATGAGCTTGAATGTTCAGGGCTTACACTTGTTTGTGATACTGTTGAATGGTCACCATGTAATAAAAATAGCTTAAATTGTTAATAAGCATAATGTGTGTTGTAAAGCATGATTATGTGGGTGGAAAGGGACCTCTAGTGGCTCACTGAATCTGTTCTTTCTGAAAAATGTATTCATATATGCAATTGATTTAACTATTCCTAATGAAATATTTATAGTTGAGACTTGATTCTTTACAGGAATGGAAATTCTAAATCTCCCTTGGTAGTTTCATCTATTTCCTGGTGTCCTAATTCTTACACTCCTCATTCTTCCTCACTGTTCAAGGATCACTAATTGCTGTCTGGTGATACCTTTTTTGCATTCATATGTTTCCTAAACAGCTTGGCATCCCCATCTTTGTTCTTGGGTGTCTTTAGGGAGGCAAGGCAAAACAAGCATCCAAAATAGCACAACAACAATAAAAAGTTATAACTACCTGGAAATGTTTGGTCAAAATTTCCATTGTCGTCAGTGAAGTAACCAGTTGGAGAGTGTGTAGCTACAAAAAGATCAACTCTTTCATAAAACTGACCTGTGGTCTACACAGAATGGGCTTGTTGCCACTGATAGCCTGGGAAATGCAGTGGCTGCTCAGCTCTGGAGGTGTCAGGATTGTGAAAAGCCAGTTAGAGCAAAGACACATGGAGATCCGTGGATAGTCTTCCTATCAATTCTCACTTATAGTAGGAAAGTTCTCCTCACTACAAGAAAGACACTGAGGTGCTGGAGAGAGTTCAGAGAAGGGCAACAAAGCTGGTGAGGGGTCTGGAGCACAAGTCTGATGAGGAGCAGCTGAGGGAACTGGGGCTGTTCAGCCTGGAGAAAAGGAGGCTGAAGGAAGACCTTATTGCTGACTACAACTACCTGAAAGGAGGTTGTAGCATGGAGGGCGTTGGTCTCTCCTCCCAAGTAACAAGTGATAGGTTGAGAGGAAATGGCTTCAAGTTGCACCACGAGAGGTTTACGTTGGATTTTAGGAAAAACTTCTTCACAGAAGGGGCTGTCAGGCATTGCAACAGGCTGCCCAGGAAAGTGTTTGAGTCACCATCCCTGGAGGGGTTTAAAAGATGTGTAGATGAGGTTCTTAGGGACATGGTTCAGTGCCAGTGTTAGGTTAATGGTTGGACTCAGTGATCTTGGAGGTCTCTTCCAACCAAAATGATTCTGTGATTCTGTGAAAGTGCAAAACCTAATCTCTTTGAAAGACAATTTTAAAATGCAGCAGGTATTGGTAGGAGTAAGCAAAGTCTCCTTCACCTCATGTTGTTTAATGCACTGCCTTCAACAGAATCAGAGCTACACAAGGGGGAAAACCCTGATGATCAAAGAGGGCTCTTTTGTAATAAAAGTACTGAAGAACAATAGTCCAGAAATGGATGCTATGATAGTGTCTGAGTCAATCGCACTGAACATCTAAAGGCTGTCTGAGAGGAAGGAGAGTCAGATTTGAATTTAGAGCATATTTCTGAGCCACCTGACCTCTGCAGGGCTCAGCATCATCATTGTGGCTCCCTGTTCAGTCTTTAGTACTTGGATTAATGGGGAATGCTGGAACTTGCCCAAGTTATTGGTCAAGCATTACAAATTAGTTGATAATAAATATTCAGCAGCAGCTGTCCCTTTGGAGCCTGAGGAATTAAGTAAACAGTTTACCCAAGTACCTTTTTATGTCTGTGGATCTCTAAGTCTTTGCACTCAAATCAGCCTTTGTTAGGTTGTACTTCAAGCAGTCAGTTAAGCGCTGTGAAGAGCCTCTGGTTTAGACTGAGTTTGAACAACAGAGCTGTTGATATAATTTATATTCTATAGAGGTAAAGAATAAACTAGAAAAATCCCACATATCTCCCATTTAAAATATATATTTTTTTTCCTTTTTGTTTGTGTGTATTTTGCTTATTTTTAGGACTTTTTTTAAAGGGTTGTTTGTGGTTTTTGTGTGGGAGTTGGTTGGAAAAAACAGTTTGTGATAGTTATAGTGAAACTGAGAACAAATAATTTAGTCAAAATTGTTCCCATCTTTTCCATCATTATTGACTCTTAGGGAAAATTGAGTATAAAAATCAAATATATTTTTAGGAAGAAAATCTCATGAGACAAGGAAGCAGGTCATACACACCCTAGCAAGCAGGGGCTTTTAGGAGTCTGAGTTATGATTGTTTTTGAGAATAGCATGTAGATCTGTGGAAAAGTTTGAGATGTCAGATTGTGTGTTTTTATGACTCAAAGGAATTGTATAAGAGATGGATGCTTGCAAATTGTTTAGGGGACAGGTTAATAAATATGTATTTTAAAAATGTATGGGGAAAATGATTTATTTAACTTTGCTTATGGTTTATATTTAGAAACATTATTGTGAGCATTATGGAGAAAATAATTGACTTTTTCAAGAATTAATTTGCTGTTGCAGTAAATATAAAATATAGTGTTGTTCTTGAGGATTATTAAAATGTAATTATAAAAACACTGGGATTATGGACTTTTCAGTATTAGAAATAAAATGTTTTTATACTATCAGTTTTCTTAATTGTCTCAGGAAAGCAAAATGTAAAGTGTTCTTTCACATTCTGACATATCCATATAATACCCTGATCCTCTCAAAGCTTTCTGTAAGAGAGACACCCTGAATGGGAAGAAATTCTTTCTACTAGAAAAAATGGGATTCAGGAACTGAACTACTTCAAAGGCGAATAACACTAAGACTCCATAAAATGTTAATGTGAGAAAGAAAAGGCTTTAAGGTAAAAGGATCTGGTGACTGTAAAGTCATATACACAGAAGCTCGGAAAGCCCAACAGTATATTTTTATGTAGAGCCACGTGTGGTTTCTGAACACTTTGCCTGTTTTCACATACTGTGTTTCCCACAGCCCCCTGCTTCAGTTGCTGCGCAAGATCCATCGTGCCTTTTGCATTCGTAGAATCATAGACTCACAGAATCATTTTGGTTGGAAGAGACCCTTAAGATGACAGAGTTCAACCGTTAACCTAACACTGACACTAAACCATGTCCCTAAGAACCTCATCTATGTGTCTTTTAAACACCTCCATTGATGGTGACTCATCCACTTTCCTGGCAGCCTGTTCCTCATTCAGTCACCAGTCACAGTTACCGATTTCAACTAGAAGTTGAGTCGGTCCACAGCCAGCCAGTCCCACTCGTATTTCTAGTCTCACTACCTGGTGCATGGTCCCCCAGCTACAATTCACCAGCCAGCTACAGAGCTCTTGTGTGCCTGTGGGCCTTACAGGAGCTGTGAAGCTGCCCCGCAAAGAAGAGAATTAGTGTATGAAGAACTCAAACTAGCAGAGCGGAATGATGGATAGTGGCAGCTCTGGTAAATGTGGTATAATATTTTGCTAAGCTGGAATATTTTAAAGCTGCTCAAAATGTTAATTTTGAATTTATTGTTGGTAAGTAATTTTTTTTTTTCCAGACACTTCAGGAATTTTTAAAAAACTTTTTGATTCTATATTTGAATTTTTAATCAGTCATTCCATACAGTGAGGTATAATGAATGAAAACAAGATTATTGTGAAGACTCACCTATCTGGACAAAATGAATTTGTATAGCACCTTTACTTATTCTGCAAAATCAGTTCATTTTTTCTAACCTCATTTTTGTATATGAATTGTACAACTTTATAGAATTTTTTTCTAGCAAAATGGCAGCGAGAACCATAATTCATCAAGGTAAATTTTCTCCTGAACACTAGGTATTGTTATGACCATGTAAAAGAGGATATTATAGTGAAAGCTGTTAGATTATGTTGTCCATGAGTACTGCCTGTAACATCACTTTCTCTGTTTATAACTATTTTTAATGTTTAAAATAATTCCAGTTTAATGTGAACTATCTGTAGATGTCATAACATTACATTGCCTACATTTTTTATTAATTCCAAAGGCTAGATTGAGGCTGACTGGCTTAGCTGTTGTGGAAAGAATAATTCTATTGAATTACAGAGACTTGGAGAAGAGACTGTGAAGTCAAAATCTAAAAGAGGACACAAAGTATTTGTGACTCACAAAAGCCAAAAGGTCATTGCAAGATCAGATGTCACAGGATTTTATTATCCAGGTATATGTTTTTGTCCACATTTTAAATATTTTTTAGCATTTCTTAATACTGATAAAATGTTAGTTTTGGAAATGATTAGCTACTTCTGTCTTAATCAGATTTAATATTACCTATGCATATTATTGAAAAAGTAATAAATATCTTGTGTGTGCCCATATATACACTTATAAAAAGACATACATTTTGTCAAGTTAGAAAACAATGATACATTTATGTAAGAGGAGTGTGGAAGGAAATCCTTTTAAGTAACTGAGTATCCAAGAGTATGAACCTTTCTCTCTTTGATGTCTCCTTCGCGTGTTTCTGTTGAGCATTTGACAAAAGCCGAGCTTTTGTGCGTGTGCGTGTGCGTGCGTGCGTGTGTGTGCGTGTGTGTGTGTGTGTGTGTGTGTGTGTGTTCAAAGAATTCACTAAACGATTCTGCTTCTTTGTTGATTTTTGAGCCAGAATGATTAGTAGGTACAATTGTGTTCTGTTGTTTCATTAAAAAAAAAAGCGTTTGTGAATGTGTGTTTTTATTTTTGTGTTACCTTGACTTTTTTTTTTTTTTTTTTTCAATTTACATATTTTTAACTGTGGTAATAGTTTTATTTTGTCAGCAATCATCCACCTGATCAGCTTACAAATTTCAGATCTGGACTTGAAAATTGTTGTTCCTTGTTTTATTTTTACGGCATTATTAAGAATGGTTAGTACGACTGTAGTTTTTTAGGTACAGATTTCTCTATTGCCCTAGCATAGCTTACTCTAGCTAAATGAAAATGCAGAATGTATAATATAGACATGTTTGACCTCAGTGATGTGTGACAGCCTATAGGATTAAAAACAAAGAATCCACAAAGGGCATTAAAAAATCATTTGAATATTTTATTATGTTGTTTTTTAGGAACGGTGATAAAGAATATCAGTTCTACTTGCGCACTTGTTGACTTCAGCAATGGGGAAGCCTGGATTGTACCTGTAAAGTTCACTATACCTGTGGGAGGTGCTGTGCCATGCCCCCATCTGCAGGTGAGAAGTTGTATTTTTTAATGACAGCAAATATGCATTTTTAACTTTGTTCATTTGGTCACACATAGAATAATGGATAGCTTTAAAAAAACTCTTTTAAATACATCTATTTATTTTAAAGAAGAGTTCTTAGTGCTAGTAATATCATACTGTTTTCAACACGCTATTATTTATTTGTTTGAAGCTTGTTTTTGTCGTAATCCTATTCCTTTGTTTATTAGGATTCTATATTATCTTCTTTATGAAACATCATTATTTGCCCACCTAGAAGAAAGGTGAGCTATTTACCAGCAGACTGATTGTTTCCTAGCACATAGATTACGAATCAAGGAAAGCCTTTTATACACAACGTGATGTACAGCAGGTCATAACCATTTGTTTTTCACAGCATATATTAAACCCAGCAGATAACCTTATACTAAGGATAATAACACTAATTATTTAAAAACAAATTAGTCTATTTCTGTTTTTATTTAAAATTTATCAGCTGGCTATGTGTAATCAC
This sequence comes from Streptopelia decaocto, assembly GCF_964273445.1. NCBI lineage: Eukaryota > Metazoa > Chordata > Aves > Columbiformes > Columbidae > Streptopelia > Streptopelia decaocto. The sequence goes on from NC_138663.1 coordinate 92,993,829, forward strand.
AGTTGTTTTTTTCAGGTGATTCTTATTTTACACACCAGGGAGGTGATGGATGCAGAATAGACACAGCTGCTTCAAATACAAGAAGCATTTTTATAACTGCTTTGTTGCACTTAAAACTAGGGACATGCCTTTTTTTTCTGTTTGAAATGAAAGCAAATCCTGATATGGTAGTTTCTGGTATTCTGTAAAGGGAACATCCAACTCTAGGGAACATCTGCGGAATTTGATAGAAAATTGTGACTTCTGCGTTCATTTTAAAAATCATTTTATATAAGTCAGGTACATCTGGACTTCTCTAAATTCCCAGTGTTGGTTTAAAAGCTTATTAAAAACATACATTCGCACAAAATCCAAGGGAACATAGTGTTGTATGAGTTTCCTTATTGAGTGTGACTTGCTAGTTGAGCCCTTATACATTTAATGGGGCTCTGTCCTTTGTTTTCACTAAGTGTTCTCTCCCTGATTCAGGGGAAATTGTGAGTGATTCTTACATGCAACAACCAAGTTCTTTTATTTTAAAGAAAAAATAATGCATAGGAACATGTTAGAGTGATGATTTATGTAAAAATATCTGAGTATTTACCTTTAATGTCTTATAAAACTGACAAGTTACACATTTCTTGCAAACCACTGCTTTCCTGATGTGTAGGTTGGAGACTATGTCTTTGCCAGAACTGGGACGCTAACAAGAAATGAATATTATGCACCTGCCATTGTCATAGCAACACCAAAGAGGGTGGCAACAGGTGACAGACTCTACACGGTTCTACTGTTCAACAACAGGAAAGTAAGTAAACCTAAAAGATGATACCAATTTGGCAATGGTATCACCATTGTTCTAACAAGGCAGATATAATTTCCCAGTCTAATGAGCTCACTGTCCCAATGCCTGTCTCCAGCTAACCAAAGTAAATCATATTTCAGGGCTCAATGAAATAGGGCTTATGTAATAGACATGACCTAAGAAATTCTGTAGGATAATTTATTCTTAAATCATACTCTGTTCTTTCCTCTATAATCCCTTTGGTGGCTTTCACAAGCTCTGTGCTGGTAAAATGAGAAACATAAGGAGCTTTATCACAGTCAGTATAGTCTTCAATTCACTTTGTTATGTTTGTTTATTTGTTTGTAAGCCATTATGATAATTATACTGCATTTTTCATGATGCATATTAAGAAACGGTACTTTGTACTTGAAACTTTTATCTTCATTATTTAGAGGCTGATTACAGTTTCATTAAACAGTTGGCTTTTTATACATATATATCTTCATAGTTTCTGGGATTTAGATTTAAATTAGATGAATGTTGATTGTATTATTGCAGGAACACTGTGTAAGAAGTGGGCTTATTAAAATCAGCCAAATGAAGTATGCCTTCTCCTGTCGGTACATAAGAATGGCGCAGATGGTGGATGATATGACGTGAGTGTGCTTGAACCTAAAAAGATAAAAGTTATTTTGCATGAATCCTAAATGTTGCACTTTGGGTTAAACTATGCTGCCAGATTTCTGTATGTAGCTGGCTTGCTCTACACATGCAATCAAGTCATTTGACCCACAATCATGTCAATCAGAAGAGCATTAACTGTCTGTCCTAACGTTTTATTATCTGGCAATTTATTGCCCTATTTTCATTTTGGAAACATTTATGGGATGTGATGAATTGAAATTTAGCCCCATGAAGCTGTTAGAGGATTGCTGAAACATGAAAGGGAGTTTCTGTTTGTTGTAGACCTTATTTTTCTTTTAAGGTATTTATTGAAATATAAAGCTATACATTAAAACACAAGTTGTTTCCAAGATAGTGAATCTTCTGCTGGGCTTAAATCTGGGGAATGATGGGGAGAGAGCATGTAGGATGAACATAAGCCCCGATTTAAATTCTGCAGAACTTACATACAGCAGAGTTAACATTCTTCTGGTGTGAAGTGTGTGCCGAACATGCAGTGATTCCAAGTGATTGTAGATTAATTTTATATCCTGTATAAAACTCTATATATCCTGTATTAAACTCTAGTTTAATCCATTGGATTTTTATGACCTTCAGAGGACCAACAATCTCTGACAAGTAGCAACAACAGATCTCAGCAAGTAGAATATGAACAGAACAATCATCTAGGGACATTTCTCCAGAGTACATTCCCAAACTCCACCAATTTGTGATTTAAGGATTTTCAGAAGCAGAAATGGAGCCTGTGTATTAAACAGCCTTGATGGATTTTTCTTCCATGAATTTGTGCAGTTACTTTTTGAACACGTGTAAACCTTTATCATCCATAGCCTTTTCCCAGAAGGAGCTGCACACTTTCACATTTGGTGTGAGAAAACATATGCTTTTGTTTTGAATCTTCCATGTGCCTTGACATCCCATAGGGATCCTAAACTGAAAGGTTTCCTCTTCCGTGTATGTCAACATAGTATGGGCAATGCTGCCAAAGGATGGTATAATCTCCATCATGGGAGATTTTTTCCCGAAAGGTTGCATGAACAGGACAAATCCCATCTTTAAAGGCAGTGTTAGAATTTCTCCATTTTTATTGGAATGTTCTAATATGAAGATCAGTGTTAAAGATTGCATGTAAAAATGATGGGCGAGGGTTCCAGTTGTGGGCCAATTAATGGATTCCCTGAGAATGATGGAACAAAAAGCAACACTGATTTAAGCCCTGTTTCCCACACGTTTTATAGGAGTGATTCCAGCACTGTTTGAAACTGGCTCTTCTGCCAGCTTGCAGCCACAGCACATAAAACAATGACTACCCCCACTTTACTGAGCAGAATTCCAGATGTGGAAATGCATCCAGGCCAGATCACCTATATGATGGTTACCTCTTTTCACACAAAAGTTGACCTGAAGACGGTGGTTTCCTACTTAATACATACAATTGGTTGAAAAAAGGCAGGTATATAATTGAGCTGAGTTCCAGCAAAATCAGTGGAAGTCTTTCCCTTCCACTGAGTTGAATTATATTCTAAATGAGGTAGCTGATTAAGAAAATATGTGACTCAATGCATAAGAAATAAGAATGGCTTCCATTCTAAACACTTTGTTTCACGACTGAGTGCTTTAATATAAAATTTAATATTCATTCTTCAAACAGGCTTTATTGGCAAGCTGCCTTGTCATTGTTATGTACAAATTATGAAAAAATTGAGTTATTTACTGGCAAAGAGAGGAATTCTTTGGAGAAATGACTGAAATGAAGGCACTCAATTTTTGCAAACAAGAAATAAATGTACTCACTAGATCTAAATTTTAGATGAAGTGATATCAAATCTGGCAGATCTCTAGGTAAAAAAGTACCTGAAACTGCATATTCAGGTCATATTAATTGTGAATTTCTATATAGTGTTTACAGCTAGTAAACATTGATTTATTGTAAATGCACTGGCCACTTTGTATAGCAGATAATTTAAATTAAATTAATGGAATCCAAATAAAATATTCAAAACAATATTGTTGCCACAACACAAAATAATGGATTCTCAGTTAAGGCGTTCATTTTATCCCCTTTAAACCAAACCAAAACATTTTTTAGCATGGCCTGGAATACAGGATAAATTTTGCAAGCACAATGATTGCATGCCAATGTCTTACAGTTGTTTTAAGGTCTGAAGTTTTTACTACATCATTTCTGTTTTTTCTCACAGCAGTTATAGATTTTAGAAACAAACCACCATATTTGAAATGACAATGGTTTTTCTGCAAAATGTCTGTATTTTTGAAGACAGCAGTATTCAAATTTTCCTCAAATTAATGGAACATGAGAAGTGCCTCCAAACATTATTATTTCAAATGATTTCTCATTGCTAGTGTTTTAAAGACACCCAGGCCCAGATAAGCAAAGAGACATTGTCGGACTCAAAGCAGCAACACTTGAGCACTTGGCAGCTCTGAGAGTGGAATTTAGGTGCTTTGGCTGCATGGATGTATATTGAAGGTCAAGATTTATAGTGCAGAGTGCAGCGAAGCGTGTAAAGCATCTAATAAGAAATGACAAAGAGATCCAAGCATCTGAAACTGAGACTCTCTCAACTAGATAGTCACTTACAGCCCTGAACTAGACATATTTGAGCTTTTGGGATTCCCAGAATTGTCTGTTGGCATTGCATAAATTACATAAATAGTGATTTTTAGCATATAGGCAACATACACCTAACTCCCAGGTACCCAGATGAAGTGCATTGGTGTGCCAATAAAAACCTTGGTGATCACTACTGATCCACAATATTCCATGATTCGCTGCCAGAATCACAGCACCTTCTTTTGCACATTCCCAGCTTTATAATCTACTGCAATACATTTCTCTCCATCTTTTTCCACATTATGTGTTGTATCTAGTTCTGCTGAATTTTTAGTCTCTTTTGGAAAAAATAATGATGGAAGCCTAGCACTATAGAGCTTTTATAGTTTAAGACTTTTAGAGTCTTAAGTTTCCTACTTCTTGGATCTATAACTTTCTACAGTAAATTACTTTGTAAGATTTGAGTATACAGTCCGTGAAAATGCACTTACTAATTCAGAATGTTCGTCAGTTGCTTGTAACATTCCCAGCAAAGTTTTGAGTTTGAAGTTTGAATGCAATATACTTTTAGGAGTTCAAAAAGAGACAATCCTTGTGTGCTAAGTCCTGTAGAAGTAAGGGAAAGAAATAAAATGCATAAACCAGGCTCCCCTGTTGACAGGGAGGCCACAGTGTGCGTAGATGTATTACAATGGCTTGGCTAACTCTTCAGCTCTGGGTCCTCTGAGATTGTCTTTGATGTCATGCTCAGTTCACTGATCTTTAGAGGTAATCATATAGCTCTCATCATTTTAATATCAGATGCTGGCATGTGTTTGGAGTGACATCACAGCTGAAAGAAATAATTGTGGTAGAACAAGCACTCTTCAAATATAACTGCCAAATTCCATGTGCAAAGTAAAACGCTATGTGCTCTGGGCCCACACCATAAAAGAGAATTATTCCCCAAATCCTTTGTGGAGTCATAAGACGTAGACAGAATTAGGGGCCAGAGGCCTGTTTTAGGCTATTCTTTACTTATTTATAAATAGAAGAGAAACTGAATTGTAAGATATTTATAGCCCTGTCAAATGGTCAAGAGTGTGGTAAGTCTTTCGCTTGTCAGTACTGTGAGATGTGGGAAACGGTGAAATCTATGTCATGTAAAAAAGGATTCAAAATAGTACATGATATGTGTGCTTTTAGCATAGTGCATTTCCTGGTCTGATTTTCCAGCCTACACAGAGAGACCACAAGGCCCAATCCTCACTCATCTGTGGAAGATGAAGGAGAAGAAGCAAAAAAAAGTATTGTGAAAGAAGATAGGGGAGAAAAGAAAAAGAAGTGGAGAGCAGAAGACAAAAGACATCCCAGGGAGAAGACACAGGACCGTTATGATCTTTTGGTTGCCTCCAGAAGGGAAGTAAAACAGAGAGGAAGAAATTCACTGCCTAGTAATGGAGAAGAATTTGACAGTAAAGAAGTAGCTCTGGAAAATTATAAATATTAGGGATTAAACAGATCTCATGAGCCTTCAGTTAATCACCACACAAGAAACCAGGTTTCTTAATTTCTGGGTGTTACACCAGCCTGCTTTCCCATGTCCCGTGTGACGAGGTTCTTTCACCTCCTTTGAAAACCATTCTTCACACTGATCAATCTCATGTGTTTCCACAGCAAAGGGGAGAACTGAATAAAGCATGTTCCAGCATATACTATCTTAATTTCCCTAACATTTGTAGCTGCAGTAAGATGCAGTAACACCAATCTCTGTGCCTGCTAGTAAAAAGAATATATATTCCAATCCTTCTACTGTTTGTTACTTGTTAGATTAAAGGCATGTCTATATTGTGAGCATTTCCTTACCCAGTTTATTACACCTGGGGACTGAGAACTCTTGTGCTCCATAGAAAACATTCTTAAAGATCTGCCTACCTTTCCAAAGATTTGTCTTGTCACTTCTTAAGAATTGTCCAGGTACATATTTATTTTTTTAATAATCTGATTGGGCTGTATTTTGTAACCACTCTATGTGTTAATCAACACTTTTCCTATGGTTCTGCTGACTTCATGTGTACAGTCATCTATTATATGAGGAAGTAAGTTCTCCTGAACTTGAATGAGCATCGCTTAATACAGAGATGGATTTTCGTGCTCTCCAAGACAATGTGGATTCAGCTACCTGTCTCTTATGTAAGTGGTTGATCAGGCCTTATATTTCAATGAAGCCTTATATATCCACAGAGTGATGGGTCCTGTATGAATTAATGGAGAATTTTGAAATGTTTGTGGTTTCATTTGTACTCAGCTATTCCTGATTGTAAGGAGACATCAACAACCCACTCCTGTTGTTCCTACTCAGGGAAACATGTTAACAGAAGTGAATAAGATTCAGTAATTGTGTTAGTTATTTAGAGTATATTAGCTTCATTATTGTGTTGATGTGTAACCTTGTCTTATTTATTCCAGAACTATTATATTTAACACATTACTATTCTAATGTGTATGTTTGTTGCTCTTAGTTTGTTAGATAGCTCTGTAAGTTTAGAATAGAGTGAATGAAGTCCTGGCAAATTCCTGCTGACTGTTAGTGAGCTAATGATTCTTTATCTAGATAACTCAAATAATACTAGTTGATTGGTTATTACAATAACTGTTTTTATAGCTACTTTAAAAACCATGTATTTCTTTCTATAGAAAAATTCTTCTCCCTGTCTTTCAAGTCTCCTCTCTGCTCTATAATGCTTAAATTCAACATTCGTTTAACATGATTTCCTTATTGATTTTCCAAAATTGTGATCTAGTAAAAAACGAAATCAGAAAACAATTCAGAGATAAGTACGGGTATGATGTACAGTAATAGACTGCATTGCGGTGTGTTCGCTATAGCTAAGCTAATAGCTAAGCCATAGCCATAGCTAAGAGAGCCCAAGTATCCTTTTTCATTTATATTGAGATGTGACTTGAAGCAATTACACTGATAATTACGGTAACTGCTGATATGGGGTACATGGGAGACCTTTGAAAATGATCATTTTCTACCCTTTTCTGTGGCAAATCTAGTTGCTCTGAATTGGGTTCAATGTTTAACAGCTGTGGCACCTGGCAATCTAGTGAGTTGGCTGGATTTCCCACAGTAGGATTTCACATTTGTAGCACCCACTTGTTTCCTAGTCTCATTTTCCAGAGAGTTCATTCAGCATTTGGAGAAGGCTGTCATAATAAAGCAGTGTTCCCATCTGCTGGTCATAGCTTGTTTAATAAGCAGTTGATGTCCATTCAGCTAGGCTCGCATCTGTTACTTACTGCAGCTGTGTGTTGTTAAGGGCTCCTCAACAGCCTCCAGATTTAGCTTTTGTTTTTCCATTTATAGCATATTACAACTTGGCCAGAATGATTCTTCTGTCAGGGTTGTCTGCTCATCGAAAGAGGAAAGTGTGTTAAAACTCCTGTCTTTTTCCTAGTCAAGAATGAAACATGGGACATACAAGAGACAGAAGTGCAGTTCCACTGTTGTAGGAGGCATGTGGTGGGGTGTCTGAGGGAGAGGAAGGGCAATTCTGTCCAGATTCTGGGAGCAAGACCAGAAGGTTTTTCTTCAACATGTTGGGAAGGTACATAGAGAGCACATGCGCTGGGTAAAGAAAATAAACAGTTTGTGAATTGTGTGTGATGTGGAACACTCATTTAACCATGCATCTCTCATTTTATTCAAGGTAGCAGTACAGCCACAATTCCTTTCAGTATTTTATCCCAGCGATGTTTCTGTGCTGCAGACAAATACCATCAGCTTTTAGGATACAGTCAAGAAATTTCCTCAGCCTCACACAGGTGAACTCCAGATTCCTGTCTCTCAGGTTGCCCAAGAAGAATCAGAATATTCCTTTTGTGCATCTAAGTGCTGATGTTGTGCATTTATAAGACAATTTTCAAAGGCACAGTTTTGATTTTTAAACCCTCAGCTTCAGAGATTTCAGTGGTAGCTGTGGATGATCAGCAATCTGAAAACTGCTTGTACTTATACTCTCTGTGTACTCAATCTGTGCTTTTGCTTCCCCACCCTAATGTATCATATATTTATTTTTCAGATGCCACCCTCAGTTTTGTTTTCTACTACATGAGTGTTTCTTATATGATATTTAAAGCCAAAAAAATCCCCCCTAAAGAAATATATTAAGCAAAATAGAGTACACAATTTTGTTTACTTTGTTTCTTCCTATTTTAGTTTCTTTCATATTTTCCTCCTGCTTCTGGTCTTTTGCCATTCATTCATTATGATTGTCATTGTTTTGTGCCAGGAGTGTGCTTAGTAGTTTGTGTTCTCATTTGATGTGATTGTAAAAAGTGACTTTTCAGTGACACAGTATTGCCAATAGCAAACCTGAGAAGGTAAGCACTGAGTTAGACAAATGTCCATGTAGCTCGGTACCCTGTCCCCAGCAGGGACCAGAAGATGATTCCTGAAGAAGAGTAAGAACAATGGTAGGCATGGGAATAACAACAGCTACAAGCTTAGAAAACAGTAATGAAACAGAAACAATGTCAGAGATTCAGTTGTGCTGCTGAAAGGTATCAGTATTAGAAGAGAGAATGGAAAATTGTATTTGTCTGAGTATCCTTCATTTACAGTAGGCCTATTTGATTTATTAACTGTGGGTCTTTTCTTGCAAAATGTCTTTTTCCAAAACCCCTTTTTCACAGATGTGGTCTGTAAGGCATCTGGGAAGACCTCCTGCAGGGATCCTGCCCAGTTTTCCACTTGTGCTGACTTCTATGTTTGTCTGTCCTAAGCTTTTCCACTGATGAGGACTGTCCCCTGAGAACACAGATGAGGTACTTTGCCCTCGAAGACTGACCGCTTGGCAACACTCACTTAGACCAAGGGCTGAATTCTTCTCTGTGACATTTGATATAAAGCCAGTGCTACTCTGAAGGCAGAGGAATTGCTTCAGTGTTATGGAATTATAAATGAAAGCAGGAATTGCAATTAGACACATTTAGGAGCATCTCTACTCTTAGCTCCCAAACAACAAACAGGTGACTGAATCCAGTAAAGAAAACAAACAAACAAACAAACAAAAACAAAAAACAAGTAAAGTTTTATTTTCTCTGTCTAACAAATGTTATGTGATATTTGCTGTCCAAGACATGACCTTAGAAATGACACACAGTAGTGGGGGGATGTAGTGTGTTTAGCACTGACGATCCTCACCTCAACTCAAGAAGGACTTTCGGATGTAGTGACACAATTGTATGGTTCTCTAGGGGTTTCTGTTAAGAAGGTGAAGACTGCTTCTTAATATTTTTGGCATATCAAGGTGAGCAGACATTAAAAATTCTTGCAAGCTTGAGATTAGATACTTATGCAATTTCTAGGCAGATGTATGTATTCATCTTTACATTTGAAGTAAAGTGGAGTTAAAAAGATACGCTTAACCAAATAGAAACAGAAGGTGGCCAACTAATGCATAAATATGTAGATATTGCAGCCGAGTAGTACACTTATATTTGGTGAATTCCATCTTTTATGACAGACAATTTAATCACAGACCTTTTTGTGTGTGTGTGTGTTTTCCAGATACATGACACATTTATGACTGGGTTTGACTGCTAGGATTTAACAGTAATATCTCAGGGTTTTTCCTTTATTATGTCCTCTAGACTTTGATTCTTCCCTTTTTAGATGTCTTTCTCAGGTGAAGAATATTCTTAGATTAATAAAACATTATTATTACATTCTGCATATATTTCTGAGCAAATTAGCAAGTATTAAAGGTTTCTGCATGATTAAACAAATAGGAATAGAAACAATTTCACCTTATAAGATGAGGTCTGTTCCTCCTGGCTCTTCTGGATACCCAGAGTGTAACACGGTCACTGCAGATTTCCAGTGGCGGTGGCAGGGGTGCTGTGCTTGCTGTACCCAGGGACTCTTAGGGCCCTGACAAGAGCCAGTGATAAAGGGAACCAAGGACACCCCTGAAGCTGAGCAGAGATTTCTGCATGTTGTTAGGGAGGCTTTTGCATAAATACATGGGGAAATAATTTCCATCAGGGGCAAAATGAGTGGGACAGAAATAGAGAAGATATTTCCTCTGCTCAGGAAAGGTTTTTCTAAGTCGGGGTTGGCTGGAGCTCAGGTGTTTTACCATATTGCTGCTTTTATAGTCTTTCTGTTTGTGTGTTTAGAATAACAGCGAGGAAGCGCTTCTTTGAGTGAGGGATCTCTGTTTCATGCAGCACACACCAAATATTTCACTTAGCACAATGTAACCATAGTAGCATGGTGAGAACCTTGACTTTTTTTTCCCCTGAAACCTAAAAGAAACAGAGCAATGAACAGAAGACATCCCAAGCACTGTGCAGTGCTCAGCTCCCACCAAAGGTCTTTCTGAAAAAATGGCTGAAGTTACCTTAGTATTCCACCAGCTACAATACAAATTAGTGAGAAATACAAACAAGAATGTTAACCAAGTGCAGGATCAAAACTGGCAGCACAGGTAGTCCAAATGGTGAATTCTGCTGCTGTGTAAAGGGTGATCATCAATCACTCTTGGGCCTTTAGACAAGCTATGTTTAAAGACTGATATATTATAGAGATATGGATGGTGATGAATGAGTTCCCTTTTCACATGTTATTAAGGATCCATTTCACCGTTCCTTTATGGGTGAGCAGTCTGACCTCAAGAAGCACCTGTCATGGGATAACATTTATTAATTTTCTCTACTGCAGCCCACAAGACTTTTTTCCTGCCTGAGTTTGGTTAAATGTTTTGTTGCATTGCTTTGCATCAAGCCTGGGAATTGTCAGGATGATTTATTATTTTCATTCAAACACTCCTGTTGGTCCGTTTGCACAACACGAGCTCTGTCCTGAATTCCATGCTGTGATGCAGACGTACAGGTGATGTTTTCATATGCTTGCTTCTTTTCACTGATGTGTTTTAAGGAGTCAACAATTACTATGGTGCTCTGTCAACAAGATGAATTTTCCAATTAGATTTGCCAGATGGCTGAGCTTGACAAGGACAGCCTAATTTTGGGTTCTGTCAAGAAAGATAGCCTACAAAACAAACAAAAAACCCCCCTAAAAAATAAAAAAAAATCATATTCACCCTACCTGTCATCCTGGATCAAACTCTGGACCACAGGGCTTGGGACTCAGCCCCTGGCATTCAGCATTACACACATTAATTGGTGCTGCACAAGAAGGTAGAAAAAGATACTTTATACTGGACTTCTCCATTGAGCAAAAGAGAAGTGTAGGAAGAGAACACCTGCGAGCCAGCTGTCACGTTGGTAGGGTGACGATGAAACTTCTAAGGTCCAAGGGAAGCAAGGGTAGAAGAAAAAATGAGTGTAAAGGCTTTTAGGAGACCAGCTGATAGAACTGGAAGAAGTAGAAAAGCTTTTGAATTTGCATTTTTTTAGAAAGTCATCAGTAATCTCCTACTCAGTTGTGGGACCATGAAATCAGATCAGGGTCTTATCTTCCATATAAAGGGCAGCTTCATGGAAAAAAAAAGTTAGTATAGGAAGCGTTGACTCAATCTGCACAGGTATGCAAAGGGCCTTTTCCTCCATGGCTGTTTCCTTATGGTGGGACTCAATGATCTTAAAGTCTTTTCTGACATAAATGACTCTATGATTCCTTTCTTGCCCAGTGAGAACACTGTGAACTTCACTGCTGTGTAAATACAACTGAGCTGCATCAAACCTGAGGTTTTCCCCACAGTTGTGAGCTGCTCATCCTGGGAAGGGGGGTGCTGGGCAGAAATGGGTCCAGGTTTATGCTGGCTGCTCTTCAAAATGGAGCATTTAGCAATGCCAGTCACAGAATCATAGAATTATTTTGGTTGGAAGTGACCCTTTAGATCATTGAATCCGACCATAACCTAACTCTAGCACTAAACCATGTCCCTAAGAACCTCATTACACATCTTTTAAACCCCTCCAGGGATGGTGACTCCACTACATCCCTGGGCAGCCTGTTCCAATGCCTGACAACCCTTTTTGTGAATAAATGTTTCCTAATACCCAACTTAAACCTCCCCCGTCACAACTTACAGCCATTTCCTCTTGTCCTATCACTTGCTAATTGGGAGAAGAGACCAACCCCCTCCATACTACAACCTCCTTTCAGGTAGTTGGAGAGCGTGATAAGGTCTCCCCTCAGCCTCCTTTTCTCCAGTCCTCCCCACACTGGCCCTGCAGCCAGGCCAACAGCCATGAGATGAGGATTGCTGAGGAAGCCTTGCTCCTTCTGGAGGGACACACCTCAAAATGGCTCAGTAGTGTCCAGGTTCCAATTTAATGGAAAACATACTGGAGGGCAAAACTGTGTGATGGTTGAGTTCAGCACATTCTAAGTCTCGTCTCCTAATTACAGGGTTGAAATAAAAGGGTAAAAGCAAACAAATACAAACACACATGTGATGTAAACTGAACACCAGCTCTTTTTGCCCAGTTCTTCTCCCACTCCAAGCAGCTCTTAATACTGGGGCCTCGCCACTGACAGTTGAAAGTTCCCTTCCACTGAAAGTTGCCCCACATTTCAGTCCTTAGCAGGTTTAGCAGAGTTAATTGTCCATCTGCAGTGGCATTCCCTGCTCCAGACAGTTTCCTCCCCAGGTAACTCAGAGCTGAGCCCTGCAGCATCTATACAACTGCATCTCTGCTTCTGTTTTCCACATCATTTTTTGTGATCTGAGGCTTTTGTGGGCAGGGTGTTGAGAAACTGAGGACATGTTGTCACAGCCACCTGCATGCACTGATCTTGAGCCTAGTTTTCTGATTGTAGGCTGACTTTTCTTTATGTCAAATAGTGATGTGGAGACTGGAGATCCCTGCACACCTCATCTTTGGTTTATGTTGTTTGTCTCCAGCAGAGAGGAAAGAAGATCAAAGAGGGATGGAGATTTAGGACAGGAGGTGCCATAGTTTTTAGGGAAACTGGGATATTTTGGAACTTTTCCTCAGGCTGCTCATGTCTCTTTTCTCTGGAAACAGCCTTTCATCTTGAGAGAAATGGTTATGAACAGGTATACAAGGTTTTCCAGGCAACCATTGTACGGCTCGACATAAAAAGAAGTATGGTGATGTATTACAGGGCCTCATTTCCCAAGGCAGCCTTTTTTTTTCTTCCTAGAGCTTGCCTTTGATCTCATTGATAGATCTATCCTCCAGCATCCGAGTGGTTCTTCTGTGACATTGCATTGGGACTTTTGTCCTCAGTTCCAGTAGTTTAAAAGAAGTAATTACTGTAATTGAATTCCACCGGAGTGGTTAAAGCAGGGTTAGATGGAAGGCTTTTGTTTTTAGGACTGTGGCTAATTCCAACACCTTTAGTTCCCCAGAGGTCAGCTGTGAGTTTCAGGCTCAGCTGAGCTGTAAATCTCAAGGCTAACCTGAACAGTCTGGCAGATATTCCCTGGTTTTGCTGTAAAGATCCAGAACAGACCAGATTTATTCAAACCTGCACCAAGCTTTGTTCCCAGGAGCTCACAAGCTCCAGCCAAGCTCTCCCTAATTCTAGAATATATTTTGAGTTCAGAGCCCTGGCAATAAGCAGCCTGCATTGGTTTGGGATCCACCTGGCACTAGTACAACTGCACAGCTGCTAGTAGGTTCAGACTTAAGGCAGAGCTCGGTTGCTTCTGCTTGAAAACGAAATCCAGGTCAGCAGTAAATAATAAATACTTGTGGGTGCTCACTTTTCAAGCTCAGTGTTTTCCTCAGATTAAATCACTAATATTACATCCTCCTTGGATTGTCCTGTTGGCATCTCCTTGAAGCAGCAGCTGGTACCGTATGTGGTGAGCAGTGCCACTACCTGTGCTCCAGGTGCTGCACTGGCCTGAACTGTTAACAGAATAGACTCATAGAGTCACAGAATCATAGAATCACAGAATAGTTTGGGTTGGAAGGGATCTTTAAAGGTCATCTAGTCCAACTGCCTGCCATGATCAGGGACATTCTCAACTAGATCAGGTTGCTCCAAGCCCCATCCAGTCTGGCCTTGTGTGTTTCCAGATATTGTGTGTTTCCAGATACAACATATTGCAGGGTCCAGCAAGCCCTTTACCAAGAAAACAAAACCTCTTACCAGGAAATATGTGTGGGGAGTGAATTCAGGCAATGTTGTGAATACAGATGGTGAATATAGCTGAAAATGTTTTGTTTTCTTTCTACTATTCTTCACATCTTTCATCTTCTCTGCCTGTCTGCGGAACCTGGCTTTGTTCTGAAAGTCTTTTCACACATTCATTTACCACCCACAGATGCTGCCTGTTTATTCTTCCCTGTTGTTTTCATTGATCTAACATGAAAGTCACCTTGAACTGAAAGAGCTTTGCCCTCGCCAGGCATGCAAAATATTAAAGAATATAAATATACAAATACACATACAAAATACAGGGGCTAGGCAAGTTTTTACAGGGATTGTTACGGTAGGAGTCCATGGATACTGAATCTGAGTTGTCCATAAAAAGGCAAGATGCTGTTGGATCCGATGACCCATAGAATGGTGGCAGACTAGACACCAAGGCAGGCCATATTGTACCTTTCAGTATTTTTTTTTTAATATCCATTTTTTCTGAGCAGAAGCATATTTGGGTACTTACTGACCAGTTTTCCATTCACTTCAAGACGAGTGTAAGAGTTATATCAACAGAAAAAAAATCTTTTGCAAGAACGTTCCTGCCAAGGTTTACCATCAACCTTTCTTTCATGCAGCTGCTTTACCGATGAAGGAAACTCAGACCCTTCCTTGCCAAACAAGAGGTGACATTTCAACAGCTTGATATCGAGTGCTTAAATATTTTTTAGCATGTGAACTTAAAAATCTGTTTTCAGACAATTACATTGTGAGTATGCCCGCAGTGCCAGCAGCTGAATGTTGGTCTGTTTGTTCTCCTAATTAAATATATGGCTTAATGCATTCAGCCATGTTAGCGATGGCTGGGACGAGTGGTGCTGTGCTTGCCTGTCCCATGCAGCTCTGCCAGCCCTTGTGGTCAAAGAGCAGTTCCATGCTATCACTGTGTGCTTGCATCCTGAGAGTGAATACTACATGTAGACTTTTTTCATGTTTTCCTTGACAAAATTAAATTTATTTGCCTCTTCTTTCTCCTTTTCATACCATGGATCTTATACTTAATTCTGGGTTTAAGAGCAGCAGGAGACTGTGTATTTTACCACCACAGAGAAATAGGTTACTCCCAAGGGAGAAGCTTAAGAGGGTATGCTTTTTAAATGGCACATGAGGGCACAGCCCCTACAGTCTCTGTAGGATGTGAGGATTTTGGGTGTCCTTCCTCCTATAAATGTGGGATACTTTGTGTGGAGTGGAACCCGGTCCATCAAGAGAATTTTTCCTAATGACAAACAGGTGCCTGACTAGTAACTCATGGTTCATTTTTCTCCCTTTTTCCAAGCCTATCCACCCAGTATTGCTTAAAAAGGAGATCAATGCATTCAAATAAAGGTCTGCCCAGTTTTAACCATAACCTGTCCAATTTGACTGCAGAAGCCTTTAAGTTCACAGCATGCCAGAGCGCTGAACACAATATTCCTCACCTCCCACCATTGACTATGTCTCCCACTGGAACTTTTGTTCTTTTATGTATGTGTGCATACAGGTTTGTTTTGGTTTGTTATTTTTGTTCCTGTATATATGTGTGCATACATGGTTTACAGGTGCTTTGGCAAGCACTTTTTAACTTCAAAGAAGTCAGGGAGAAGCAGAGAGGTCAGGTCCACTCCTTCCCAGAAACTGGCAAAGACAGATCTGAGAATACTTATGTTGTAGGTCAGGTGGAGTCAGCAATAAAAAAAAGGTTTATTTTATTACACATTGTATCTACATGCACAACTATTGCTGTTTTGCCTTTTTTTTTCTTGAATTAGATTATGAGTGCTTCTATGAGGGCTTGTAGAAGTGTAAGCTATATAATACTGAACTCAATGGCACTGCAGTTTTTTATCTTTCCAGCAGTGGCCCCAGAAAACTTTAGGGTTTTTTTGTTACAGGCACTTGAGACACCAATGCACATGATTTCAGTTAATTATCATAATATTAATCTGGTGCTTATGACTATATAGTACTTTTAAAATGTGTCTCATTTGTCACCTATATGGGTTTTTACAAACTAAAATGTACAAAAGAAAGTTGGCCAAGTCAATGGTAAGACCCATGCTTGACAATTTTCACCTGGGAGTTGAAATCTAAACACAAGCACTTGGTGAGGAGTACATGTGTGGCCAGGGTACAGATTTAGCATCTATAATAAATTAGCTGAGCTGGAGGAAAATTCAACCACAAATATGCTTCCTGAGGAAGTCTAAATAAATTAAGGAACTTCAAAAATCTCTCTCTATTTTTCTCTCTTCGGAGACACAGAACTGAAACAAAAAGGATGAAGTCCCGCTGCCTGGACATGTCTGTCCAGTGCTATCTGAGATATCTAAGGGTCTTCAAGACATCTGGTTCAGGCTGGTGTATATGACCTGGGACTTATGGAAGACTCATTGGGTCTGGCTGCTAGATGCTGGGTGAGATAATCCACAGCACCTGAAATAGCACTGAGCCCTGTCAGTGAAGTCATTCCCTCTGGTGAACACTGCAGGGGGGGCTTAGGTTTGTCCATTTATATCCTTCACCATTTATATCTGCTTGATTATGTGAAGAGTGGAAGAAATCATTTTGGTCTTAGAAAGCTTTAGAAAACAAAGGCACACCTACTGACAGCAAGACATGCCACAACAAAAAAATCTCACTAAAAAGGTTTTCTGAGCTGCTGCTTGGAAAGTCATCAAGAGAACATTTATCCATTCTGCAAGGTACATTGAAAAATCATTCAAGTCTAAACAATAGTCATAAATGACATAAAAAACATTAACAAAACTACCAGTCTGAAACTTGCTGATGGCAAAGCCAGATCTTTTAGCTGGAGAAAGGCTTCCTGGCTGAGGAAATAGCATCTTTTTTAATCTGTTGCAACCTACCGGTGTGTTCAGCTGTGCATGGAGTTTCAGGCCCTGTCAGTGCCATTTGCCTTTGCCAGCCTGCTTTTGTACTTGACACGTTTGCCTTTTGTGTGTGTTCAAACAGTACTTTGCTAGTGGAAGAAAGAAGCCTCTATGGCTCTTTTCTCCCATCAGGGTGGCAAAGCAAATGAGAAAGGGCGCTTCTCCACTATGAGAGCACTGTTTGTGTGCAGTCGTATGGGGCGCATCAAGGTGACAGACACCTACAGAGACATTCAAAAATGCTTATTTCTTGCTGATTTAAGTGGCTGCTGTTCCTGAAAACCCCAAAAAATGTGTAAGTAAATGTGTAAAACTCTGGCCTAGGGCTCCTTGTGAGTGTGAGTGACTTGAGGGTGTGATGCCTTGTACCCAGTGCCCAGAACCCGTCAGGATCCAGCTCCAAGCTCTGGTCAGGCTTCACTTGGCAAAGCCCTTCCTGGCACTGACGACTGTGCCGGCTGCCTGAGCCCAGCTGAAGCCTCAGCGTGCCCTGCTGAATCATTACGATGTGAAAGGACAAAAAAAAAGAAGCCCAGCCACGCTAGTTGCACCCTCTTTGGACATAAAGAATTTGTGGCGTAAGATTTGAGATGGGCAGAGGGGTTTGTTGGCAATTCTTCTATTTCTTCACTTTGGTCTTGAAGACAAACGGGCAGGTTCCCTAGTGCCATTTACACTGAGCCACAGCTGTGCTTCCCAGGACCTGATTTTTTTTGTTGTGAATTGTAGCAAACAGGACATATTCCATACAGTGCACTCAAGTTTTCCTTTAAGCTAACACCCTCTGCTGTTCACTCCTGCACATTATGTATAAACAAAATTTAGCCATTGACTTCTCTGTGGTACATCGATTTCTAGCATGCTGTCCTATTTTATTTTGGTTATTCTTTGAAACCAGTGCAGCAGTGAGTTAGTCACCTCACCTACCTTGCCCATCTTTCAGAAAAAATAACAGGCAGCAATGTCACTTTGCAATAGTTTTGATGTAGGATACTACTTTGGGATTTATTTTTGAAAATATATGCAATTCCTGCAGTGCCAAGAATGGCCTGATCGCACTTTGATGCTATGGAATGTTGGAGCCTTAGATTGACAATCAGAAGTCGGTGAAGATGGTTTTCTTATTTTTGATGCTATATTTTTATTTGGCATAGCTGTGAAAGTTGGATGGAGTTTTGTTGTGAATAGTGATTGCTCACATTTGAGAGGTTTTTTATTTTGGAGCAGACACTCCTCTTTCTTGTGTTTAAAGAGTGTGAATGTGAAGTCCATGTGAATGAGTTATCAAACTCTGAATTGCCATATAAACCAGATATCTGGGCTTACCTACCTCTGAATTACAGGCACACACCATTCACCGGCTGTTTATGTACTGATCAGTCTATACTTAACGATAAGGTCAAGGCAAGTGAAACACCCTAGAATGAAATTGTCACTGGGAGAAGAGTGCTAAAATCAAAAGGACTTTTAGTTCTTCTCCATGAAAGACAGCTACATGGCAATGGAAGAGGCAGAAGAAACTGCTGAGCTCCTCTCCCCAGTCTTTCAGCAGCATTACAAAAGAGTCTGAAGCACAGTTTAAGTCTCTTTATTTCTGCAGATGTAGCACATTGTACTTGCTAGAAAGTCCCATCTCCCTTACCAAGGAAAGGGGTTTAAAGATAATCTAAATTTAGGAATCCTATTTTCTGGGGGCATGAAATGTATCTTTCAGAGCTATTCTCCATAGGTAAGGCAATAAATGGGGAGCTAACCTTTATTAATATAATCTGCCAAATCATTCCTTTCCCTCTCACCATTACCAGCATAAAATCAGCCAGTATTTGTTGTTTTGTTCATAGGCAGGTGCAAGCACAGTTAATTCTCATCATCCACACTGGATTTTAGCAGGATTAATCTCAAGAGTAGTTCTGTCTTACTGCCAGCCTCTGAAGATATTTCCAAAAACTCTCTGGGTCTCTCTCTAGCCCTCAGGCTTACTGACCGCCCAAAGTTTTCCCTGAGTTTCCTCTGTGTTAAAAAAAAGAGGCATCATCCTGGGAAATCCCTTTTCCCAGTGGGAGCTGTGCTGCCATTTCTCATTCAGGTTTCCAAGAGGCATCAGAAAATTAGTTGCGATCTCTTTGCAGGCTGCTGATCCAGAACATTGTGCTATAGTGCCTTGCTGTCCAATTGAATGTGACATTAAGTAGATGATAAACACAATATAGGTGTTCATAGGTGCTAGAGTGATATTAGCAAAGACATATGATACCTCTGCCTTGAGCTATGCTGTTACACCCCCAGGGCAATTCCACAAGTCTACTCAGGCTAAAAGGCACAGGGTGATGCATAGTCCTCCTCATTCCTTGCATATGGGCAGCATCAACTTTCAAACTTGTATGTAGCTGATAGTTACTGTAATGGAGGGTCTTTGGTCATTGTACAGAATTTTCAAGTATGTTATTAGTTTGCTGAAATAAAACTCCTGTTGGTATGGAACTAGGACAAGCTGGCCTGAATCTAGAATTATTTCCTTGTCTTGCTGAATATATGTGTCTTGATAAGCTATGATAAGCTATGCCAGTCCATGATAAGTTATCATGCCTTAACCATGTATGTGTCTGTATGTTAAAAGGGGTTAGGACATAGGTAGCCTAGCACTCACATAACCAAAGAAGGTATATCCTCAAGAGACAGAAGAGTCATCTAAGATCCTGTCTCTCTCACCAAGAAAGCAGTGAGAGCCAGTAAATTGCTCAGTTCAGGTGAATTGGCGAGGGAGCACATTAATCACTGACCTCAGCTCTTAGACAGCTTGTGTGTTGATGCAAAGCTTGTGCTCAGTATGTTCTCATTGGCAAAGATTTCTGGTCTCTTTGCCATTGTTGTCTGTGGTTATCTTGATATCATAATACAACAGTTCCGCCCTGCCCCAGTCAGTGATATTTGTTCTTTAAAAGCATTTCTTACTTTCTTCAGTGTTTCAGCTTTGCCTCATCTGCTTTGTGTGAGCTGGGGCTGCCCATATCTGCCAGTGATACTGTAGTCCCAGTTCTGCAGGTCTGGCTGCAGGTTGTTTGTACGGAACCATGTTGGACTGCTGCTGCCCTGCTTTACTCTCTGTTCTGTGGAAAATCATAGAAAGACTTTTAACAGTGCCAGATAAACAAAGATTCAGAGGGCTCAACTCTTCTTCCTGAAATTTTGAACTTTTTGTATAATTTTCAAATGCTTGCTTTTTACGGCTGTTATTAATACCAATATTAACAAGGCATACTTCACACCTTGAGCCTTGTATACAGGAAATGGAACTAAATGGTCTTGGCTAAAATAACTCCAAAGCAAAATATAGAGGATAGGATTTTTTCTTCTCCTCTTTGCTTAGTGGTTGAGGCAAGTCACTGCTTTCTGACAGGAGGCATCAGACTGCTTGAAGTTTTGAAGTGAGGGTCAGCACATGGGCACCTGGAGCTGTTAGCCCCTGGTAGCTTTCCCATACACTTTCTTTAGTTCTTTAATTTCTTTAGTTTCTTTAGTTCTAAGTTTGCAACTTGGTGCAACACCTACGGAACGCAGTTAGAGACCTACCACATTTGTCTCGTGTACCTCAGGACACAGTCCATCTCAGAGTCTGGGCAGACTGTTGTCAGATCCAAGTAAAGATATTTATGAGTTCATGGAAGAGACATCTTTAATCTCTGATTATCAACATTTGTCCGCAGACTGTCAACTGAGTTTCCTCAGACTCATTACTGAGGCCCAGTGACGACAGCAACTGTCTTCATGGGAAAAGCTTTTAAGCCCTACTTCATATTTCACATAAGTATATCTCTTTCCTTATGCTTGCTGCTCATGAACTACCATTATGTGACTGAAAATGCCAATTTATTCTGTTTGTAGGAGTTGGGCCATATCCCTATCAGTGCCTCAGGCCTGACTAGCATTTTCCTGAAATTGCCCTAGAGAAAGTAGGATAGTTTTATTTTCACTAAGAGATAGGATTGTCCTGAGAAGCAACATAAAAAATAAGTGGGTTTGTGTATGCTTATTATCCCAAGTTCTTCACCTGGGAAACATTAACAAGGCTGTATTTGCAATCGTACTTGTTTAAACAGAGCAGCACAAAAATTCACCGAAAAACCTTCACAGATGCTCCCTGAGCATCTGCAGTGCTTCTGCATGTCTCGCCGAGCCTGTGTCTTCGAGAGTGTGACTCACATAAGATGGCAAGTGAATTCACAGGTAGGCTTGTAGTCACTAGGAATTTCCACACCTCTCTGAGGCCACCAGCTGAGCAGTGACCATGTGCTCCCCATCCCTCGGGGCTCTCTTCTGACAGAGAACTGGGCTCAGGCACCTGCTTGCTTTTCTGTGAAATGCTCTGTAAACTGGCTGTGCTACAGAAATGATACAGCCAAGTGCTCAGGCAACAGGCGGGAAGATTCCTTGTCTGTCTGTGCCTTGCTCGACTCTTATGCAAATGCCTCTATTTGCTGTGGCAGGAACACCAAACAATCTTAGAAACTTATTGTTCATTCTTTGGAGAGTTTAGCCTATGGCTTGTATTGTGATTTTTGTTTGTAAAAATGACTGGCTTTTGGTGGATGCTAAAGCTTTCATTTATATAATACATCAAGGATCCAATCCTGTTACACCTAAATATGCAGAATGCTTTCCATTGATTTCAATGGCAGCTGCTCTGTATTCAGAATTTATTTTTATGCAAAACAAGGAAAAGCTCATTCGTTTCAGTTAAAAAAAGAATTGCATGCAGTCCTATCCTTCCCTTTTACTGTACCTCCCCCCAAGTAGTGCGGGTTAAGGTAAAATAAATAGAGTTTATTCACTTATAATTAGGACAACATGGAGATTACAAGTGGAACACTAAACAGGTATGTGTGCCCTTTTGCTTTCATTTATCAGGACATCTCTCGCTCTAGTGGGGCTAGCTTCTAAAATTGGCTTGTTCGTGTTCAGTTTTCTACAACAGTCAGCTCCTCACAGGATTACAGAATCACACAGAATGGTTGGGGTTGGAAAGGACCTCTGCAGTCCAACCCACCGGCAAAACAGGTTCACCTACAGCAGGCTGCACAGGAATGTGTCTGGTGGATTTGAATGTCTCCAGAGAAGGAGACTCCACAATCTCTCTGGGCAGCCTGATCCAGTGCTCCGGCATCCTCCAAGTGAAGAAGTTTCTCCTCATATTCAGATGGAACCTCCTGTGCTTCAGTCTGTGCCTATTGCCCCTCATCCTATCACTGTGCACCACTGAAAGGAGTCTGGTCCCATCCTCTTGACACCCACCCTTGAGATATTTATAAACATTGATAAGATTCCCCTCTCGGCCCTCTCCAGGCTGAACAGATCCAGCTCTCTCAGTCTCTCCTCCTAAGAAAGATGCCGCAGACCCCTAATCACCTTTGTAGCGCTCTGCTGGACTACCTTCTATAATTCCTTGTCCTCCTTAAACTGGGGAGCCCAGAACTGGATGCAGTACTCCAGATGCAGCCTCACCAGAGGAGAAAGAAAACCTCCCTCAACCTGCTGGTCACACTCTTCCTAATGCACCCCAGGAGACCGTTGGCCTTCTTGGCCACAAGGGCACATGGCTGACTCATGGTTAGGCTGTTTCAGAACTGTGCAGATGCCTGTGATATGGATTTTACATGCCCCATTTGAACGTTTCTATTCCTTGTTTCTGTTTTTTCTGTCTTTTGAATCTTTTTGTCTTGCATTTGTACATGTGAACTGCTTGGCCTTGTTCAACTGAGCTCCCACTCTGCAGATCGTCTACAAATCATAACTCAAGCTGTTTAAATGCAAGTGGCTTTCTATGGCAGATCTAATCAGTGTTTCTCTTGGGAACAAACCAAATGAGCTTTCCTCAGGTTTGCAATTTCATCCAATTATTTCACAGATATTTGTTCATTTAATTCCTCCGAAGTGGAACAATCAGAAGAAATGGGTCAGAACTACAGTGCAAACAGGAAATTATCATTTCTAAACTTGAACAAAATGAGATTTTAGAACAAATTTATTTATTCATTCATTCATTCATTCATCCAGTTATTTATTTATTTTTAAAGCCTTATTCCTCTGTCATGCATCCTGGTGGTGCTTTACTGCAGAGTATAGCAGTCTTGAGAGAACTATTGGAAAAATGTCAGTGCTCCTCACAACAGAACCACGTTGTCAAATCCTCATGTACAGTAAATAAGCTCAGCTCTGCTGATTGCCCTGGACTTACGCCAGTTTAGAGCAGCTGAGAACTTGGAAGTTCACTGGAATGAAAGGATGAGGTATCACTTCTTGGATGATATGATTACACATGTTGTCACCAATCACCTAACAGATTCAGGAGGAGACTTCAGGCAGTGTCACTGAACACTTACTCCATTTTGACAACAAAGAATGATTATGTACCAGAATTTCTACTTTGGCTACTGGTCACCTTCCCTATAGGGCCTGTCCCTCTCCATGTTTTGGCTGGTCATTACAACACATGGTCTGTGAGGTGTGCTGTCTCCACAGACTGAACAACTGCATTTATGGTCAGGTGACTAATGCCAGGAACTGGCCTCAAGATGTGGAAGAACAGCTCCAACATAATGTCTGCTTCCAGCTCAGGGCCTGGTTCAACTCTGTGAAATCAGCGAAACCCAACTCCTCATCAATGCTCTGGGCCCAAGCCAGGAGAGAGCAGGGCGGGTTTACAGGTTGCAAGTCTCAGCTGGCTTGGTCCTCTTCTCAGATCTACTTCTTACCTCACAGATTAGACATTTTCAAAATGTTGACCTGCTGCTGTATGCAGGAGGACACTGTAGTGTGTCTTCCAGCAAGTGATGAGTTTTGAGTGCTTCCAGTCTAGCATGGGCTCAGGATTTCATTTGATGATGGACTCAGTCAAGGCTCTGAAAAGTTCTGTTTTTCTGGTGCATTTGGGAGAAGTTTTTTTCCTCAGGGGCTACTGATGATTAACCTGAAAACTCACAAGGCAGCTGGTCCTGGAGTTAAAGGGAGCTTCAACTTGACAGACTAACTCTGGAGAAATGGAAGGCAGCTGGAGAAAAATATCTGTGTGAAATTCTTTCTACGAGGATTGCCAAAGTACATGTTATAAAAAAAGTGCAATTTATGGACTCAACAATTGCAATTTTTTTTCCCAAATTTTGGGTTTTTTTTTGATTTTAAAGAAAATAGCTCAAGATTATCTATAGTTTTATGGTCATTTAGCCATTGTGTTATTAGCAGTATTTCTGTAACTCACAGGCATCTAATGAATTCAAGAAAATTGACCTATTTAAAGCCCACAGCATGATAGGAGAGGCAATTATATTCAAGCAGAGGCAAATAAAACAGGCAGTGTCATAAAACACGGACAAAGGGGAAGGCTGTTTCATAATTTTCTCTCCTGAAAATAGTCTAAGCCATGCACAACTTACTGAAGATAAAGATTTCCTAAACTGTTTGAAAAAATATTAACAGAAAATACTTTGAGACATATCACCTCAGCTCACCAGCCATTTCCTAGTGGCTATAGGATTTTTAAAGCACAGATATTAACTCTGAATTGGTGTTGGAGAGATTGTACTTTGTGTGTTACACTCTGAAGGAAGAAATGGATACTGCAAAACCAGAATGGGAGAGCTCAAAGAAGCAAAAGTTTTCAGGGTAAGCCAAAGAAATGTGGGCCCTCCATCATATCCCTCAGGTTGGTGAGGAATGTTCTTGCAGTATCTGCTTTGCTCACTGATAAGAGGATAAAGATATTTTGTCTTGTCAAGGCCTTTTCACCAGAGGTTGCTGACAAGGAAAGGCTCTGTTTTCAGGACACATGGCCTGATGTTGTAGTTATTTGTATATGTGCAGTCAGAGGAAACTTTTCTCATTTCTCCAACTCAACAGCCAAGTGGTCTGTAAAGTGAATGGAATAAGAATTAATTTAAAAGTTACTGAACTGACACTCAAGGAAAAGTGATGCCTGCCTCTCCTGAGGGAGCCCTTGCCAGCCCCGTGCTCCTCAAGTCTCTGCTGGGTGAGACCCAGAAGCGCTTGTTTTTGAGGTGGACTGCTGAGAAACCTGGCATACAACAGAAAACTCTTTGATGCCAGTTGTGTTTAGTAGGGAGCAGGTAACTGATACTGTCTTCCTAGTGATGGCCAGATGTCTGATCTCAGTCTACTACACCTGTGTTGAGTAACCTGTGGATCCTTGTGGGAGTTAATAAGGTTAACTTCATGGTGATATGCACAAATGCATATAAACTACTTTTCTTCATTTTACTAACCTGGCTGTTCAACCCTCAGATATTTTCTGGTTTATTTTTCTCTTCTGCTGCAAGCTCATTTCTTCACCTGCTTTTTAAACAGCAATCCAAGTGCTAGAATTTTCTTGCCTCCTGATTCTTCTGCTACCAAATATGCTACTATTTAATTGAACTTTTATACTTTGATTATAGAATTTCTTCTCCATCCTGTACAGTCACTATACCAGTGCCAGCTGGTGGAGTGATGCTCTACACTTTTGATACCTAGTCTGATTCTGTTAACTTTTTCTGCTGAGCTAAATTTATTAAGTCAATCTCCTTGAAATTTAAGCCCTGCCTCAAATTTCCTGGAACAGTATAAATTTCAAGTTTAAAAGTGTCCTGGTTTTGTTAAAAACAAGTTTCTCTTTCAGTGAATTTTGCCTGTCAGCTAAAGCCTTCATATTAACTGCATTTTCCTGGAGAACCAGACCCATGTTTTGGTAAACCTAGCAATGGAATGCAAACATATTGATAAGCACGGATGGACATCTCGCGAGAGGGGCGATGAGAAACAAGTGACTAAGAAACTGACCAACTGTGTATAACATTCCATTCACGTGAATACTTCATATAAAAGTGGGAGACCACGAGGATCTCTTCCCCTTTTTTCCCTTCTGCTTATGGCCGACCTTAGGAGAGGATCTGGCTGGTCGTCCCTGTGAACTGAGGCCTAGTGAGAGACTGAATCCAGCTCCGCTTGGTTGCAGAGTCTAATCCTGGACTTTGGTGGCCGGCTCTGCAGTTGCTGAGACTTTCAAGATTGGTTTTGTATATTTTGTATTATTTTCTCTATTCTTATTAGTAGCATTAGTAAAACATCTTTAATTTTTCCAACTCTCTTCTCTCTGTCCTTCTTTCCCTCCCGATCGCCTGTCCTGAGTGGGAAGGGGGGAGAGGGAGGGGCAAAAAGGGGGAAGTGGGGGGGAGAGGGGGTTAACAATACATCTGCCAGGGTTTTATTGTCACCCCGCAATCTTAACCCTCGACAGATAATTGGCGCCCAACGTGGGGCCAGAGAAAGGGGTAAATTTGAAGATTTTTGGCTTTTCTGCTGCTCTGACATACCTTTCAGTTTTCTTGGCACAGTGCCAACTCATAGAGTTGTGATACTCGCGCGTCTGTCTGCTTCGGACATTATTTAGTGGTATTAAGGCAAAGTGAATTACACTGATTTAAAGATGTTATGGCATAAGTTGTATCAGTTGTTTTCTACCTTGTGCTCACTGATTCCATATCTGTGTTGGGCTTTCTTTCTTAATCGAAGTATTCATTATATAACAACAAGGAACTGGACAATGATTATGATGATACTGTGTGGTTTGTCACTAGTTTACTTAATTATACTGCAGCCTCTAATGAGTTTCTACTCGCTTCTGCTTTACCTTGAAAAGCCTCCAGGAGAGATTAAAGAGCAGAACGGCTCTGTGTTTGCTAATTGGTCAAGCGAATCTTTAGAAAGGCTGACTAACAATACTTTCGTTTTTTCGCTAGGAGAGTTCGCAAATGTTTTAGAGAATTTTGAATATCCTTGGAGTTTTGATAGAACTGTGATGGTGTTATCTGGTTTGCTGAATGTGTGTCAGTTTGTGCTTCTGTTAAGAGAAATGGCGTTCAACAGGAGGTTTGCGTCTCTTTGTTGTCCTGAGATTTGCGATGCGTCTTCGGAAGCTTTAGCAAAAAGCTCTCCTGGCCGCTCGAGAAAGAGCAAAACAGCAAAAACGGCTGCAGCCACTTCCCAGGCTGAAGGTACGGCTCCTACGCAGCCCAAGGACATTGCTGATAAGGTTACTTCTCCAGCCTCACAGGCTAAGGCAGCCCCCCTTTCTTCACACACTGGGCACTGTTGCTGCTGTAACCACAGTAACCACTGTGACAGTCATTCAGACTCTGGAAATGAATCAAATGATGGTAAACCCATATCAGCATCAGTTGCCGGTTGTAAGAAAGTCACTAGAAAGACTACCCGTGCAGCAGATGATGGCACAGGGCCAACATCAACCCAAGGGGCATCATCATCAGGACAGGGAGGAGATGAAGTGACCATCACTCGGTCCTTTTCTCCAGGTGAGCTGAGAGATCTGCGAAAAGACTTTAGTCGTCGTGAAGGCGAGAATATTTTAACCTGGCTGCTCCGATGCTGGGACAATGGGGCAGGAACAATTGAATTGGAAGGTGGTGAAGCCAGGCAGCTGGGATCTCTGTCAAGAGATTCCACCATTGATAGGGCAATTTCAAGAGAGTCTAATGCCACTACTCTCTGGGCCCGACTCCTGGCAGCTATGAAAGTAAGATTTCCCTACAAGGAAGATTGTATATCCAAGTTAGGGAAATGGAATACTATGGAGAGAGGTATTCAGTTCCTGAGAGAATTAGCTGTGCGAGAGATCATCTATTTTGAACCAAACAGCCAAGAGGGGACAGACCCAGATAGAATCAATTGCACACGACCTCTGTGGCGCAGATTTGTACAAAGTGCACCACCGGCATATGCTAAGTCATTGGCAGGAATGGTCTGGTCATCACGAGGTATACAAGATATTACTGAAGTGATTGAGCAGCTCCGGAACTTTGAGGACAGCCTTGCTGGTTCTCTACGGGCTTGTGTCTCTGCTGTAGAGAAACTGTGTGAAAAATCTGATGACCGGTTTGAAAAGCTATTGCAAGAAATCAAAGAACTCAGAGAAGACACATACCATTCACGACCTGCACAAACCTATGTTTCAGCTGTTAGGAAAAGGCGTTTCCAGTCTCGAGAGAGAGGACAGAGGCAGCCCACAAAAAGAGGTTCACTGTGGTTCTTCCTACATGAGCAGGGAGAAAACATGAATAAGTGGCATGGAAGACCTACCTCAGAACTTCAGGAACGAGTACGTGAGATCAAAGGAAAAACTCCTAGAAAGGTGGCTGCTCCAGTTTACAAAAGGAGCAGAAGAGATTCTGATGCTCTTGAAGGAACCTCTAATTCACACCCAGAGACTGTGCAAAACAGAAATTAGAGGTGCCCTGCCTCCAACCAGGTGGAGGAAAGGGATAACAGAGTTTATTGGACTGTACAAATACGATGGCCTGGTACAACACACCCCCAGGAGTACAAAGCTTTAGTGGACACTGGTGCTCAGTGCACAATAATTCCTTCTAATTATAAAGGAACGCAATCCATCAATATTTTTGGAGTGACTGGGGGATCCCAGGAACTGACTGTTGTAGAGGCTGAAATGAGCCTAACTGGAAAAAACTGGCAAAAGCATCCTATTGTGACTGGTCCAGATGCTCCGTGCATCCTTGGCATAGACTACCTCAAAAGAGGGTATTTTAAGGACCCAAAAGGGTATAGGTGGGCATTTGGTATAGCAGCTGTGGACACTGAGAAAATTGAACAGCTGTCTGATTTGCCTGGTCTTTCAGATGATCCTTCTGTTGTAGGACTGCTGATGGTTGACGATCAGCAGGTGCCAATTGCTACCACGACGGTGCATCGCCGGCAATATCGCACCAATCGAGACTCTTTGATTCCTATCCAGAAGTTGATCCGTCAATTGGAAAGCCAGGGTGTGATCAGTAAGACTCGCTCACCTTTTAACAGCCCAATCTGGCCAGTGCGTAAGTCTAGTGATGAGTGGAGACTAACTGTGGACTATCGTGGCCTGAATGAAGTTACGCCACCACTGAGTGCTGCTGTGCCTGACATGCTAGAACTGCAATTTGAACTGGAGTCAAAGGCAGCTAAGTGGTATGCTACAATTGACATTGCTAATGCATTTTTCTCTATTCCTGTAGCAGCAGAGTGCAGGCCGCAGTTTGCTTTCACCTGGAGAGGCATCCAGTACACGTGGAATCGCTTGCCCCAGGGGTGGAAACACAGTCCTACCATCTGCCATGGACTGATCCAGACCACGCTGGAGCAAGGTAAAGCGCCAGAACACCTGCAATATATTGATGACATCATTGTATGGGGCGACACAGCGAAAGAAGTCTTCGAGAAAGGTGAGAGAATAATTCAGATTCTTTTGGATGCTGGTTTTGCCATAAAACGAAGCAAGGTCAAGGGACCTGCACGAGAGATCCAGTTTTTAGGAATAAAATGGCAAGATGGCCGTCGTCAGATCCCAATGGATGTGATCAACAAAATTGCAGCAATGTCTCCACTTACTAATAAAAAGGAGACACAGACTTTCTTGGGTGTTGTAGGTTTTTGGAGAATGCATATTCCTGACTACAGCCACATTGTGAGCCCTCTGTATCGAGTGACTCGTAAAAAGAACCAATTTGAGTGGGGCCCGGAACAACGACAAGCCTTTGAACAAATTAAGCGTGAGATAACTCATGCGGTGGCCCTTGGACCAGTTCGGACTGGACTAGATGTTAAAAATGTGCTTTACACCGCAGCCGGAGATAATGGACTTACCTGGAGCCTCTGGCAGAAAGCACCAGGAGAAACCCGAGGTCGACCCTTAGGTTTTTGGAGTCGAGGATACAAAGGATCTGAGGCCAACTATACTCCAACTGAAAAAGAGATACTAGCAGCATATGAAGGAGTTCGAGCTGCTTCAGAAGTGATCGGTACTGAAGCACAGCTCCTCCTAGCACCTCGACTGCCAGTGTTGAGCTGGATGTTCAAAGGGATGGTTCCCTCTCCACATCATGCAACCGAAGTTACGTGGAGTAAATGGATTGCATTGATCACGCAACGAGCTCGAATTGGAAGTCCCAATCGCCCAGGGATCTTAGAAGTGATTACAGACTGGCCAGAAAGCAAAGACTTTGGGATGTCTCCAGATGAGGAGGAAGTAAAACGTGCTGAAGAAGCACCACCATATAACACTCTTTCAGAGACTGATAAGCAGTATGCACTGTTCACAGATGGATCCTGTCGTCTTGTAGGAAAACATCGAAGGTGGAAAGCTGCTGTGTGGAGTCCCACACGACAAGTTACAGAAGCCACTGAAGGACAAGGTGAATCTAGTCAATTTGCAGAAGTAAAAGCCATCCAGCTGGCTTTGGACATTGCTGAACGGGAGAAGTGGCCAATACTTTATCTCTATACTGACTCATGGATGGTAGCAAATGCCTTGTGGGGGTGGCTACAGCAATGGAAGAAAAGCAACTGGCAGCGCAGAGGTAAACCCATTTGGGCTGCCACACTGTGGCAAGACATTGCTGCTCGGCTAGAGAGCCTGCCTGTGAAAGTTCGTCATGTAGATGCTCATGTGCCTAAAAGCCGAGCCACTGAGGAACATCTAAACAACCAACATGCGGATCAAGCTGCTAAGATTAAAGTAGCTGAGGTGGACTTGGACTGGCAACATAAAGGTGAACTTTTCCTAGCCCGGTGGGCCCATGATACTTCAGGGCATCAAGGTAGAGATGCAACATATAAATGGGCTCGCGATCGAGGGGTGGATTTAACTATGGACACTATTTCACAGGTTATTCATGAATGTGAAACTTGCGCCGAAATCAAACAAGCGAAACGGTTAAAGCCTGTATGGTATGGGGGGCGATGGTCAAAGTATAAGTATGGAGAAGCTTGGCAGATTGATTATATTACACTTCCACAAACACGTCAAGGTAAGCGTTATGTACTTACAATGGTGGAAGCAACCACTGGATGGTTGGAAACATATGCTGTACCTCATGCTACAGCCCGAAATACTATCTTGGGCCTTGAAAAGCAAGTCCTTTGGCGACATGGTACGCCAGAAAGAATTGAATCAGACAATGGTACTCATTTCAAAAACAGTATTATAGACAATTGGGCCAAAGAACATGGCATTGAGTGGGTATATCATATTCCATATCATGCACCAGCCTCTGGGAAAATTGAAAGGTACAATGGTTTGCTAAAAACTACACTAAAGGCACTTGGTGGTGGAACCTTTAAAAACTGGGATTCACATTTAGCAAAAGCCACTTGGTTGGTCAACACCAGGGGATCAACCAATCGAGCCGGGCCTGCCCAATCAGAAATTCTACGGACTGTAGAAGGAGATAAAGTCCCTGTAGTACACATGAAAAATATGTTAGGAAAGGCAGTCTGGGTTACTCCTGCCTCAGGCAAAGGCAAGCCCATTCGTGGGATTGTTTTTGCCCAGGGACCTGGCAGCACCTGGTGGGTGATGCTTAAGGATGGAGAAGTTCGGTGTGTGCCTCAAGGGGATTTGAGTTTAGGTGAAAATATTCAGTACTGAACTGCATGATGTGAATTGCCATACTAACAGTATTTAATAAGTGTCTTTCAGATCAAGACAGTGATGATGAAACCAGAGCTAGCTTCTTCGAGTGGCGCCTAACAAATTCCTCGAAGTTGATGTCTTTAACCCACAAACAGTGGTCATGAGATGCACTTGTACCATTTTTCCTGCCCTGGGAGACTGTCGTGACAAAATGAACTTAATGAACTTTTTAAAGGATGGTCCACTGATTAATTACTCCTGTGTATATATGTACATATGTATATATATATATAGTAGTAGTGATTAATTAGATTGTGTTGATAGTTTGTATTGATAAGGTTTAAGTATTCAGCGAATGGCATATTATAAGGGGTGGAATGTCCTGGTTTTGTTAAAAACAAGTTTCTCTTTCAGTGAATTTTGCCTGTCAGCTAAAGCCTTCATATTAACTGCATTTTCCTGGAGAACCAGACCCATGTTTTGGTAAACCTAGCAATGGAATGCAAACATATTGATAAGCACGGATGGACATCTCGCGAGAGGGGCGATGAGAAACAAGTGACTAAGAAACTGACCAACTGTGTATAACATTCCATTCACGTGAATACTTCATATAAAAGTGGGAGACCACGAGGATCTCTTCCCCTTTTTTCCCTTCTGCTTATGGCCGACCTTAGGAGAGGATCTGGCTGGTCGTCCCTGTGAACTGAGGCCTAGTGAGAGACTGAATCCAGCTCCGCTTGGTTGCAGAGTCTAATCCTGGACTTTGGTGGCCGGCTCTGCAGTTGCTGAGACTTTCAAGATTGGTTTTGTATATTTTGTATTATTTTCTCTATTCTTATTAGTAGCATTAGTAAAACATCTTTAATTTTTCCAACTCTCTTCTCTCTGTCCTTCTTTCCCTCCCGATCGCCTGTCCTGAGTGGGAAGGGGGGAGAGGGAGGGGCAAAAAGGGGGAAGTGGGGGGGAGAGGGGGTTAACAATACATCTGCCAGGGTTTTATTGTCACCCCGCAATCTTAACCCTCGACAAAAAGTATCAAGGATTTTTTTTTCTGAGTGATATGAAGAGGCAGAGGGTCGGCTGCATATATGAGATTGCAGAAGTGTGGCTGAAAGCAATAACTCTGAGTGGAGCAGAGAGACTTGAAATGTTAATGACAGGACAAGGAGAGGAAGGAGGAATGACTTTAACAGAGCAGTAGAAATTAGTTGCCTATATGAAGGAATGCCCTTCTTAACTGATGTCTCCAGTGGCAGTAATAGTGTAGAAAAAGAGAGTGGAGCAGGTAATGTATTGCTGAATATAACCCAATATACCTCAGGCACTTGGAGGGGAAATGAGGGTGGTATGCGATTCCGTAATTTACATGTCTTCACATATGCTCAGTTTAGAGTCCCTGTGTCTGTTTAAAGACACTTCTCACATTTTATAGATCAAGATCTAAGGTGTATCATGATATTTAAAGGTTAGAGACACAGAGGCATTTGGTTTCCACAGGAGTCCAGTGCCCACATATTTGACTACAGAGACAGACCTGAGCCATTTGCCACAGGTCACAAGAATTTTCTCTCAGAGGAAGAAACTAAAGCCATTTCTCTAGGGAGCAAAGTGTGCACCTACCCCCTGGGCTATGTTGCTGCCTGTGCCCAGTAGCTGGAGCATTATTCCTAACAATGAATAGACATTACTAGAGCTATTCTGGTAATATTTCTAAGGTGGCAAATGATTCTCACTTGAGTAACAGCAATTGAGGCATTGAAAGATTTGTTAAAAAGCAGGGAGACAGAATTGAGATCTTCTGTGGTCCAACTGGTGCCTTACTCAAAAGTCTCTTCTTCCTCCAAGATATCTTAGGAAGCACATCCTGAATGGGAGTAGGCATGAGCAGCAGAGGCCTGGTGTCTAATAAAGCAAGTTTCTAGATAGAAAGGCACTGATTAAATATTACTTAAATGTTAGTATTTTCCTGGACTTCAGAATAAACTAGGAAAGTTTAAAGTAGGTATTGGCAACTATGTTTTGGTTTTATTGAAGTGAAGATAAAACTAAATATACAGTGAAGTAAGACTAGAAATCTAGAAAATAGAGTTCTTGGCACAATAACAAAGCAAGAAAACATGAAAGAGGGAAGTAGATGGGCACAGCTGAACAGGGCCTTGAGGGTAAGTATGAGAAATTCATGACATGAAAAATGAAAGAAAACAAGTGGAAGAATTTGGAGAGTGGACTGACAGCTGAGGAGTTTCACTTGCAAGCTGTAAATAAGCTGAAAAAGAATAAAAGGAGAAAGTGGGCTGTGAATAAGACCTTTTAATAACCAGATAGCTGAGGACCAAGGCGTGAAAGACTGTAACATAAGGGGCTGCATTTTCTCTTTTTTTTTTTTTCCCCTCTTTTTTCTATTTTGAGGTGCTGGAACTCGAGTTTTCTTTCTTATTAATTATTAATCTTAACCCCTTTCTTATTAATTAAAATTTCCAGCTGCAAACTATTACTGATGCTTTGCTTAATTGCAGACAGAGTGGAACAAAATTGATATTTAATTTGCATATAAAACTGCAAAATACTCTGTCGAAATTAGACGTGGTAATTCATGGCTGTGTTTTCAAGAGGTGTCTGTCAGAGACCAGTAATTAGAGGTCACTGAGTTCAATCATCAGTGGTGCCTCGCTGAAAAATAACCATTTGGATGGATGTCTTGCAGCTGTCAGCATGTTGAACCTACTTGTTGATGGCCCTCAGAGGACTAGTTTAATGATTGTATAAACAAAGCATGAGCTAAACTTGGAAAAAAAATGTCATGGAAATTAGGAAAATATTAGAAAGAAGGAATATTTGTTCACTGAAAAACTATGTTTTTACTTATATATAACAATTCAGAAAATGGAAAAGTGAAAAGGTATTTCTTTTTTCCTGTCATCTTCAATACCTAGACAACTGGCCAACCACTGACACTGGTAGGTTGAAACCTGCTAGTAAGCAGGTTTGAATAAGAACATAATTAGCACACGGGAATTAATATGAGAACTGGAAAATGTGGCCAAATTTAACTACAGGACTCAGGATGGTTTTCTGCCTCCTAGTGCCTACCACTTTGACAATGACTGATGAATATAAGCAGCAATTAAACTTTTTGGTCAGCTTGATGTGGGTACTTCATGCTATTAGCTAAGTGCAGTTATAGTGTTAGTGGTTCCACATCAACACTTCCTTTTGTCTGTGTAGCTCTACCTTTTAAATGTGTTTGTTCATTCTCTTTGGGGGGTTATTTAGCAGATTTAAATCCATGAGTTTTGCAACTAGTTAAATTTCTTTTCAGATATAGTTTCAAATAGAATTACTGACCACATCACTGAGGCTGCCTTTGAAGAGTTATAGTCCTGATACCGATGTTTGAAACAATCACCAATATTTAGAAAGGCAGTCTAGGTAGCAAAGCAGATTTTAATTTGGGTAAATTTATGCTAACTAAAAGCCTGTTCCAGTATCTTAAGTGAACGAGCTGAACACGGCGGTGCTTAGTTGTACCAAGCCCTCGGCAGCAGCTGTGCCTCAGAAGCAAAGGACACCGGAGGGGCAGATGGAGAGGCACTTGGTTCAGCAGCTCCGTACCATACCGTACACTGACCACACACTGTGCCAGAGCACAGGGAGCGCTGGAGCCATTTCGGTCCCCTCTCACCTTCTGTATGTCCCCAGCACACACTTTGTATGTGCGGTGGAAAGGGGCTCTTTTGTTTGACTTGACATGTAATGGGTGCATGTATAAGAAGACTTCTTAAAATTGCAACAAGTTTAAACCTTATGTTGCCTTTTTTTTTTTTAATTGGGCGAGCAGTTGTTCAATGCCTAAATGATGCCTATATCCTTCATAACAGTAGTTCTGTTTCTTGCTGTAAGGAGCTTTGCTAGCACTTTGTCCTTCTCTTCATAAACTCCCAACTAAACCCACCTTCCCTGATGTTCATCCCCTTCTCTTCCTTGCTGTTCTTTACTCTCTCCAACAGCTTGATCTCCCCTTTGCTCCATGTTCACTTCTGTTATTGTTGTGCTGCTTTAGTGAGGCATGCCTTGCTATTTGGTCATCAAATGGTTTTATGGCATATTTTTCTGGTGCCAGTAACATTTCCTGTTGTTCCAGGTAGCACCTTGTCTGAAAGGAGAAACGTGCAGTGTGTTGTAGTGAGTTCAACTTCTTGAAGAGGACAAAAAGGCTTCACATGGATTCTGTTTTCCCTGGCACTACCACAAATTATATTTTATATTATATATTTTTAGTGTATTTGCTATGCAAAAACTTTTCTGTAGAAAGGGCTGTTTGTTCTAACACAACAGGAAAGCTTAATATTGCTTATGTCTTCAGTATCTATTCTAACAACCTACATGAAATTAAGAATATTGGTTTTAGACTTTTAGGTTCTAATTAAGGCTTTTACCCCTCTACAGACCTGTAAGTGTAGGTTTGGTATTTCTACAGAGACTAATGACTGGAGGAAGAACCCAGGGGAGAGAAAGGAAAACAATCAGTGCAGGCTGTATATTTAATATACTGAGAAATCAACTGCCTGTTGTAAAACTTATGTCATTCAGCTTCACCTAAAAATTGAGAAACAATTCTGTATTTTGAAAAAAGTTCTTATATTGACAATGCATTATTTCCTTGAATAGAAAATAGTATTTTTAAGCAAATATGCATTTTATGACAAATGCTTAGATAAATTCAGTTAACATTGTTTTTCTTTGACATTTTTTCTTTCAAATATTTAATCCTATGATATAAAAAGAGTTGAAGAGACTTACTCCTTTGATTAAGTGAGATTAAGTGAGGTACTGTGAAGATGTATTATAACTTTAACATAGCACTTTCTCTAAATTTTCTTACACTAGTACCACTGAATACTATGACAGACTTTGGAAAGTGATGTGTTCTAGATGTGGACATTTGTTTTTGTTGATTCAGCCTGATCCCCTTATTGCCCAGATCTGGGACCTTCTAGAATTCTCCACAGCTTTTTCCTGCATTCTCTTCCTAGGCTTTCTTCACGTAGCAACTAGAACTTGGGGGCAAGGTGTACAACTAGACCTGGTCGTAGTAGGAAGCCAGGACCTGCAAAGGGTGCATACCTACATGTAGCACCTGGAAAGCACAAACAGAGCTTGAGCCTTTTGAGGGACAATAGTGACCTGGCACTTGGTGCATGCCTGGTCTGCCAGGCTCCCTACCAGCACTTCCATGACACTGCCCAGAGTTCTCTCAGGGAGCAATCCAGCAGGAAAGGAGGAGAAAAGCATGCTCTTTAAACACTGACTTCCCAGGCTTTTCTGTTTTGATCCCCACAAACCTATTACTCTTAAGACCGATGTGATAGCTGTGTGAGAGAGCCCCTGAGTTTCTGATGGGGTTTTAGGAGTTTTAGACATGGCCTCTTCCTCTCATTAGTGCTTGCTGTGTGATGCAGTTCATCTTTCTTACGTAAAATACTTCTCAGCACGGGGAGAGCAGTGAGTAACTCTGCCTCTCCATAAGCCCAAGCACTTAAATGCATTCTTAGTGTCATGTTGTGTGCAATCTAGCTGAATTGACATTGTGAAGCCAAGTGCAGCAGCCTCAGTTATGAATGACATGGCTTTTGCTGACTCTTTTTTCCAGCTGAAGAATCATTTTATGGAGCTTTTATGCATGGTCTTTGTTTCCAGCTTTTCTGGACCCTGCAAAAAGTGGAATCTGAATCGAACAGGTAAAGTTCAGGGAGCGTGAAAGCCTTCAGGGAGCTTCAGAGGGACAAGATGAGGGAAGCTGGCTGCCTGGCGCAGGCTGAGAGTCAGAAGGAAGGTGAGCTCCTTCCAGAAGGTCGGGGAGCAAGGACCAAAGAACTGAAGAAACTTGGTGGTACACCGAGAAGAAACGCCTCCTCATCAAACAGAAGGTGCCGGTCACAAAAGTAGCCCTGTGGGACATCATCTCCTCACTGTACCCCTCAGGCAGGACGTGCGCGGATGGGGGGCAAAGAGAGAAACTCCAGAAAATCCCAGAGAAATCCGGGGGGGGGGAACACGCTTCCAGTCGGCAGCGGCACGTCCCCCGCCCGCCTTCCTGACGAGGCCCCGCTCCCTGCCCAACCAAACCCGCCACAGCCCCACTCTACCGCGCCGCACCCCACACACGACCCCACGCTAGGCGGAGGCTGGAGGGGACGGTGTCGCGGACCGGGCCCGGCCCCTCCGCTGGCGACAGATGGAGGCGCAGGGGGCGGTGTGTGCGTGGTGCCGGGGTTTGCGAAGGGAGACGCGGAGGCAGGAGAGGGTGGCCCGGAGCTGTTCTCCCGAGCGGCGGCGGGCCCCTTTGGGGACGCCTCGGAGCCTCCCCGCTTCGCCCGGGCTCCTCGCGGTATGGACCGCGGGGCGGCGGCGGAGGCGGCCGAGGAGGCACCGACGGGAGCGGTGAGCGCGGCAGGCAGCCAAATAGCGTCGGCGACAGGACCCCGCCTGGCCGAGAGAGACTGAGACTGAGGCGGTTTGGGCGGCGGCTTGAAACCTTCAACCATCCCGAGCGAGGCGGGGATGAGCGGCCGCCTGAGCGCGGCTCCGCCCCGCAGGTAGCGGGTGCCTCGGGAGCCGGGGTGTGTGTCGCTGCCGGGGGTACCGCGGCGTCGGGGGGAGCCGCCTCGCAGGGTCGCGTCGTTTATTGTGCGGGGAACGGCGTCGCCACCCAGGACTGCGGGTGTTCGCTCCGCCAGAGCCCCCGGGTCGGCCCTGCCCTGCCCGCGGCGGGCTCCCAACTTTCCCCGGCGTGGCAAGCAATGTGCCTGGGCGCCGCCGAGCTGCTTTGACGTCTTGATCCTCTCCGAGAACTTAACAGGATCGCAAAGCCCTTCGAGCGGCTTTTCCCGGTGAGCCGGGCTTAGGGGCGCGGGCTTTGGCTGTAATCCGCCCGCGCCCAGCGGAGGGGCGGCCGCGGCGGGCCCTGCCCTGCCCCGCCGCCCCCGCCGGGCCGGGCCGGGCCGCCCCGCCGGGGAGGGCTGCAGCTGCCCGGGCTGCCCGGCGCCGCGGGCCGGGAGCGGCGTCCGGACCGAAACCGCGACGGGGAAGGGCAGCGCTACCTGTCTGCGGTGCTTAAGGATAACGGCCACCAAGCGCCTGCCTGCGGACAGACAGACAGGTTCTGAATTGGGATACTGCGGAGGAAAGTGTGGAAAGGTGAGTCTGGAGAAGGAAGGAGGCAGGAAGCCTCTGGTTCTGTGATGCTTGTGAGAGTGGGATCGTGTCCTGCATCTTTCTTCAGATCTAAACACGGAAGCTTGAAATGGAAATGTAACTATTAAATTTAAAAAAATATTTTTGTTTTAAGAAAAGTGTTAATTTGATTGTCACAGTGTATCCACAATTAAATTGGATTCAGGCTACAAATCCGTACAGAAGTGGGGCTGGGGCAATGACCCCACTCCTGCTGACAGAGTCTTCACTTTGCTGGTTTGACCCATGTGTCTCCAACTTTGCTGCCCAGGGCCTGTGGTATAAGGATGTGATTGTCAAACCCTACATAAAGAAAATGCTAGGAAATACTACAAATGCAGTGAAAAGAAAT
This sequence comes from Streptopelia decaocto, assembly GCF_964273445.1. NCBI lineage: Eukaryota > Metazoa > Chordata > Aves > Columbiformes > Columbidae > Streptopelia > Streptopelia decaocto. Next base: position 93,032,917 of record NC_138663.1, read on the forward strand.
CACTTAACTGGCATTCCTGGTGCTCCTGTTAAACTGACCCTTTTTTTTAGCAAAGTGGCATCTTTTGCAAAGCTTGTGTAGTGTCAACAAGACCACAGTGTGCCTAAGAATGTGCAAGATACAATAATGACTGTAGTCAGTATCTTTCCCCAATGCACAGTTCACTCGCTAAGAGAAAAAAGCCAAAAGAAGACAAGGAAAAATGGCATGAATGCTACTTTAAATCTCCAAAGAAAAGATGTTAAATGTAAATGTTGGTGCCGGTTACTGGTGGGCAATTTTTATGACATTTTGTTTTCTAGATTAAGAGTTGTTACATTCAAATAAAATAGTAAGAAGACTGTTGTATTTCAAATCCGTAATTTTCATTGTTACAGCTGAATAAATTGTAGTTTCAGATGTTGTAGTTTCTGAAATAGCATACCTTGGCCATCAGTTGGCACTTATTTTTTTCTCTGATATTTTTTATGTTGCTTTGAGTATGCCTGCTAAAACCATCTGATCAGAAAAATACATGGCGTGCATGATAATAGGACTGTCTGGATGTCTGATCAGCAAGGATAATCATGGTAAACAAGCAGTGAATGACTTCAGGAAAGAGCATGTCAGCTTTAAAAAATTATACACCATCCTTCCGTGTCAGCATCTCTCAGCTTTTCCTTCCATATACCTCGGCCTTTGTCATCCAATTTGCACCCAAGGTCTGTCATTTCGGTTCAGCACATTATCCTGCAACCTTCTGCAATGTTGCCGTCTCTTTTCATTAGCATCTCTTAAATCCTCTTCTGTCGAGTGCCTCCTTACTGCCTGTGAAACGTGACACAAATTACCTCGCATGTTTTCCTTCCCTGGCCAAACAGGATGGCTGTGACAGTTTACATGAAGGAGGGAGTGAATTTGAATGGGTAACATTCACATGTGCACACATGTAAACATATATATATATATTATTGATAGTCATTCCGAAATGTAAACATACTGTGTTTTAGCTGTATTTGTGCCCTTGTTATGTTTACTTTTAAGAGCTACCTGGGCAAATCAATGATATTTGAAAAACTGTCAAATTTTGGACAGTGGTTACGGAAGCCTTACACAGAACTTATTTTCTGTATAAAAACATGGATAACTGCATCATGTTAACCCGTACTAGTGACTGAAACAACAAAATGTGACTTGGTTGCCCAGTCAACTGTAATTTGTAATTTATTGTAGTGTAATTTACAATGTAATGTTGAATATACATAGCTAGTTACTCCTGAACAGTTTCCAGTCTGAAAAATAATATATTCATAGAATATGGTTTGCAAAAAAGTTTAGTAAATCTTAGAAAATTGAACTGTATTAATAATAACTCATAGATACAGAAGGGAAACTCAGTCCAAATAATTTGAGTTATTTAAAAAAAATTATTTTGCTACTACAAGGTGAGAGGGACTCAACCATCAAATGGATTAAGGATATCATATGCATTTCATTCTGACTATGAATTATACATATATGAATATGCATCGTTGTGTGTAGTATATGCACATCCTGGAGTACATGTGAGAGGCAGTGTATTTGTTTCACAGATCTTTAGTACTGAGGTTACTAGGCTATGCATATAAATTATGTTCATTTTTAGGAGCTATCAGTGCCTACAGACTATGGAAAATGCAATATGATGTAGCAGAGAGTAATAACATTTGAAAAGTGTACTTTAAAATGAGATCATAGGGTTTAAGAATTGTTGATTTAAACTGTTATGCATAATGATTCACAAGGGTTAGGTTGTGCAGCCTGCTTCTTATTTTTTCAACCCCTTGAGCTTGATCCAGTAGCTGATTTCCATGAGAGTGTGCCAAAATTAAATGCACAGGTTAATTTATAAACCTCCAAATCACTGAAGAAAAAACATTGCACCTTGTCTTCAAATCACATAGTTGCTTAAAGGTCCAGTGTCCAGTCTTCGAAGTCTGCTTGTTGCCTGTACTGATTGATCCATTGGAACTGTGGACTGTCACACATAACACACACAACATGCATAATGTACAGCTGAACTACAACTATTACCAGGTGATGTAACAAGGATCATGGAGGTGGAGGTCAAATCCCAAAATAAATCCCAAAGACTTATCAGGGTTCAACCTGAGAGGCTGCATGCGGATTTGGCACGTGCCTTAACTAAAATGATGTAAGTGATCTTATGCAGCTTATCACTGCTTCTATAGCAATAGGTAAAATGTTGTTGAAAGCTTCAAGAGCAACAGTATATACCAACTACACAAACACATAAGATCCATTATAAAATCATATGTAAAGTCACCTTTTACTTTGTGACAGTGATCCATATTTCACCTTGAAAAGCTGGTTTTTTTTGGTTTTTTTTTTTTAATTCTGCCAAATTTTCTATCTGTAGTCCTTTAAATAGATAAGCTTTAAGAATACTAAGTGGTGGTATAAACAGCTTGATCTGCCACCATTACTTGATAAACAACTACATGTACTTCATATCGGAAGTATTAATATTTGTTTGGTTAACAATGTTGAATTAAATTAGGGTGAGTTAGCATATTCTGCCCAAAAGGGGAGCTGCTAGAGTAGCCCAAATATGTACTGTCAATGCTCTTGAGAGGGAGACTGTAGTAATTCAAAATTCTTTCACGGATGTTTAACTAATATACATTATTGGACAATTTTGACAGGCTACCCAGTTCATTTTGGTGGCTTATCTGATAGCCAGCAACTTCTTAAATTTGATATAATTTGTAATATTTAAATGTGTGCCTATGTGGGGGTCTTTGTGGGTTTTTTTTGTTTGTTGGTTTGGTTTTGGTTTTTGTGTTTTTTGGGATTTTTTTTGCTACTGCTGCTCAGAGGCCTTGACTATGTCCAGATTCCAGAGGGAGCTGAGAACAGGCATTGCTGCAGCTGCTCTGGAGTGTATCCCACAACCTGTTGGTAGGAGGCCCCAGGGAAAGGGGCAAAACTGGTTTTGGCTTGCTTAATTTGAAGCAGACTTGAAAAGTTTCTCATTTTTGAGGTGCAGCTCCTCAGCACAATGCAATTTGCTGCAACTGGGTGAATAGACTTCATAAAGGGGGGAGTTAACTTATGGCCATGAAGTGAGTGCTACCTCCTTTTGGCCTAGAGTTAGGTGCCCAATTATTTTCAATCTCCCATTTTAGCTGCAATCATTTTGTATTGACTGACATGTATAGCTCTCTTCTCAGCGTCTCATTCCTGGGTACCTGATTTTCTGCACACCTTCTGTAGGAAATCCACTGGATGAGAGAGCTCCGAAAATTTAGGTACTGCAGCTGTTGTACCTCTAGTCTTTAATGTTATAGATAAGTAGAACCTGATTTTCAAAGTTAGGAAAAGCTTATATTAATACGAAGTATTCACATGTTACTGGAATTCGTATTTGTTGTCAAACAACTTGCTGTCTTGATATAACAGATCTTTTATACCAGACAGTGCAAATAAAATAATTTGATGCAAAATGTCAGTTGCTATTGAATCCAAGAGGAAGATGATAAAAAGAGTATGTAAACTATTTGGATTCAGAGTAAGGGGAGCTATCACTAATGTGTAATTAGCTATATTTTTAGTAGGATAATACATCTTTCTCATTTAGCTTTAGGTTCAGTCTTGATTTATGCACTGAAAAGCAATATTCTTGAGTGTGGAATTATTATTCATCTTTTTTTGGTTAGTACAATTGGTAGCAAGGAAATAAATACTACGTGAGAAAGCATGTTAAAATTCTGCTTAAGTCATTGGTAAAGATGTCAATCTTTCAAGAACTAGGACTGTTTCAGATAAGTTTTATTTTGCTGTCTGACACTGGGAAATTCTTCAACCTGAAGCAGTTTTTGTTTTCTGTAGTTTGACTTGATGTGCTTAAAGATACGCCACTGAGTTCTGGAAAATTAAAAATTACTTGGATACTTTAAGGATCCAGTTATCCAACTTGGTTGCCTAAAACTGGGTAACTAGATTCAGGCTCAGAGGACTGTCTGTCTATCTGTCTGTCTGTCTGTCTCTCTTGTTAAATTGCTTGTGAGCTTTTAAGTAATCAAGTTTTACCCACAGTGTAATTAGTAGCTTTAAATCTTCAGAACAGAGAGTGTACTTCAAAGATAACAGAGGTTCTGTAGGAGGCAGATACCTCCTTGCCTCGGGCGCAGGGGCCGCTGTGAGGAGTGACTGTGGCTGCCCTAGCTGGACATGGCCGGTCCCAGCCGGCTCCAGCCGACCCACCATGGGACATGGCTGAGCCCCTCAGCCACGATGGTCACACCTTGGGGAAAATGTGTTTGAGAAAGAGTAAAATGCTGCACGTACAGTGTGTGAGGAGGGAAAAAAAAGTGTGAGGAACAGCTCTGTAGGCACCGAGGTCAGAAAACAAGGAGGGGAGGTGTTCTTCCAGGTGCCAGAGCAGAAATTGCCCTGCAGCCCATGGAAAGCACCATGCTGGAGCAAATGTCCACTGTGGAGGACCACATGGTGGAGCAATTAGATATTTCCTGAAGGAAACTGCAGCCAGTGGAGAGGAGCACATGCAGGAACAGGTTTTCCTGACAGAAAACATGGCCCTTGGAGGGCCCACGCTGGGGCAGGTTTATTGGGAAGGACCGCAGCCCGTGGAGTGGACCCACACTGGAGCAGGGGAATGGTGTGAGGGGGAAGGAACAACAGAGGTGAGAGGTCTGGAGCACAAGTCTGATGAGGAGCAGCTGAGGGAACTGGGGCTGTTTAGCCTGGAGAAAAGGAGGCTGAGGGGAGACCTTATTGCTGCCTACAACTACCTGAAGTGATGCATGGAGGGGGTTGGTCTCTTCTCCCATGCAGCAAGTGATAGGTTGAGAGGAAATGGCCTCAAGTTGCACCAGGGGAGGTTTAGATTGGATATTAGGAAAAAATTCTTCACGTAAAGTGTTGTCGGGCATTAGAACAGGCTGCCCAAGGAAGTGGCTGAGTCACCATCCGTGGAAGTGTTTAAAAGACGCATAGATGAGGTTCTTAGGGACATTGTTTAGTGACAGGGTTGTGTTAATGGCTGGACTCAGTGATCTTGAGGGTCTCTTCCAACCAAAATGATTCTATGATTATGGAGTGTCCACAACCCCCCATTCTCCAGCCCCTGCACTGCTGGGCAGGGTGGAGGAAGTAAAGGGTTGGGAATGTAGGAGTGAGGTTGAATCTGGGGAAAAAAGGAGAGGGATGGGATGTTTTTGTTGTTTCTTGCTGTCCAACTCTGTATTTTAATTGGCAATGAATCAGTTTTCCCCAATTTGAGTCTGTTTTGCCAGTGATGATAATTGGTAAGTCATCTTCCTGACCTTATCTCAGACAGTGAGCTTTCTCTTCACACTTCCTCCCCTTGGCAGCTGGGTGGGCATCTGGCAGCCAGCCAAGGCCAACCCACCACTCAACACAACTGTGTTTTTAAATACAAAGCTGAGCCCTAACTCAGTTCTTAAAACTGTCTTGTAAACACGAGCTTTTAGTGGCAGTTTTAGGATTGCAGACCCCAGGCAGCTGGAGCTGTCTGTCTGAGGTTCTGCAAATGGTGTTTGCACAGTCTTAGGCCTCTGCGACATTTTCCTGATGAGTGACTCCTGATAGCACCGTGCTTGTTTTAAGCTGCTCCTTAGTTGCTTGCCAGGTTTTGGATCCAGTCTTGAAATGCTGATCTCCTCCCTAGACCATTAAACATAGATCATTTGGAACCTTGGAGGCTTAGAAGGAACAAATATTTCTCCTTTATCAGATAGCGAGTGATTTGTCAGAAGTTTATGTGCTTCATGCGGGGCCAAACCACATTGCTTCAGGTTTCACCACCTGCACTGTAGCCAAATTACTGCACCATTTATTTCTACCACTCCTGTATTGTCTTTCTTTACCACAGCTGCACGGCACAATTTAATAATGAAGCTCCATCCATTCTCCCTACTTCCTTCCAAAAATATATCCATGTATTTCATTGCTTAATGGTAGCGTTGTATTTCTGTGGAATTTTCCCCTCCTCCTTTCCTCCAGTTTAGTGCAGAATAAAAGTTCTGACCACACTATATATTGAATTTGGATTTTAAAGCTGGAATCATTGTAAGAGCTCTGAAATGAGCTCCAATTTTGCCTACATATTTTTATTTTATAGCTTCGTATTCTTTGCCTCTCTAGGGTAAACAAGCCTTGTTTTTCTTTGTTTCCTTTTTCTATGTCCTTGATCATTCTTGCCATGCTTTTCTTCTGCAGTATCTTTCTGTTAAAGAGAAGAACTAATAGTGTTCTAGATAAGTCTGCACTGCTGTTTCATGGAGCAGTTTTAATGTTCTTTGTGTCATTAACACTTGCGATACATACATCCCTCCTTGGAAGCATATAAAGTAGTAGTTTACATGCTTTTCACCAGTGTTCATATATTTCCATTTGTCTACGTTACCCATCACTAGCCATCAAATTGAGAAATTATTTGAGTTGATGGGGATCACCCTGAAGCTCCTGGCATTCCTCTTTTGTTTCTCCTGCCCATAGTACTTTTTGCCATCCTAAGATCTTCTTGTCTCACTGCTCCTTTTCATCAGCATCATTAGTGAGAGGTTTTCTTATGGAACCCTGAGGAATATTGTTCTTAAGCTTTTGCAGTGGTGAAGGTGACCATTTAGTTCTGTTCTTGCTTTCTGTCTGCTAAGAAGGTGGTTTTTAATCCAAAATAGTGTTTGGTTTCATACCCTATGATTTGTTTTGCTTCTTTAGTGGCATAGCTTTTGGAAGTCTAAATAAGGTATACAGCTGTTACCTGTGTTCAGTGCTCCACTGGCATACTCAAACCATTCCAGGAGATTATGAATATCTAATTGCAGTACCTAATAGTTAAGTCTAATTGCAGACCAGTAGTATCTAATTCCAGGAGATTACTAACATCTGGAGAAGCTATTTCAGCTTCAAGTTTAATGATATAATGTACTTAATGTTTTTTAACCAAGCTTTCAGGAACTGATGAAGAAATGACAGGTCTGGAAATCCACCTTTAGCGTTTGAAATACAGAAAGGTGTTGTTCACTACTCTTCAGGTTCAAAAACAACACATCCTTTCAGTGAGATACTACATGTTGTTGGTAGCAAATTATATACATAATTCCTAGATTTCAGAAGGTTTTTATTATCTCATACTTCTGTTGTTTTAAAAGAGTTATTTGTTTTGTTGGAGATTATAAAGCAGGTGACCCTTGTTTAAGAACTGCTGTAGATGGATGGATAGCATTCTGATCGTGAATCACCAGAACCAGTGACAGGGCTCTTGTTGTGTTAGGTGGCAGAGCTGATCAAGATCTTAACTCAGTACTAACTTTCTGTTGAAAATACATCCTTAGAAAAAAAAGTTCATGTTTTTTACTTATCTTATGAATAATTCTGTTTGTCCCACCATCAGCTTTTTAAAACCTTTAAGTAGAATAAACTGGAAGTTTAATGGGCATACATGGGGAATACATGATGCTGTTCGGTGGAAGAGTAACAATTTACCTCTCCCTTTTGCAATGTGGTAGAGAGTTCTGTTTAAAAACAAACAAACAAACCCCAAACAAACAACAAACAAGAAAACCAAACCCAAAATTATTTGGCTGAGCTTTAAAGGAGAGACTATATGGAGCAGTAAAATCCAAGCAGCTTACTTACCAACTTACTCTTAAAAGTTATGTTTTGTGAGACTCAAAGCAGTGGAAATGAAATAGGTAGCAAGAGCAACTATTAGTAGGAAAAAGCAATTTTCTACTGTGCCTTACTTTATGGATGTGCATAACAATTTGTCAGCAGGACACATGCTGCTCTGTTTTTGAAGATGTGGCCGTGACACCTTGGATATCTTGGTCTTGTAGCCTTCCATTGTAAGTGAAGTCTTGGTACCTGGGTAGCGAGGCAGAGAGTAAATAGTAGGCTACTTCTTCAGATTTTGGTAAGCTGAACTTTGAAGAAATCATTAATAACAGAAGGAAAAAAACGTTTTCTTTTTACCTTGAGTTATGTTCAAATTGATATGTGAGAAATGTGAGTTACCTTAATACTACCCATTACGTCAAAATAAACGCACTAATCAACAAAGTGCTATTGCATGTCATCTAATTCTGTGTAACAAAGTATGTAACGGAAGCAGTAATTATAACAAAAAAATTATTTATGAACAATTTTCTAGGAAATGAGATATTTTTGGCATCATACCTATTCTGAAATCTATTCATTTGGATGGTCAGTTTAATAATAAAAATGTTTGTCTCTCAAAGGCTGAATACTTTCTAAAAGAAATCTTATTCATTGATATTTATAATGGATATACAGTAACAGAAACATATAAATAATTTGGTAGATTTTTTTGGACAGACAAAATCTATTCCTTTTGTGAGACTGTTCCAGTTAGCATTTTTATATGTACTCATGTTTTTAGCATAAATTATCAGCACTTTAGGAATTAATTCTTGAGTTAACATTCAAATCTGAGAGTGGATTGAAAAGACTCCTCTTTTTTTTTTTTTTTTAAATATATCAATGTGTCATAGAAATGCCCATTTTTTCCCCATTAAAGCTTAAATTAACAGGACTCAGTTTTAAGATGAGACACAGTTATCCATCGATTGACTTGCACTGAGGTAAAATTAGAAATGGGAAATACTAAACAGATTTTCCACTGTTAAATTATGCCCTAGGACTATCTTCATTATTTTATTGTATCTGGGTGCAAAAATTAAGGTAATCTATTTTATATTTTGAAATATATTAAATAATTTTAAAAGTTGTATATGATTCTCTTTAATTCTCTAGGAGTTAAGTGGAGGGCAAATCAAGTATGTGTTTTTTTAAGAAACTGGATATGTTACACAGACCTAAATATGGATTGTGAGCTTTGCTTCAGGAGTAATTCAGGGAAGAATGATGTTAGTTTCTAGAAGATCTGTATTTCATTTGCTGTTAAAGCTGAATGTTACATGGTCAATGAAACAGAGGATTACAGATGAAAAAGGGACAGTAGGTGGACTGAGGTAGTTGAATGATCGCAAGAGAATTTTATTCTAGGTGTATCTCAAACAAAAAAAGGTTCTTGAATGGAGTTTCAAAGCTTAGAAAAAATTTCAAAATTCAGAATTTTCACTGAGAGTCTTTCAGTCCTTCATTTTTAGAGACATTTTTCTTGAGTCTTAAAACTTGTTTAGCAGGGTTAGGTGTGATATGAATTTCACTTACTAATGTTGCTAAGGCATTGAAGACCAAATCTGGAAAGGAATTTAGGAATTTCCTGAATCTTGTAAGAGCTGGGCTGCTAAGTATCTTAGTAGAGCTTGTCTTGAGGCGTTATAACAAAAACGACATCTGGAAATAGATGGGAAAAAACCTACTATGTGTTTAGTGCAGAGTTTAGATAATACAGAATTAATGCACAGCATATATTCAGCTGAGGGACACATTTCAATAATTATCTACTTGGTTAATATGCATTTTCAGAATAAAAAACTTCATCATAAAATAGATAAAATTAGCACAAGGAGATCAACTGAAAGTGGAATGTGTTATCCTAGCACATGTATTACCTAATGTTTTTTGGTTGGCTTTCTAACTGTAATCTTTTAATGAGATTTTAAATGCAATTTCACTATAGATAATAGGTATGGCAGCGTAGGGATTCAGATAGCCCGGAGACTAAAAAGAATTTCGTTTCATGTAACCCTTTTCTTTGGTCAAAATGAATTGTCTTTGTTACACTTTTAGTAGGACATTTTTCCATCCAGTGCAAATAAATAAACAGGTATCGTGTGTGGAAATATAATTGGCTATTCTTTCAATGGTTGAATTTGCTTTTTGCTGTTCCATTGTTTTAAGAAATCACTCTTTTCAAGTACTGAACACATTCATTTTGCAGCCTTTACAAAATGTGTTTTTCCCATTTCAGCTGTCATTTAGATGTTGATATGTGAAGCAAAATGGCAAAAATCAACACCCAGCACTCCTACCCTGGTATACACAGACTGTCTATCAGAACTACCGATGAAGATATTGAAAGGATTGAAAATGGCTATATCAGGTAATATATTCCTTTCATTGCAGTCTAGAGGACAGATTGCTGCGTAATTTGTGACATTCCTCTTAGCTCTGCAGTATGGGAGTTTTATACCTTGATTTTGTTGATCCAGTGCACTTTACTGACTTAACGAGGTATATCCAAAGTATAAAAGCGACAGCAAAAGAAGGGTTGTCATGGCTTGCAGTTTTGGAACCAAAATCTGTATTAATTCAGGAATAAATGCCATTTTCACATCAGTGGAAATTACACCAACTCATTAAGGGGAAACCTCTTTCTGAGGTCACCAAGCAGACAGCAGGGACTGTGCTTCCCCAGTCTGTGAGATTTGGAGAAAAAGGGATCCTCCTAGTGCCATGCAGTGAAAAGCCTCAGGACATGTTTTTAAAAGTAGCCTCTGCAAATCACCTAGTTCCTGTCATAGCAAACATCTGTAGTGTATAAAAAATATCCACATTTCTGTACTGTCTTTTCAGAGCCTCTCACTGTACTGTGGACCTGTAATGTTTTCTTTGCATTCACCTTTTTCTGTTTTGATGGTTTTAAAGTGGGTGTTTAAAATGTGCCAGTGAGCTTGCGCTTTAATTTTACACAGTACCAGTCATTTCTCTAGCCTGGGCAAACCCTGCTGCGCCTGCAGGAAAGTGTCTGATGATCCACAGCACCTGTACAGACTGGAAAAAGTGTTCTGCTTCTGGCTTGTTATGGTCAAGCACTTCCGCTATGTGGACCTTGTCACACTGTCTCTTGCTGTTTAGATGTGTGCCCGGACTAGAGCACCTAAAATTCTGCAGGGCTGGTAGGACTGCCTGCATTAGGATAATTTGGGATTGCATGCCCCTAGTGTCTAGGATGGATATGGTCCCGTGATCCCTATTCTGTTGGAATTGGTCCTTTATTTTTTTTTTCTGCTTTGCTTACCTGATACCTTCTGCCATGTAGGTGTACCTGCACTAAAGAAAATGGAGCTGCTTTTATTCTGCACAGTCTGGCTTGCTTGACTTTATTATACTACCCCATGGTCTCCATAGGGAGATATGCAAGAGCCGTGTCCCTTCATCTCCATTTACAGTGGTATCTCAGAAACAGGGAAAGCACAGATCAAAATGAGCCTCTTCCTTTCCTTTTTTTCCAATGTCCTTTTTGTAGAGGATATCAGTGATTCGCAGCTCATAGAATGGAATTAGTGACAGGGGTGTGGGAGTGTGGTTATAAAGATTTAAATGTAGAATTAAATCACTGCAGCCATCTGCAGTTTCAGAGACAGTGACTTGCTTATGATAGATAGACTGAAATACGAATTGCTCTTTATCATGATGATGATGGTCTTGATGAACCATTTATTTAAAATGAAGTTTGCTATTATCAGCATTAATTACAGGAGTCCATAGATGAGTAAAAAGATACAATCTCACTCAGTAGAAGAGATCTCATATTTAAGGTTTTTTGATAACTGAAGTGGCTGCTAGTAAGTATATACCATACCTTTGTAATGCCACTCAGAGAATTTTGATACACATATTTTTAGTTCAGATTTGTTTTAGAATATGTACAAAAAGATAGATCCCATCCAAAATTTTAGCCCTTCTTTGTCTAGTAGCAAAATATACAATTATAGGCATTAGAAAAAAAAAGCAGCTTTCCTGCAGTAGCAGCATTTCTCCTTTGTCTCTATGTTCCTCCAGCTCCTGTTGGCTATAGTTCAATGAAGCAATTAAGTACATTACTTAGTTCTCATTAAAGTCAGTAGGTGTTAAATTTATGCTTAATGCTAAGGATGTGCTTAAGTGGTTTTCTGTTGTGAAATGCCATATCACCAAGGAAAAGCATTCACTGAAACAGTTAACAGAAAGCTGCAGGTGATCTTTAAACTGTCATTCTCAGTTACGCAGGAGTAGGTGATTCATGTGCCCATGTTCTTCTAGTGTAGTGTGCTGTAAAGTTGGTCCATTTTGTTAAAACAAAAATCAACAAAACAAAAAATAACAAATGAGTCCTCATTTTAAAAATCCGAGCCTCTGTATTGAAGCAGCTCAAATACGACAGGCAGCACATTGTCTTATAGACACTGTCTGGCTCACTAAATATTGGAAGTAGGTTTCAGCTGAGCCTTGTAGACATGTGGATTTCAGTGTCTGTATGTTCATGCTGTCATCAGTGGAGATGTGGTCAGTGCTAATGCTCAGTGGTGCCCAGGAGCTGTTCACTTTACCCTGAAATCAAATAGCTCTTCAGGCTCATTTGGCTCTGTTGATAATGCGAGATATTTAGTTGCCTAAAATAGTCACCTGAAGCTATTTGAGATACCATAGAACATCTGAAGCATTTAGCTGTGGCTAGTGGATGTGAGCTAAGACCTGTGTGCTCTGGACAGGTCAGATAAAGTATTTTGAGGTATTCCCAATCGTGCTAGACTCCTGTGCTGAAGCAACTGAACCAAGCTCTAATATGGCAGTTGACTATAATGGAAATTTGAGATACTCAGCTTATATTAGATACCCTAATTTAGGTCAACTGGAGCCAAATCCCACCCTTGAAGTCTGGCTCGTAGTAATTACTTTAAAGGGCTTCATCAATTCCTGTTTAACTGATCAGAACTTCAATTACTACTAAATGAAAATTCTGGATTATTTGCATGCGTTTTAGGTGAAAATGGTCTTCTAGGGTTTGCTTGAAGATCTTTGTGTAGATTTAGAGCCAAATTAAGTCAGGGCAAGAGAGACGTACAGAGCAGGTACAGATTTAAGTATCTTTCCCAGAGCTTACTCCACTAGGTATCTCAAAGCATGGGAATAAATTGGCCATGCCTGAAGAGGCAGGGAGCAGAAACCTCAGTGTCAGTGAGTTTTCTCTTAGAGAGAGAATGCTACCCCCATAGAAATAGAATATTTTTCAGCATAACCTAAGGAGGCACACTCGTCTGCTGGTATTTCTGGTTTGTAACCTGCTCTTTGTTTCTTGGGACTCGGTGTATTCTCTTGTGTTGGTTTCAGACCACGTAACACCTGTGGATAGTAATGGCAGTGGTTACTGTTTTGCTGCAGATATCAAAAAAGGTTGTGGAGTCCAGATGGGAATGAGTCTGTGTTTGTAAAAATAAAATAGAAGCTATGCCGCATGTGTTGAAGGTGTAACATCAAAAGCTCTATCTGTAACTGTCCCTCTGCATCAGTACAAAGTCAGCTAATGAATAAGGTCTCCTGTGTTACTTGAACAGGGTTGAGGGAAATCAGGAATGAGTACATCAGTTTTATAACAGTTATAACAGGGAGTTACAATAATTAAAGTGGAATATATTTGTGATTGCTGCGTAACATGGGACAGATGCTTTCATAAGAGTTGCCTGGTGGAGTCCTTTGTGTATTGTATTCTGATCCTGTTGCAGATATACATAAGCCGTATTTGTAAAAGTGAAATGCAAGCACTTTAGAACTGTTTTCACAAAATCATTTTGATTTTCCTGAGTTGTCTACACATGATATAGCTATAACTTTTTTGTAAGGCAAACCTGAATTTATTTACAAATTTTTATATTTAGTTGTAACATAAACCTAGTTGTAGAAATTCTTGATGCACATGCAGAGTAATCAGAAAGTTGGTTTTTAAGAACAGTCAAGCAACCAAAATAAAAATGTAGACTTCAGAATTTCACTGGTTGAGTCCATAATCCGCCCAATTTGATACCAACAGTTGAGTCTGAGAGTTTTGCCTTTCTTTCCCCTACGGAATATTTTTTTTTCAATGAGTGTGTGTGATCACTTACTGGTAAGAGCCTGACCAGGGAGTAATTGAAATAATTTGAAGTTTTTAATGTGTTTCATGGGACTCTGGATCAGATTGGAAGGTGTTCAGATCAAGTCATGTTTTCTTTCACCTAGATTAAAACATTTCTCAACGTACTTCTGGCCCTGGACACCAAAGGCCATCCCCTGGACAGACACTTGGTAAAACTCTCAGTGTTACAGATGCACAAAATACAGTGAGCCTGTGCGGGGACAGTGGAATGCAGCTTTCCACACTGCTGAGGAGTGTGGAGGTGATGATCGCGCACATGAAGCACTAACAGAGGATGTTTTTAGCGAGTATGATGGTGCAGAGAAGTGGAGCTGGTGGGACAGCATTGCTTTTGGCACCTGATCTAGCTTGTTTAGAGCTCACTGAGCTGCCTTGGCACCATTCTGCATTGCCTTCCTGGGCATTTACACAAAATAAAGCTGAGCTCCTCATTCTTAGCCTTTTATTTATAGTCAGCAGATGCCCAAGCACAGCAATGGCAGTTAATAGAGGAGGCTGGGGCTAAAAAAAGTTTACAAAAAAGAAATAAGAAGGTCAACAGTGCATTTTGGGTAGTTCTCTTAGACTGATAAGGAATGCACTACGGTAATATTTTTTCTTTTTTAAATTCTGCTTGGAAGGATACCTAGAGTATTTTAATCCATGTTTACTTGGTTTTCTCTATTATTATTCACTACTTTATTTTGTGACCCTTATATTTAATTACTTATATTTAGAGCAAATATAACAACATAAGGTACAGTCACTAAAAGCAGTTGAGTTACTGCAACTTAGTGAGATACTCCTCGTCTGAGTCAGTGGTTCAACACAAACTTCTAATCCATCCAGATATGAAATAGAAGGTGCTGGCTTAAGCCTCCATGAAAGACTATCTGTTTCTGCAAAATACTTTTCTTTTTCATAACTGAATTGTGACACTTAAAATTATTTTCTAAAAACTCCCGCTATCTTCTTTTAAAAGTGTATTTTCAGGACTCAAAAATAGTAATCATTGGTAAGTAAGAACAGAAGTTAGAATGTTAGAATTTATTGCTGTCTAAGATCATACAAAATATATATTTTTTTTGTAAAAAGGAATAAAAGCTTTTATAAACAGCCATAGCCCTGCAGTCTGAAAGACACACCAGTCCAGTATCCTTTGTCCAGAAGTTCTGTAGGCAGATGATCCAGAAAAAAAAAGAAAAAAATAAGTGGGTAAACTGCAAGTATCTGTGACATGGTTTGCTCTAATACTCTCCCAGCATCCAGCTCAGGAGACTTCTTGAGCTGAATGTGAGCTCTGTGTATCTGAAAATCCATAATGGATTTCTGTTCCCTGAGTTGGTTCGTTCTCCCCTAGAAGCCACATTAACTTTGGCATCCACAATATTCTCAGCACCCACAACATAAACTAGGTTATAAAAATATTTTCAATACTAAGCAGCATGTATTGGTGTGTTCATATTAGAAGAGAAGAAGTAAACAGTTAACAAGTTGAGAATTCTGGGACTGGCGGGACCTATCTTTCTCAGCATGGCTCTTTGTGAAGAAATAATAAAGTTTTAATTCTCTGTTTGCAGTTTCTCAGCTGTGACTGCACACAAAATTGAGTTGCTAATTATCCTTTTGTGGGCATTCAAAATGTTGTTGCCTGTTCTTAGGACGATACTGCAAGTATCATTATAGTCAGTGTTTTCCTGGCAATACAGATTAACAGAGTCATGTGAGAGTTCTTGTTTGCATTACAAAGGGGAAAAATGTGATCCATAATGGCTGTGACAAAGTCTTATAGAAGTGAATACTAAAGAATGAAAAACACAGAGAAAACCCTTGGAGTTTTATAGAAGAATCCAGAGTGAGCCTTGGTAAAGGCCAGGTTCGAGTGAAGTAAGTTTCATGATTACTGTTGCAGTGTTTTCCACGTGTGGCAGAGTCCTGAGCTGCCTCACCTCACCTCTGCCAAGGGCAGCCCTGAAGAGCTGTTGCCTGTTTTGCTCTGTGGCAGGTGAAGTTTCCTTTACAACGAGAGCAGCATTAGGCCTATAGTTATGCAGGTGGCGGTAGCAGGCTGGTCAGAATGGCAGTGGTGCTGCTCTGGACCAGCTAATGTAAAATCTGGTAGAAATTCCAGACTGTTAAACCCCATGTCTGGGAGAACAGCAATGAAAAAAGCAGTGGGCAGGCACTTCAAAGCCCCCCTGGGGATGATCTCCTTATTGAAGGAAAGCTGCCTTACAGGAGGTGTTATGGTGGAAAACATGCTTCCCACAGGTGTGTATCTGCACACCAAACTGGTACTGCCCAGTAAGGAATCAGCTTCTGAGCTTGCTGGGGTGGGTGGCACAGCCGCCACTGACTTCATTTCGTGTTGGATGACTGCAGAAAAGTAGGAATATAGGCTTAGCTCTATGTTTATCAAACCTATGCCATATTAATAAGGACAATTTGCTGCATTGTTTCCTGATGTAGTGGTGGAAAGAAACAGATTTGAGGGGGGTGGAATTCTGCTGGAGGCTGTCTGGAATTCTTAAAAAAAATAAATTTGCTTTTGCAGAACCCATTCATTGTGTGAGGATGCATCTTCAGAACTGCAGAGAGTCATTTCTGTGGAGGGAAGACATGTATCTGAATCCCAGACAAGCTCATTCACAGGCAGGGGAGCAATGGCAAGGTAACATGCTAACTAATACCATTTCCAGTGTTAAGTTTGAATTGTTCAAAGAGACCGATTGCAATTTGGAGGAAAAGTAAGAAGAACCATCACTGTCCAAAAAATGGATGGAGTCCAGCTGAAGAAAGTCTATAAAAAGTAACAGAAGGTGCTTTTGATCTTAATTCTGAACTCATTGCTTACTTGTTGTTAATAAAAATGTTGAAATACCAGAGATACTGAAGGAGCTCACGCAAAGGAGTCTGAATTAAAAAAAAAATCAATTTTTACCTGATCTGATCTGAAAGTATATTGAATGCTGAGGAAATGCATGAAGTGAGGTCAGACTGTAAAGTAAATTGATAAGTGTTTGGTTCTGGCTGACAGCTGATGCATGTTTATTTCCTGTCAAATGAGATGTAATGATGGTTCCTTTGTTGGTAGGTGGCTTTGGCAAGGGAGAAGACAGGGACTTTAGTGCTGGGAGGGCAAAAGTTTCAGTTTTTAGAATCCGGTTATGTTTAGAAAGGATTGGGAACCTTAGTCAGCAAAATTTGAGGCAACCATTTCCTTAAGTCATTTACTTCACAGGGACTTATAATAAACCTGAAGTGGAGCTTCAAAAACGTATTGTGTCTGCTTTAAAGACTTCCACCTGAGACTACAGAGTTCTGTCTTCAGACACCATTGTTACCCACAATACAGTCCATACTCAGTTTTAGGGTAGTGTATTTCAAGGGCAAACAAAATATTATAAAACTGGAGTCATTTAAAGAGTGTTGTTTATGCTTCAGCTTTGTGGATAGTGAAGAATAGACGTGCATTTCCCTGTTTTGTTGTAGGATAGTGACACCACTGAATGTAGATTATAAAGTCTGCAAGAAGTTGGTTTTAGGTGGAAAACATTTATAGGTGTGTGTTTTGTGTAAACATAATACACATGAATGTATAAACTAGTATTGAGAACTACCTTTTTAATCCTTGTTTATATTGTTCTTTACCCTTTTTCAGGACAGTTTGAGTTACACATATGTGTAGCTACAGTTATTTATGCTCTGAATATACAAGGAAACCTGTGATGGAAACATGAATGCTTTGCAATTTAAATATTATGGTATCATAACATGCCTCTTGAATGTAAATTCTCAAGGACCTAAAACAACATCTGGTGGACTTCACTGAGTAGCTTACTTTGAGATGTAAAGGATAAAGAAGTGAAAATAATATAGCTTGGCAGAAATCAGAAAATTCTATTTCTTTGTTCAAATACAGAGGCTCTCAGTCTTGTTTGGTAAAATCTGTTTGCTCCTTAATTGACAGGTCTCATCAAAATGCTTTATTTTCTAATGTAAGTAAAAACATCCATATTCGTTTTCTGTGCCACTCCTTATGGGAAAGCTGAGTTCCGCTCAGGCAAAGAGAAAAATTTTGTAGCTTAATTTTATGCAGCATTTTTTTAACAGAATGAGGAATCTAGGAAATAACCTCAGACTTTCATGTGGAGCTTTGCTTTTCTTTTGTGTTCTTGATAGGCTTTGAATTCTCTTAATTGTTGAAATTGTGGATGAGTTATATGATGCTATCTTGGTATAGTGCTAAAGAACTAGGAATATGTTTTTCCAGCTTCTGATATGTGATATTATTCCAGCCTTGTTTGTCCTCTTTATTTCACGGTAAGAGAACCTGGGCAAGATCTATGAGGAGTTGTAGTTAGGCCCTTGGGAACTGCAATCATGAGGCAGATGTGCTTTGCCATAAGATTTATATTGTTCGTATCAAACTCTTTGTGCATTCTGAGCATATCTGATGCAGAGAGAATGTAAAGAGTTTTCCTTGAGGAGCCTAAGGTCTCTGTAAGATGTCAAGGATTGTTTTGGATTTCATTATGCTGTTTTCGAGGCCAAGTTTGGGAAACCTGAATTAACACCACTTATGTCCAAACTAGACTGCTGATAGGAAATAATACAATACATTGTGTGGGTAATAATAACTTTTGTAGATTTCAGTCTCTGTTATTTTCAGTTTTTCAGAAACAGGTTTCTATTTGAACTTTGTCAGAAAACATTGTAAGGATTCATAATGTGAATTAGTGGGTAGAGAAAAAGATGCGTAATGATAGCATGATAAATTATTACATCGTCATGATTTTCTGCTTATTTCAGTGCTCTGCTAGATATTTAGGATGAGGAAATAGTGCTTCCTATGCAGTGGACAGATTTATACGTGATAGGCAATTAATAAATGTGCAAACAGACCTTTTAAAATCACAGGGCAAGTGGCTGAATTTTTATCATTCCTTATTTCAGATTCCATCCTCCCTCACTAACTACTCAGCTTTTGTTTCCACTATGTCTACCAGCCCTTGAGTGTGTGATGTTGTGAGTATTTTTTATTTCTTAATTCTGTCAGTCCAGAATTCCCTCATTATCACACAATGTCAGAAGATTGTCGGAAGTCAACCCCAACTACTTTGTTTGCCCCTTCTTGGCAAGAATATTCTTCTGTTGCTGCTGCAGTGCTGGTACAGTGGACTAGGAACTGATGTGTGATACTTTCCTGATCCACTGCAAAAGCCAGTGTATGAAATTGTGGGAAGCGATCGGGTTCACATAGTTAACCCATCAAGTTTAATTTTTGTAGCAGGTGGAGAAGCCGAGAAAAATCCTCCTGGGTTACTTTTTGTGAGAATGATTTAAGTCGTTGGTTGTTCCTGTCAATATTCTATGTCCATTCCATGCAGGCTATCACGATTTGTCGTATCTGTGAGGTCCTGGGCCACAAGACGTTTGCACCATGAAGACCAAAGACCGGATTCTTTCCTAGAGCGTATCCGAGGACCAGAGTTTATAGAGGTGTCCAGCAGGCAAAGTAACATCCGCTCCTTTTTGGGTATCCGTGAGCGGCCTGGGGGGGTGAACAGGTAAGAAGATGTGTTTATTCCTGAAAGGAAGATGACTGAGGTTATGGTATTTTCTTGGTGATTAGGATGTAAGTTTTATTTTAAGAAGAGGGTAAGGAACTTAGCATGGGAGGTTAGCAAAGTGTCTAATGCTGCCCAGGAATCTTCACATAACTGAAGTATTACGGCTTTCAGCAACTTTCTCTTTCCCCCTCAAATGCACTGTGGCAAAGAAGATAAGGATTTTGGTCATGCTGTTTCAAGCAGAGTGGTTTTTCAGAGCTGGAATGTTGCTCCCTTTCAACTTGATGTTGCTAAACTCCACTCCATTGAGGACGAATGCAGTTTCCATTTTGAGAATCGAGGATGCTGCTAGTTGTGGCTTTTCAGGACATTCATGCTATGCACATTATCTGTGTTAGGAAACTCCAAACAAGCAGTTGTGCAAAATGTGTCGTTGCTTTGTTACACCTGCTCAGGAGTTTGGCTGCTAACTTTACAGAAGGCTTCTTATGCAGAAATGAGAAAATCTTTTGGCTGCTGACTTAAGAGCACGTATTCAGTCTTTGGTATGGAAGGCAGGTTCAGTCTTATCTTAAAATTTTACCAATAAAACAACAGAGCAATGTGTTTACAGTCTTTTGAGTTGATGAATTATTATTATTACTTTATGAATATATGTATAGTGTTCGAAATTTAACTCCCAACTAAAAGAGGAAGATGAAGTCCCAAGACAGAAGTTGACTTTCTGTTTGGAATTATGCTTTGAAGCATAGACTACCATTCTTTTTTTCATAGTGAAAGACTGGTAGGTAAGCAAGTAATAAGCTGATTTGTTTCAAAATCTCCACTAGTAATTCAGGTTAAAGCAAAAACCTTTGAAGGGCTGTGCATGACGCAGGTTACCTTGATTTGTTTTGAGCCAGCACAGCCTTATTGTCTTCACTTGATCTGCTCTTTAGATATTCATCTCAAAAGCACATTTTGTTGAATCAGCCAGACTGGTGTCTGATTTTTCAGATGTCTGGATCAGTAGCAGCTGACGATTCTATGTAATTAGAGAGGACAACATTGATCTTGGGCCAACAAAGCTCTATATAAGGCTATTAGAAGTGAATTTGGAAATATCCATTCTTGCCTTCTCAGTTTTACACTGTTGCCATGTGACAGTAACTCCCAGTTCTATCATGAAGGTTCAATTCTGCAGCCATGGTAGGAATGCTTGTTACTTATCCAAAAGCCTTGGCACTGCATCTGTGAAGAAGACTTGAAAGGACTGAAGAAAGCTTAAAATAGTAGCCAAATGAGTACAGGGCTAAAAATAGCGAGATGCACGTTGCTGTGCACTAAGATGCCTGGGAACCAGCTTCGGACATCAGATGCGGTCACAAATGTGTTTGCCAAGCACATGATAAAAAGAAACTGGTGCCTTGAAATAGTTACGCAAAGGGGCTTATCACTGCAGTCAAAGTTGACCTTCCTAATCTTATCGGTGCACATGTGAGAAGCTAGTAATTCGGTCCGTCATGTCAGTGAGCACGTGTATGAAATACCAACAGTCCTTATACACTCTTTAATGTGTTTTATTTAATTTGCTGCAGTCACTGGCCCTTGGCCAAGTTTAATGTCAACTATAGCAACAACACCAATGAAGAGTAAGTACTGATCTCTTCAAAACACCTTTCAACTAGTAGCTCCTTCTCTTTTTCCCTTTCCCGCCTAGCAACATTTGTAGTATAAACTCCTTATCTCTTCCTAAGCCTCCCCTAAGAATATAGTTTAATTATAAAGAACGATCTAGTTTTCTTAGTATTAAAAGCATCCTTTATGTTCCCTGTGAACTTCTTTTTGTCTGAAGTTATCCTTACCTCACAAAGAGTGAATTTGATTAAGCACTTAGTCCCTACCTCATCTAGTTCAGCTGGCTGATTTTACTGCGTTGCCAATTGATTTATTAATTCTCCAGGTTTTAAATGAGATTCGTGTATTAATTTTCTAATAGTGATTTTCCTCTTTTAACATGCTAGTCCCCTTCTGCAAATCAAGTGCCACAAAAAATTTCTGGTTTTCAAATGAGAAGTGGATACTGATCAGGGTACCTTGAAAACACTTGTGTGTGCAGTCAAAGTGAAAACTGACCATCTTTTTTAAATATGTGTTTCAGTTCAGCAGATATTGTTGATGTAGGTGTAGAGAGAGTGACAGGTAATGTAAAAAGGCTTGCATTGCAACAGAAGCTCTGACAGAAGCTGTCCTTTGGAGTCTATTTCATATAGTTGCCAAGATATTTCACACTGTTATACCAAAGCGAAATCTCTTGAAAAGGTGAAGAGCTCCTGAAATTTAAAATCACCCAACACCAATATTTGTTGCGTGTCTCAGACCACAGTTATCTGAGGACATGTCAGCTCTGTAGCATCCAGCAGCAGATCTCTTGTCACACATGATGATGATTTTTTTTCATTGCTTTGCAGGTGAAACCAAATATTTAAAATAATAGACACATTTTTTTATTATGTCGGAAATACTTTAAGGAAACTGTTGTTTTTTTCCTCCAAATATCTCCATCACAGATGAGCTCAAATTGTACTTTTTAAATGATGATGCAAAAGCTTTGTGCAAATACCTGAACAAGAAGTCTTCCTGTTCCTGAAGAACATTTTTGGTTTGGTTTGCATAACTTTTATGAAAAAGGAAAATCCATGTGCAGTGAACAGTGACAGAAATGTGCAGAATTTTATTTAGACTGGTATAATAAAAGTGCTAAAAGCCTGGAGCCTGCTAGTCAGGGCCCAAAGGACCAATTAGGATGGAAATACTGCTTGCTTACACTGTTTCTGACAATGACTCATGTACCTTGGGCAAAACTTTCATCCTTCCAATGTTTCATGATTTTTAAATGAAGACAACACTTGTCTGTCTACCTGCCTGACAGTCTGAAACATACTTGATTTGCAAAGTACTTGAGGGATGAGAAAGGCAAATATCTGACTCATTCAGAGACTATGACAGTGTTTTCACAGTGGTTGATGAAGACATGTTTTCTGAGTCTGAAGATGCACGCTGCTTTCGGTGTGCTGGAAACACAGAATGGATGCCCCTGTATTGCTGTCAAAGAGAAGAGGCACCAACATAGTTTTTTATTAGTTACTGGATTCCAGTTTACTCAATAGCACTGATAAAGAATAAAAGATTCAGATCTTTTTTAAGCTTTGGGTTTTTCATTATGTTAAAGACCTAAGAGTGCCTGCCCATGCGGAACTGTAGGTGATGCTTTGAAGTCTTTGATTATGGCCAACCTTTACCCTTTAGTGACTTCCACTGCCAGACTACACGTAGGTGGGAGTACGATAAGTAGGGAGTTACCACAATAGAGCAATGAACAGAGGCCACAGAAACTAAAGAATCTTACATGTGAAAGATCCTTGTAGTTGACAGATGAGTTTGTGGCAGATCTCAGGCCAGAGAAAAAGAAGTATTGGCATTAGATGCTGTGTGAAATATAACACATAGGAGGAAGTTAGAACTGTCAAAGTATTCTCTTCCAGAGTTCACCACTACTGAGACTTTTTGATTGATTCTCTGTATCAACCTACTTTTCCCTGCATAACAACATCCATAAATGTACAGTGGCCCTGCTCTTTGAAAATTACATTTACTCATAGTTCTTCCTTTCTGATAAGAAAGCCAGACTTTTTAAGTATCAAGGAGCTACTTTAAAAATAACAACTGTGAATTGGCCTTTAGGTCAGGCACAATGCATAGTAATACACAGCGACATCTTGACATGTTTCTTAGATAGGAAGGAGTTTTTGAGGCGAATTTGGAAGAGAAGCAATAAAAGTCCAGGGGAGTTGTGGCAGAGAAATAAATACTTAAGCAGCAGTTCCCACTGCCATGTAGAATCAGCCGTGGTAAATGAAAAACTGTTTATTTGAGTTGAAATGCCTGTACAAATAGAAGATCAGTCAACCCAAAGGTTCTTTTCCAGTTATGCTCCCTTGCAGTGTCTAATTTGAAATGTTTCGATAGTGTTGGTCAACTTGGTAGGTATTTCCTTGGACATGGGAGAGTGTAGGATTTCAGCATTTTTTAGCAAAGGAATGTGGGCTTTTCCAAATGACATTGTGATGCTACATCACTATGGAAATGCCTAAGGGTGAGAATTGGAAGAGGTGCTTGTTGCTGACAAGTGAAAGCTACTACTGTCTTAAAATCAGCGACTGTTGTCTTCTGCCTTGTAGTGCTTTTTTCTTCCTGTAACAAGCACATTCATAGACAGGACTGCTATTCACAGCATAGATTTTTCTCTGAGCTAAGTAATACAAGCAAGTATACATGCAGAGCACAAGTGAGCTCACTAAACTTTTCACCTGTCGGTTCAAATCCAGTAAGCAGCACTTTTTCAACTGGTATTACGTATTCTGTCTTTGCTGTGAGATGTTGCTCTCATTGAACTAATTTGTCCTTTATTGACACTAGTGCAAGGGAAAACGAGACCCAATCCTGGCAGTTCAGAGGACAACATGTAGCTTCCATGGGAGCAGGAGTCCCAGTTTTCATCCAAACTGGATCTTATGTATGGGGAATTATGTTTCTATATGCCTTATCCACATACCCTGTAGTGTCAGGATCACTTAGTCTTTTATGTCTAACCAAAGGGGACACTTCCTGCTTCAAGGAATAAAAAAAAAAAAAAATTCTAATACAAAATAGGGAGATCTCAGTTGTTCAATTTTCTACTTGTGCAAATGAGTGCAGCTCTTCAGCTTACATGATTCTTGACCAATCCCTGTAGCAAATTTAGCCTTAAGTTTGACAGAATCTTAGGAAAGATGTTAACTTTCTGCAGTTTTTGAAGAGGATGTGTAGGCCTATCTGTATAAGTTAACATAGCTCAAGACTGTTCATACAAAGTTCAGAATGGGAGAAGTTAGTTCCATCTTTATATCTGGCTTATCACATTCTAATGAGCTAAAGGATATACATACTTGAACAGTATGAAAAACCATATCTGGAATTAAATCTTGCAGTGTGGGTCTGTGCTGGATACTATGGAATGGTAAGACATAATTCTGTTAAGTGGTCCATATTTTACTTTATTACATGAAAAGCAATTAATAAACATGGAGACAATCATGATTCCATTAAGTCTAGGCAGAATTCCCATTGATGTGAGTAAGGATAGAACTTCATGCTCAATGCTCAGCCTTTCAATACAGTGGCAAACAAATACAGGCAGAGCAACTTGGGCATGGCTCCTCTGATCACACATGGACACCTGCATCTGAGCTGGGCAATCCATTCTTCCTTTACAGTTGATGGAAAGAAAAAAAATGCCCTTGGGGCACAAGTAATCTCGGAGATATGGACTGTCTTGTAGATACACTGGATCTCTACTGCAGAGGTCTAAAATAGGTTGGCTTAATCATATTGACTATAAAGCATTTATAAAATGGCTACTATGTAGTTAAATAAAACACACCTCTTTTCTGAAGTTGCTGCATTTTTTCAAACATTGACTAGGATTCTTCTCCAAGGCAATAGTTGAAACCAGAGGTAATCAGCCAATTAGAGCCATGTTGGTTTTAAAGAACTGTGAGAGAAAATCAAGTTTCATTTTGTTTAATTACCATAAAAGCTTCAGACAGTGACTGTGAGGTTTTGGATATGCAAAGAATGTTGACAGGTTGTTAATCCATTTCAAGTTCTGTTATAACTTGATAGACTTCTTTTTAAATGCCTGAGTTCTAAAGAATGAAACAAACTGGAAGCATTTGGTTAAAATCTGCCTCGTGCACCGATGTCAGAATAGGTCAAGAAAGTAAGAGTGACTAATGCATGGAATCAGCCAGCTGATTACCTGATGTGTTAGTGTGGTGGTGTCAGTTCAAGAGGCCTCAGCCTGTAAACCATTGTCACCAGTTGGATCCCTGTCCTACTCTGTCTAGAGTCTAGTCCAGTTTCCTGTACCTCGACATCCACCTGCTCCCTTAACTACTAGAATATTGGTAATATTGCTAAGCCTTACGTTGTGTTGTACAGCAAAAAGGAAGAAAAGAAAGAGGTTAAAGAGGAGAAAAAAGAGGAAAAGAAAGAGGAGAAGAAGGAGGAAAAGAAGGAGGAAAAGAAAGATGACAAAAAAGATGATAAAAAAAAAGAAGAGTAAGTATAAAGAATGAATATGTGCCTGTGACACACCTCCTACACTACAAAGCATGGTATGGCATTTCGTCATTACACTTCCACCACAGTTATTTTCTGTAGACTGCAGAATGTTAGCCTGTCAGATCTTTAATATGCTTTTCCCTTTGGAAAGGTGCAACTGCTCAGCAAACTTGTTGCATCTTTAAGACCTGTGTTTAGACCTGTCACAAACAGTTTCTAGATGTACTAATAAGTTTCGTTGTTACACTGACTGTCATATTTGCTTACTTAATGTGGTGCTGTTCAATACTGGTGTTCACTAAAGTTTGCTTCAGCTGATGAGGAGATGCTGTATTTCTGCAAGAAAATGGGATCATTTGAATGCTTTTGACAGAAATGGATCCTACTCTTGTTTTGTTCCCCCAAAGCTGATCCAAACATAGTACTATTTAGTATTACGAGTCATAAAAAATAACAATAAAAAGGTAAAACATTTGAGCTGACTTCACAGTTAAGGAATATGTGAGGGTAATATACTGCGAGTTTATATATATGTGTGTGGTGGCATGTGCTCTGTAGGCATGGGGACATGTAGTTAGGAATTGCTTCCAGATGGAATCTGCCTGATCTCAAGATCTTGAATTGCTTAATCAAAGCTTTGTTTTATTTGAAAGCCTTTCTTCTAAGCATTTTCTTTCAGCTTCAATTGCCATGTAGTGAGAACCTGAGCTTAACTGTGTGAAGATGGCAAACACTTTTTAGAATAAAACTGCTTCTTTTAGTAACATTGTCATCTCACGTTCAGCTGACAGCAAGGATAATGCCAGAAGTATGCACAAATATGAAATAAATTGTCATAACATTTTAATATTTTTAGATTCCTGGAGATTACGAAGAGTCGCACAAATACCTATCCAAGCCTTGCCTGGTCATGCACTCCCCACGCTATTATGTGGTTCACAGATCACACTGTGTTGAAATAACTTCTGCAGCTATGGGCCTCCAAATCCACTAATACATAATTTCTCTGATTTCATACAACATGCCTAATGCTGGCTATACGGCATCAACCTTTCACATGCTGGGGAAGGGCACTTCTGAGAGTGTCATTACACGTGTCATTACACATGACACATGTGTCATTAGCCGTGCTGTTCTTTACATCTTCTCTGGATTCCAGGCCTGTATGCTTCATTTAGTATCTCTCACTGTTCTGAGGCCTAGGGAGCCAGGACTGTGAGTGTGTGAAATGTGCTTTTATATAATAATACATATTTTAGTTCTAGTCACACACTATGTGTATGTGCACACAGTCTTACTTGTGTGAACATGTATTTGTATACCTATGTATTTTACTTGTTTAAATGTGTGCTCATAAAGTTATTTCAGTAATAGGACTTTCCAAAAACATTAACATTAATCTGCAAATGAAGGCTCTTTCTCTAGCAGTGGACCATAGCCTTCTAGCTGGAAAGATAATAAGAAACATTTAATGTTTTTCCTTTATTTTCAGTGGGGGTCAAATGCAGAAGGGGTGTTGTTTTGAGCCTGGGCAATGTGAATGTCTCTATTTTTCTTTTCACTCTTACTTTTTCCAAAGTTGGGTCAGGCAAATAATATTTGGTATCTCATCTGGAGCTGCCTGCATGGATACTTTATCTTCCTAGGCAGCTGTGACCTCATGAGATGAGCGGCCTCCAGAATAGGGAGATCCAGCAGGTCACTTCATTAAATTTCCAGTGTAAATCTTTCTATTTTACTTTGCAGGAAGAAAAAAGAGATCTTTGTGATAGATCCTTCAAGCAATATTTACTACAACTGGCTGACCATTATTGCAGCACCTGTATTCTATAACTGGTGTATGCTAGTGTGCAGGTATGGATTTAAGTTAATAATAATGTTAGGTTTCAATTTTAGTGTTTAGTCTCATGTTTCGTGTGTAAATCACCCGTTTATCTCCCTGCAGTATTTTTTGGGTGGTTTACCTAGAAAATTTACAGGTAATATACCCTTAGGGATATATGATAAACATACTACTGGGAGTAGACAGCCAACGTTTCTTTTTATCTTGTCTAAAACCAGTTTGTTGTAACTTGCAATGAGTGTCCCCGTAAGAACTGGTGGTGGCCTTTGCGTGCCACCTGCTGGCGAGCTACAGGGATCGGCCGTGGCCACCACAGCCTCTGTAACCGCTGCTGGGACAGGGCTTCCCATCAACCAGGAGAGAACAGAAGGGTATGGGCAGTGTTGGGTCATCTTAAATTAATGTCATGCATCTGTAGATGCCTGAAGGGTAGAAGGATTTTACTCAAGTATTTATTTTCCCTTGTAAAATGTGGAAATAATTTTGAGTCAAAGTAATGAAGTGGTGTGGAAATGACTCACCTAAGCCCTGTCAGATGAAAGGGAGAGGTGAGGATGGCTTGCCACTCAGAAAAAAATATTTTATTTGGAAATTATCTTAATGGAGATGTGTAACACATGAAATCCGATGCATGTTTAATTGTAGGATATGTGTATTCCTCTGTAAGTGCACTTGTGTGGCAACTGTGTGTTTGGGTTTTGCTCCTGGCCTAAACACCTAAAAGATCCTAGAGTCTGTTTAGACAGAGCTCTACTGTGCAGATATCTAGGCATGAAGCTATGCTGCCCTTAATTTTTCAGTGCTGGTAGTGTGCACTAACATGCTGCTAGGACACACATTGCAAGAACTCTGCTTATGCAATTGGTGTATTATTACTATTACTATTATTATTATTATTATTATTATTATTATTATTAGTAGTAGTAGTAGTAGTAGTAGTAGTAGTAGTAGTAATAGTAATAGTAGTATTATTATTATATCTTTGTTTCTTTAGAGCCTGCTTTGATGAGCTACAAGTTGACCATATTAAATTATGGCTGTTCTTGGATTATGGCTCTGATATCATCTATGTTCTTGACATGTTTGTCAGATTCAGGACAGGTGAGTCTTTCTGGGGTTTCACAGTGTTTTCAGATACATCATGGATCTATAAAGGCTGGAAACAAATTCCTCTCTGGGGTCTGATCAGTGTAGTAGCCTGTCTCCAGCAAAGCCCAGATGTGGAGGCTTTGGGAAGACGAAGTGTCTGACCAGCTTGGATTGTTCTAAGACTGGACATCCCAACACCTGCACTTCAATTGTCTCTAAATTTAGGTCTATCATTGCTTAATAGGCATGCCAGACACTGACTGAATAACCACTCTAACAGCCTGTGTGAAGAAGGGAGGATAAGGCACTTTGCATGTCATGATCACTCTGTGCATGACATATTGCTTGTGCTTATTAGATTGGGCAAGAAACCAAGGCACCCTTCAAGTGCTGCATTTTCTTTGCTGAGGTGTGCAGCACAGAAGTGATTATTGAGTTGGTCGAGAGCAAGACCTGGCCCCCACCTCCAGCCTCCAGTCTGCAGCCCCCTGCCTGGAACCAGCAGTGCTGCCATCAGCTCTATCTCCTGCAGCCTCTGCGAGGTCCTGGCTGGGTCTCCCAGTGCTTGGTAGTGGTTATTGGGTTAACCCAGGAGGGTGGTGGTACAGGATTAACCCAGGCACCTCTGCTTAGGTCCTGCCTTCCTGAAGGAAGTGTGAACCCGATGGATCTGTGAGGACCATGCCACGTCATGTGTGAAGTGGTTCTCTTCAGCTTCCTGTCCCTGCTTTGGTACTTCAGACAGGCTGAGAAGATTTTGTATTTGCACATGCCCAGCTGATACAGATTCTAGCCTTAAAGGGATATCTGTTTTAAGCGAAACAAGGTTGTAACACAGGCCTAAGCAATGACGTACAGTGATCTATACCATTAAATTGCTAGAATAGTCTTTGATGTACTTGGTTGCATGCACTGCGGTCTACGGCAGCCAGCACTCCCTCAGGCAGTGTCTGGGCACAGCTGGAAGGACAGCAGAGGTTGGGTGTTGTTCATGGTGTCATTTTCAAAGGGGGCTGGGAGAACTTACGTGTGAATAGAACCTGTCATGGTGGCTGGTCTCGAGGCCAGAGAACATTTCCTGGCTTATTCTGTTTACTGGTACAGATACAGCCCTAAAAAGTCCCTTGAAAGGGTCATGAAAATGAGAGTTCTTTTAAATCTTTGATCTTTAAATTTTCTTTTTTCTTTTTTAAATCATGCTGACAGCTTGACATTAATTATGGCTTGTGACAAGTTGTAAACATAATTACAAGACAGAAGCTAAAAATGCTGTCACTTTTGGAAGCGCACAACTCATGGCAAACCAAATTCTTAAATGTAGCAGGTACCTTGTTCAACAGGAAAGTCTGTTTCAGATAGCAGCCTAAATCAAGATTGCTGTATTTGAGGCAGGGCAGGGGGCTTCATCTTCTTTATATAGTTAAAATTTCAACAGTGGTAACTAAATTTCTCTTCTGCAGTTACATATGTTATTGTAATGGGAAAGAAAAAAAATGCCCAGAAATTGGGCATGTCCAGGGTAATGCAAGTTATAAAATTTCCAGGTCTGTCCTGATAATGATTTTACAGATGTTCAACGTGGTTAGAAGGCTGGCATTGCAGGCCTGGACTGGAGCTGCAGACTTGCTGCGGAGACCTCCTGAATGCTTCAGTGAAGATGTCTGCTGCAGTTTCAGGCACTAAAAATAAGGGAGTCACTTCTTTTAGGTGCTGAAATCTTTGTCAGCTCTCTTAACTAGCCCTCCTGGCTCTGGCTGTGCCTGCTGCCTCTTCCTCTAAGTCTGCAAGGTCCATCTCGCCTGGGGACAGAGGTCCTAGAAGCCTTTGGGGAAGAGTGTGACTCCCCACTGTCTATGGACAGGCTTTGATCTGTGTTCTAGGCAGCCCCACAACTGCCATGATCCACATCAGGTTGTCTGTACTGCATTCCGGTCTGGCTGCAGGGCCTCTCTCACTGTGTTTCACCTATTTAGTGACTGTGTCCTGCGAAGAGGAATGATTCACATCTCTTAGCAGCAGGTCATAGAATCACAGAATGTCCTGAGTTGGAAGGGACCCACAAGGATCATCAAGTGCAACTCCTGCATATGACAAGCCCACAGTTCACACCATGTGTCTGAGGGTGTTGTCCAGTCTCTTCTTGAACACTGTCAGGCTTGGGGCTGTGACATGTCCCTGGGGAGCCTGTTCCAGTGTTCCACCACCCTCTGGGGGAAGAACCTTTTCCTAATGTCCAACCTGAACCTCCCCTGGCACATCTTCCTGCCATTCCCTTGGGTTCTGTCACTGGTCACCAGAGAGAAAAGATCAGCGCCTGCCCCTCCTCCTCCCCTTGTGAGGAACCTGTAGCCCCATGAGGTCTCCCCTCAGTCTCTTCTCCAGGCTGAACAAACCAAGTGACTTTAGCCGCCCCTCATACAGCTTCCCCTCCAAACCCTTCACCAACTTCATGTCCCTCTTCTGGACACTCTCCAGTAGCTTTAGATCCTTTTTATCCTGTGTTGCCCAGAGCTGCACACCGTGCTCCAGGTGAGGCCTCACCAGTGCAGAGCAGAGCGGGACAATCACCTCCCTCGCCCGGCTGGCAATGCTGTGCTGGATGCACCCCAGTTGTGTTTAGAACACCCCTGTGTTTTGATGCTTTCAAAAGGTTGTACTATAGGACTCCAGTTCTTTGAGAGGACAAAAAGGAGAGCTGAGGGGCTTTTATCCCCCTTCTGGAGGAAGGTGTTTTCAAAGTTATTTTTAATAACTGTGAGTCAGAAATTCATCTCTCTGGGAAACTTTCCCGTTTAGTCACATATCTCTGTTTATAAGGGCATATTTGAGCAGCAATTTCAGCAAGTGTCTACGAGGTAACATATTAATGGTACAGGAACTACTGCCACTTGTGGTCCCAGCAGTTTGCAGATACCCAAAGACAGATACACACATATACATGAGGCAGCTGTACAGATACACACGTATTCCAGAAATACAGCCGTGCTGAGTAGGGCAGAAAGAAATGCAGCTTGGTCTTCGTCAGCAGATGCTTTGCTGAGAAAGCTGCTGCTTGTAGATTGCTAAAGGATTTAGCAAAATGCAATAATCCCCAACACACAGGGAATGTTTTGTTTTTCCCTCAGTGGACTTCTGCTCCTGGCTGGCCTGGTGGGCAGACAGTTGAACATCTCCACTTGCAATTGCAACATTTTACAGTGCATTTGCTGTTCCTTCTGGAACATTTTCAACACCTTGTGCTTTCCGAGTTACAAAACAGCACTGTGGCTGTGCTGCTCAGGCAACCTTTCTGTGAGAACTCTCACATAGATGCAGTTTAAGGACTTTTACCGCAGCTTATGTCTTCTCATAATTTAAAAAATCTTATACTTTCCAAAGTCGTTTGAATGAAGAAATAGCAGTGTACAAAATTCTGCTTAGTAGCTCTCATGAGAAACACACAAAAGGTGCAAACCATTGTCCCCAAATGAAAAGGAAAATCCTGTCAGCTTTCACATTGGTCACAAGTGGAGAAACACGGCTCGGGGGAAGAAAAAGATGGATTTCATTATCTCAAGGGTATCTATGTTGTTTTGAAGAAGCTTCCAACAATCCATTATACCTACTTATTCTTGGTATTTATTTTAAAATATTCCACTCTGATTTTATACACTATTGTTTAACACTTGCTTAACTTTAGGTATGACTCATGTCAACAATTCATGAAAAATGAGGCATTCGAATACCCCCCTCCACACCCCCCCTTTTTTTTTCCCTTAAAGTTATCTAAAAGACAAAGGTACAGCTCTCCCAGAATAGAGCAGAAAGGGGCAGGGAGCACTGTGGTAATCATAGAGTCATTGCTCTACATCATTATATATCAGCTTTGAAACTTAATTGAAATATTTCAATTTGCAACTGAATATTTTTTATTAAATGAACTCAGTGTATCAACACCTGTGTGCATAACAGTACAAATTTCAGTGTTCTCAGGTATCTGCAATGTAAGTCACTCAGTATTGTTGATGATATTTTTATTCTAACAAGTAAAATACATATTTTTATTCTTTGAAGGCTTCCTTGAACAAGGCTTGCTAGTTCAGGATGAAAAGAAGTTACGAGATCATTACACCAAAACGCTGCAGTTCAAACTGGATGTGCTGTCTCTTGTGCCAACTGACCTGGCATATTTGAAGCTTGGTTTGAACTACCCTGAGCTGCGATTTAACCGCTTGCTGAGGATTTCTCGGCTGTTTGAGTTTTTTGATCGTACAGAAACCAGGACAAATTATCCAAACATGTTCCGTATTGGAAATCTTGTCTTGTACATTCTTATTATCATCCACTGGAACGCCTGTATATACTTTGCCATTTCGAAGGTCATCGGATTTGGAACCGACTCTTGGGTCTACCCCAACACCTCCATTCCAGAGTATGCGCGCCTGTCTAGAAAGTACATTTACAGTCTGTACTGGTCGACGCTCACGCTGACGACCATCGGAGAAACGCCTCCTCCGGTGAAAGATGAGGAGTATCTCTTTGTGGTCATTGACTTCCTGGTGGGCGTGCTGATCTTCGCTACCATCGTTGGTAACGTGGGCTCCATGATTTCCAACATGAACGCCTCCAGGGCAGAGTTCCAGGCCAAGGTCGATTCCATTAAACAGTACATGCATTTCCGAAAAGTGACTAAGGATTTGGAAGCCAGGGTTATTAAGTGGTTTGATTACCTCTGGACCAACAAGAAAACAGTGGATGAGAAGGAAGTTCTCAAAAATCTGCCTGACAAGCTGAAGGCTGAAATTGCTATCAACGTCCATTTGGACACACTGAAGAAAGTGCGTATATTCCAGGACTGTGAAGCTGGACTTCTCATTGAGCTGGTGCTGAAACTGAAACCTACGGTCTTCAGTCCTGGGGACTACATTTGCAAAAAGGGAGATATTGGGAGAGAAATGTACATTATTAAGGAGGGAAAATTGGCTGTGGTGGCAGATGATGGCATAACCCAATTTGTAGTCCTAAGCGATGGCAGCTACTTCGGTGAAATCAGCATCCTAAACATCAAAGGTAGCAAATCTGGAAACAGGAGGACAGCCAACATAAGGAGCATTGGTTATTCTGATTTATTCTGCTTGTCTAAAGATGATTTAATGGAAGCCCTCACAGAATATCCAGAAGCCAAAAAGGCTCTGGAAGAGAAAGGGCGACAAATTCTGATGAAAGACAATTTAATAGATGAGGAAGCAGCAAAAGCAGGAGCTGACCCAAAAGACTTGGAAGAAAAAATAGAAAAGCTTGAAACAGCTCTGGATACGCTGCAGACAAGGTTTGCTCGGCTCTTGGCAGAATACTCCTCATCTCAACAAAAGGTGAAGCAAAGACTTGCCAGGGTAGAAACCCGAGTGAAAAAATACGGTAGTGGCACTTTATCAGTTGGAGAAGCAGAGGCTGAAAAACCTGAGGAGGAGAAAAAGCAGTAATGGAGCATTTCTATTTCCTCACTTCTTGGAGAAGGTCGAAGCATGTGAAAGCCATAAATGTATGTAAATATGTGTGTGCATACATAGACATGATTATTTTTATATGAACTAAAGAGAATCGTTTTTAGTATTTTTAACTGAAGTGGTATTTTCTTGTAAATAGAACATTGGAACCTTCTTAGGGGGAGATTTTGGTCTGGCACTTGGGTACTTTTTTGTACTGGGAGTGGGTTTCTTAAAAGTCACGCTGAGAACGTCTAGTATGTATGGTACATGTAAGTCTTGATACACTGTCTTGTCCCACGCATGTTGCATTAAGAAGGCTTTGTACTTAAAGTAGAAGAGATCAGATTTTTTTGAGGGCTTCAAAAAATGTTTATAGGGTACATGCTCTACCTTGCTACCTTAGGAGCCGATTAAATGCGTGGATGCAAATCCAAGCTTCTCCAAAACTTTTGTTCTTTCACCGTGAAGCATCTGGGCCAACAGCTGGACCACAGCTCAGCAGCAGCACGCGCCCAGCCTGCATCTTTAGTCTGAGTCTTCCTCATGAGCTGGGCTCTGTGCAAAGGACCATGCGGACAGAGTGACGGTGCTCACTCACAGTTTCACAGTATCACAGTATGTTTGGCATTGGAAGGGACCTCAAAAGATCATCTAGTCCAATCCCCCTGCTGGAGCAGGAACACCTAGGTGAGGTCACACAGGAACATGTCCAGGTGGGTTTTGAATGTCTCCAGAGTTGGAGACTCCACAACCCCCCTGGGCAGCCTGTTCCAGTGCTCTGTCACCCTTACTGAGAAGAAGTTTTTTCTCACGTCCTTGCTGGCACGATCTGCCACAGCCTTTGCCGCTCTGCGACTGCTTCGCCTGGGGAGAGAGTAGGACATCCATCTCTGATTTTTTTAGTGTGGCCCCATCCACACTGGTAAAACTCTCACCTGGAAGGTGAAGCTCACTGGTGGAAAGCACTTGTGGCAACACAGCCTCACTGAACTGGGGAAGAGAAAGGAGGGAGCCTGCTGTATGCAGCTCCTAGATGGAGAGTCTTGAGTGAATTCCCTCTCAGCAAGTGGGCAGTCCTGGAGGGAGGCTGGCAGAGTAGAAATCCAAGTGAAAAAATACTCTCTGTCCTGGAGAGTCCTGCACAGGCTGGCAAGCACAGACAGCCTGTGCCCACCAGCTTGTAGCCCCCAGCAGGGTTTCTGCAGGGCAGGGAGATGAAGCCCTGAGTTGCAAAGTCTTCCATGCTGGCAGGCCTGTGTTTTCTTCCTCTTTACTTCATTGAATGATGCCTACTTCACCTGTTTTTGCTATTTCATAGAATCATTTTGGTTGGAAGAGACCCTCAAGATCGAGCCCAACTGTTAACCTAACTCTGGCACTAAACCATGTCCGTAAGAACCTCATCTATATTATATGCCTTTTAAATGCCTCCAGGGATGGTGACTCCACCACTTCCTTGGGCAGCCTGTTCCACAGCTTCACAACCCTCTCTGTGAATAATTTTTTCCTGAAATCCAATCTGAACCTTCTCCAGTGCCAGCTCTTCTCTAAAGCAGTCACACTACCATGTTTCCTTTATTAAGCACAAATGAAGGCCACATTTGCACAGGTCCTGCTCCTAGGAGCCATTTATGCTGGTTGCTTTTCTATGTGCAGCAGAACAGTTGTCTCTGCTAGTAGTCTGGCTCTGAGGTGAATATGCAGGTCTGGTGCACTCAGTCTGCTGTGACAGTCAGGGCAGAATGGTACGGAGGTTTCTTGCTCTGTACCCTTGCAACCTCAGGATTTGCCTCCTACACACCCTCTAAGCCTCTTCCACCCTGCTGCTTCCACTTTTGTTCCAAGTTTCTCTCCCTCCTGCTGAGGGGATTTCTCCAATATTCTCCCACTGGGAAGATATTAGCTTTCATTTTTTTTTTCCTGTATTGTTATGTGGCTTGCCCAGTGTTACTTTTACCCTCTGGTACCTCACTGACTTCAGAAGTGTACAGAGTAGCAGAGGCTGTTCAGCAGCCACAGCACGGAGGCAGAATCCTCCAGTGGCGTTGGGCATTGCCAGGGGCAGTGCCCTGCCTTTAGTTGTCCTCAGCACTCACAGCATGTGGGAACAGACGGCCTGCTGGAAAACTGGTGCAAAACCCACTGAGAAGAGGGTGGTTTAACCAGATGGTAATGAAATGAAAAAAGGTGGTTGATTTGCTAAACTGAGCACAACTGCTCAGAGTGAGTACCGTTCTCTGGGCAAGCGGCTGTCCCCTGCCTCGTGACACTTTGCCAGAAACACTGGCAAAGGGACCACCAGGTGATAGATGTCCACATATAGCCCATGTCTAAACTCCTGTTATCAGCAGCTGAGAATTCAACTAGACTTACATATCTACTGTAGGTCGGGCTTAAACCTCTATTATCAAGATTCGCACTGACTAAAATGAGGGCTTGGGAAAGTTAGTTAGATCTAGTCTAGAGTGGGAGTTCTGGTTGTCTTCATCTTGTCTTTATTTTCCTCATGGGCTTGAGACAGAAGTGGGATGTACAAGAGGCTCCTTGTGGCAGGGGTGGGTTGCTGAAAGCACCGGCAGTGTGGGCACAGGCAGTGCAGGCACAGGCTGCTGAAATCGCAACTCTGCCCTGGTGACAGGCAGGTTCTGCACTCACCTGCGAGCTGACGTTCACTGTTGTGTTATGCAAGCACTGTATCTGGTTGGGGTATCATACTTACAGTTGTGTTGTGCATCAGTCATCATTCTCTGTAAATATCTAACTCTCTACCCAACATTCTACAGCTGTTCCAGCCTACCAGGTATATACAAATAGGACTGTTTGAAGTACTATTTATACCTCTTAAACTCCACAAACACAAGACTGCTTCATTACCCGATGGATCAGAACAGCCTAATGTATCGGTTAAATACATATTTGCTCTTCTTTTTTTCATGCCTCTTGATCTGGTTTTCATATGCCAGAAGAAGAGCTATTTTTATCCTGTTGGCTTCAGTCACTTTGAAATATACAGCTTTTGGCATGATGAAACCACATCTTTGACACCTTTCATCTCTTTAAGATGTTTCCCCTTCTTTAATGTGGCTACAGCATGTACATTAAAATATTCTGAGTAACATTCAGGCAACTCTGTGTTTTCTCTTATCCATATCCCTCTGGATTTTAGCATTTTGTGACAGACTTTGATCACGCCAATATTTCACAGCCCAGAAAAATCATTAGCAGGAGCAGAGAGATGAAGTGACAGAAAACCAAGTGGCAGGGGTGGTGTTCACCCCTCATTCTAGAGCAGCCAGCACACTGCTTTGGTCCCGTGCCCAGTTTTGACACCATCACCGTGTTTGCAGATCCCACACGGGCACAAGAGCCCAAGCACCACCCTGGGGGTGCTGGGCTCCTCCTGCTGCTGCCCCCCTGCTCCTGTTCCCCCTTTCCCAGCTCCATGCAGGGCAGCACAGTGGGGATGGCACCTTGTCCAGCAGAAATAAAAGTGGCTGCAGATTTCTGCTACTCGCACGCACACATCACCTACCAACGGGGCCTCAAATCACAGGCCCTGCTCCATAACAGCAAACGATTCAGGTCTTGCCACTCTCTGAAGTGCTCTCAATAGCAGCACCCATCTTTTTCCACTCACTCCCTACTATTATTTTACTGATTTTTTTTTTTTTTTTTAAACAGTAGAAAGCTCCATTCTGGAAAATTCAATGAACTAAGACAACAGAAATAGTGGTGACAGCAAAACAGTAGTGGGGGTGTGTGTGTGTGTACAGAAAACCCCTCACATGCAGCCAAGGGGGGAGCTTGGCTATGCAGCCCTTTCTGCAGAAACAGCTCAGGGAAGGAACAACTCTTGCCTTTAATTATTTTCTCTCAGGTACCTGCTTTACAGTTTTATTAACCTACAAGCAGAGAGGGCTCTGCTTTACATTAAGAAACAAACTATTCGTTTTCCTTTCCTCTGCAAAAGCGTTAGTGCTTTCTCTGAACTGGTCTCTATGTTGCTGATTGGAAGACACATTGATGGGAGAGGGTTTCACAGGCCAAACCAAGGCCAGGTTGTCCAACGAGATAACGCTCAGGGTGACTACAGGAGAGCTGCTCTTCATCTTGAAGATCTGCGAGATGACAGCATTTGTACTTCGCTTGGCTTCAAAGTCCCCGGGCTCTTCTCTTAATGTTTCCATCCTGGAACAGACAGAAAGAATTGACCCCTTGTTTATAGAATTTAGCATTCATAAAATCCCTTTGTGTATCCCTGAGAGCAAAATGAATTATGCACTAAATGGATCTGGCAACTGTACAGGCAGCTAAAGCACAAGACTTCAGCTGTGGCAGCTCTCCTGAGGGAACTCCCCTCTCCCTCCAAGCCCAAGGATGCTGCTGCCTGGGGAGTCCTTAGCAGCAGGATGGGGCAGCCCTGCTCCCTTCCATTCTGCCTTGGATGGAGGGGGAGGGAAACACATGCA
This sequence comes from Streptopelia decaocto, assembly GCF_964273445.1. Lineage (NCBI taxonomy): Eukaryota > Metazoa > Chordata > Aves > Columbiformes > Columbidae > Streptopelia > Streptopelia decaocto. The sequence goes on from NC_138663.1 coordinate 93,071,331, forward strand.
AGTCCTGGGTCTAAAAACAGTTGGGCCTTTTGTTTCTGAAATTCATATTTTGCAGCCCTTCGCAGCTCACAAATCAAAGGCTGGGCCTTGCTGCTGCCAACTGGCCTTGCAGCTTTACTATGGAAAATAAAATTCTGCTGCTCTGTGTTTGCAATCCTCCCTGCTCTGCACCCCAAGAGTTGAGCAAGGAGGGAAGGGAAGAGTCGCATTATTTAAGTAAAATGAGATTCTATAACCACGAGAGCAGGACAGCAGGGTATCCTCAGCTTCAAGGATGAATACAAACATTAGCTTTACTCCAGAAACAGCAGCAGTTTTCACAGAGATTTTTCCTCTTACTCGATGATCCTAATGGCCTTTCCCCACCTACATGATTCTGTGATTCATCAGCTTTACTGCTTCTCCTCAGCTGCTGCATGGAGAGCACAGGACGCAGCATCAATGGCTACAGCTGCTACACCAAAGACTTGTCCTCCCAAGAGGCCAAGGAGGACCCCGTCCAGCTCTAGCAGAGGCCTGTCTTACTTGTGCAGGTAAATTAGGGGTTGGTTACTAAACACAGAAGTGCAGAAACATGAAAGAAATTTGCTTATGGTTTCCTATTCAATTTTTCTTAATGTTTGTCATGGCTGGTATCAGTATTTCTTTAACAGAGCAACAGCAGAACATTAACGTGGAAAATTGGGAAAGCACAACTGTATTGCAGACTGATGGGCAGTTTGATGAATAGCTGTCAATTTCTCAGCTTTTTGTCTGCTTTGACGTGTCATTTCTGGCAGTTTCAAGAAAAAGACACCACAACATTCTGTTCTTAACAGTTATTTTTCTGTCACCCTGGAAGAGGAGCCACCCCACAGCAGTCACTACACCTGAGGCACAGCAAAAGCTCACAGGCACTACCTGCTTCTCCAGGGAAGAAGATACAGAAGCACATAAGGATTTTTTCTTTTTTTCCTGGCACAGCTTGCCTCCAGGGCTGATGAATCAAACCAGTTGTGCTGCAAAGATCTACTGTTTTTAGGAAAATCAATTGCCAGTCCCTCACTGAAGTGTATTTTACTTGCAGAACAGTGCTGATAATTCATCCAAACCAAGCTTCAGTGGATTCCCTCTATTTTCAAATTATTTGCAGATTTAAGTCATTTATAGCAAGTCCTCAGGGCTGCTTGTTCATGGGTACTTGGCACAGTGCTCAGGCACAAGGAAGACTCTCAAGAGCAGCGATTTTGGGCACATCACGGTGAAGAAAATGATCTAGGTTTTTTTTTAATGGATTGTGACTACTGCCAACCCAATGCCTCATCTCCTTGCAATAACACAGTTACCTCCGACTACACTGGCATGAAGGTTAGGGAAAAAAACTTCTGTCTAGCAACAAAAATCTGCAGAGGATTTCTAGGAAAGCACCTCATGCCTTTCCAAACACAGCAGTTGCCACCACAGCTCATTTATCCCGTCAGCCAGGGCCAGGTTCCTCCATGCGTGGCTCAGACCTGAGCGCTGACAGAAAGGGTGAAGCTCCCAGCTACCGGGTAGATTGACAGAGGAGCTGCCCCAAACAAAACACTCTCAGTTCAGGGTTTCAATGCCGACCGCTTTGAAAAGGTTTCAAACCTGCCACAACCTAACTGCACCGGCCGCCAGCTCTGGCAGCCAAAGGAGGATGAGTGTGATGAGGAAGGAGGAGCGACGAAAGAGCCACACAGCACCGTGGGGCAGCCAGCAGCAGCTTGGAACTGCAGCCGAGTGCAGGAGCAACAGACCCATCCCAGGTGAGGGAGAAGTCCCGGGGAGCTCAGCTTGCTGCCACTGGGGAAGAGAGGCTGTTAACAGAAGAGACGCAGAAGAAAGCAGATGGAGAACCCACTTCCTATTGATTGGTTTTCTACAGTGGATTTACAGTAAAACTTTGGTGGCCAGAACCAGCAACAGGGATGTCTCCAGCAGAGCATGGTCCCCCTCCCCAGACATCGCTGGTGCTGAGGGTGGGAGGAGTGTTGTGCAGCACAGCAGAGCTACCTACTACGTACGAGTTTCAGACCTACAGGGCTTCACATAATTGCAGAGAGGTGATGAGACCAACTAATGCTGCTGTCAGCCAGTGGGAGATTCCACCAGCTATAACCACCTCTAGGATGGGAGACTGCAAGAAGAAAGGTGAGAAACAGCAGAATATGGCTGCTGGAGGCTCCCACCTTGCAGATGTTGGGGAAGAAACTGCTGAAACAGCCCATTTTTATAACCCCCAGCCCTGCAGCAGTGAGGCTCAGAGGCAACATCACCAGTGCTTCTGCACCTCCAGCTTCCCCCATTGCAACTGCTGGCCAGCAGTGGGACACGGCAGCTGACAGCAGTGGCTGCAGGCCACCTGCTGTCCCTTCAGAAGCCAAAAGCACAAAAGAGTGAGAAGGCACTAAAACCATCCTCTGAAGGTGGCCACAGCAGCAGCAGGTAGTCCCAGAAACAGAGTCCCAGATCCAGCAAAACCTTCCCCGGGCTGAGACACCAAGAAGGTCTCTCTTCTCCTAAAGCAAAGCCAGCAAGGAAGCTGGCTTGGATGATTGAAGCGCTTGGCCAGGAAGCTGCAGGTCTGGAGCACAACCACCTTCAAAATTCCCCGAGGACAACCCTCCGGAACAACTCCTGGTGCAGCAGCGATGCTCCTGCCTGGGCTGGGTGCTACAGTCAGGGCCAAAAACGCAGTCTGGCAAGGGCAGAGCACAGCGGCTGCAGCCCTAATCCAAAGCAGCTGGATAGGGGCTTCGATAGAAAGGATATCCACTTGCAGAATTTAATTTGGGAATACAAGACCCACCCCCCTCCAGAGAGGTTTCAAAGAAATTGGCCGAAGAACCACCCTTATCGGATGATCACAGAGAAGCGTGTGTTGCTCTTTAAAAATAAAGTATCAGTGTTGGGTGGTGTACTACAAAGTTCATAAGTTTCCTCATGCACAGATAATGCTTGATTTAAAAAAAAAAAAAATTGGTGTACATAGTACAAGTGAGATTATTCTTTAGAAAAGTGTGCTTTCATCTAGGAAACGTTGAAGTGCTGTTCCCCCATCCCTTTTAAAAAACATTAAAATCCATTACATTAGGAAATAATAAAAAAAACCTAGACCATATCATGTTAGTTCACCTGATCTTTACCCTCTGCTCCTCAAACACTGAGTGCTTGCAACAGGAAATAATTCAATCACGTGTAGCAGCACATGATGTACAACTGCGGAAGACTTAGAACAGGAATATTCAACTAGTTGTCAATTTAAAGACAGTTACATGTGAGCATTGTTGCTCGCACTGCTGCACTGTACAGATCTGGAAGCGAAACGATGTAGTGGGAAGACAGATTTCAGGTTTTTTCTCTGTACATGAACCCACTGGCACAGCAGAAACAGACACCGGAGCTTCTGGTGACATTAAGAAGAAAGGCTTCATGTCAGTTTTATATGGGACAACAGTTCAGTCACAAATCTTCAAGCTGCTGCAGTTTTACCTTCACTTGATGTTGCTCGGTACCAGTCACCAACCAAGCCCGCGTGAGCAGCGGCACCCCTGCCTGCACAGCTGTTTGCAGTTCAGCTGTGCTGCCTGTTCTTCCCAAGGCAGGAGTCCCACCCCAGCAATCACTGTTCAACTTTCAGAGACAGCCCTAGTTTCATTTTAAGTCTCAAATCTATGCACTGACCTACCCAGGGAGTTAACGCAGCACTTCCTAATGCCATTATCCTGAAACAGAATAATGATTCCTGCCTTCTACATGTATCACCAATGTCCTCATCTCTTAGAAACTTCCCCACCTAGAAACTCCAAAGGAGGGCATCTATTGAGCATCAGACATCTATGAACACCAGTGTACAAGGTAGACTTCAATTATTTATCAGGACTGCTCTCTGGATGAACTGCAGAACAAAATCACGCTTGTGTATGGCAAAGCAGCACGTCTGCAATCAAAACCATCTTCCTGCCATCCCTTGTCTTCCCAAGATCCTTTACAACCCTCCTTTCAGTTAAAAGAAAAATAAAACCAAAACACACTTTCAACTTTGTCTCTTTCTCAATCAGAACTCATTTTCCAACTGCTTCTCTTCTCCCCTAGTCACTGTTTTTCTGTCAACCCAGGCCCTTCCTCTCCTCCTCTCCCATCTCACTGTTGCACTTGCCCTGCCAGCCAATGTGAGTTCTCCAGCCAAGCCCTGCTCCCATCCCATAAACCAGCCATTGCAAAAAAAGGATCAACGTTTCATACAGTAGGTTTCAGAAAAATGGGAATTGACACCCAAGTGAAAGAATTACTACATTTTTCTGAGGGGGAAACAAAAAAATGGTTGTGGCTTTCAAAGATCCTTTTCTACCTTCAATCTTACACCTACAAAATTCTTCCATTCAAGAATGTGGGATCCCAAACCAACACCCACCATACCCCATGTTCTGCTCTTCAGAGAGCAAAGCTTGCAGGAGGCACAATCCATGGACACAGCAAGGAAAAGTTGCTTTTTCTGCTCCCCAGGGATTCTGTCACAGCAGCTTTCAACAAGCTGGGCAGTCCCACCTGCTCTGCAGTTGCAGTGGAAGAGCTGCCCCTATCGGGGGCTTGGTCGTGATGCCACTTACCAGAAACTCAACCAAAGACGCAGTGGAAACTTCTGGGCGAACAGAAGGAGGGAGATCCCCAGGTTCGGTGACAAGGTGGTACACCAGGACACCAGCGCAGTGGCAGGAAAGCCCTCCGGCTGCAGGTCAGCACCTCACTGGGTAACCTGGTGATGGCAAAGTCATGAAAACAGAAACCTTACAGCTGCACAAACAGCTGAGGTCACCTTTTAAAAATTAGAGCTTAGAGAAATCCAGCAGCAAGACACCCTTTTAAATTTTTTTAATGAAAAATAATAAAAACCAACAGCTAAAGACATCTTTAGGTGGAGCACTGTGGAAAACTACAAGCTATTATTTCATGGGATTACCACGTGAATTAATCTGGATAAGAAGCAACTTGTCTAATGGCAAATGCCAGAACCAACTCTTACTTCCAAAGCAGTGTCACATCTATGATATGGCATAAAACTGAATTTCTTAACATAATTAATTTCAAGTCCCTGATGGTCTTATGAATCTTGTGACAACAAGTTCAATCACTTGAGTAATTCTCAAAGTCTAATTAAAGTTGTGTATAAGTACAAATGGGAACTGTAGGTGACTTATCACCAACCCTTGTGATTCTGAGAGTAACCATAAAAAACTAAGCTCTTGTCAGGAAAGACCTGGTATTGCATCACTGAACTTGGAAGAAGGTCCTGCTTAATCTTGCAGGCTGAAACTCTGGAGCTGTTCTGCATAATAAATAAGGCACAGCTCAAACATTCAGCCTGACTGAATTATCTTTGTCCTGAAAATTCTTGGGACAACCAGGAAATTTCTAATCCTCTGGTGAGATTAAAAATTTACCTTCAGCTAAGCGGCTACAACAGCGCCAGGGCAGCACCTTAAAGCTGGTATTCTGAGGGTTGTCCTCCTGCTGAACCTCAGCAGCACGGAAACCTGTGTCCCACTTCCTGCTCCAGAGCAGAAACTTGAGGCGAGTGCAGGGTCAGTCCAGGGTGACCTGGAGGCTCGGCCCGGCAGGTACCTCACACCTGCATGGTACAAGATGTGGTTTGAAGCTCCTGCTCCAGCAGTGAAGACCACTGTTGGATGAGAAGTATGGATTGACCAACACAGAGCTGCTTGCAGCTCCAGGCTCATCACCAGCCCATTCCAGCAGCAGCTTTCCTCAAAGCACAGGATGGAGAGTTTCTGTGGCTGCCACAGTCCCCTCTCAGGCTACTGCTACCAAACAGAGGAGAAGCCTGGTCAGAATTCACGAAACACTAACCCTTAGTTAACTGGACCATGCTCACTCCTGATGGCTGTTCCTGAAATCTTTGTGGCAACAAGCAAAATGCTGAGATGCTCCAAGTATTTTCTTGTTAACATATTAAGGACCCCTCAAGGAGAGAGCACCAGTACACTGGCATCAGACCGTAACCTTAGGAGTCATCTGTCTCACTTGAGAGATATTTCAGTGACATATAAGTGCACCTAGGTTTCTGAGGTAAGCTTCAGGCATGTAAAATTTGCAAAACTGATGAAAGAGTAAGTGAGGGCAAAAAACATTCCAGGTGTTCCTGGAGCCCAGAAAAGAAAATAACTTAAAATGGCATTTTCTCCACTTTGACAAATCTTTCAAACAACAGAAGACTGACTGGAACTTGCGTAGGGCAGGAGAACAGCCTGCAGATACAAGACATCAAGATTTATTTTAAACCTTATCTACTGCTGCTAGACAAATAGCACATTTGTAACACCGCTAGGGAGATATGGTTTCAATACAGTGGAGGCAGTTATATTTAAATGGGAAATCTATCAAACATGAAGTACTTGTATCTTACCTGAAAATGATTCCTTGAAAAACAACTTATGCTTTTAAAGGCCAATACAATTATGTATTATTTTAATCTTAATGCTAAAGGAAAACAGAAAAAGCAGATTTACAATGTCAGCATTTCAGCTAGAGAACTTTGCATCGCTATCCAATTACGCTGTCTGCCCAGCTTTTGGACCTATATAAAAAAACCCCAACACAAACCTTACACGCTAGTCAGCTGGACACAACCACCATCCATAGCTACATCAGAATAAAATCAAATTATGGGGATACAGCTTAACAGCATTAGACTACTGCCATAGTATGTACACGATGTGGGTCGCACTTGTGAGGAAACACCTCAAGGCACTTGGCAAATCTCGTTCTCACCACCTACAGTAAAAGATGCCCCAAACCTGAAGGTATCAGCAAACGTCGCTGTGAACCGCCTGACAGAGGTAGGGTATCTTGTGTTGTCCTCTTCAAGGACATGCAGCAAGGTGAAGGTTCCAGAAGACATCGTGCCCTAAGCGCCATCTGGAGATCAAAGACCAGAATACAGCCAGCACCTCTCCCTCCCCAGCAAGTGTCATGTCCAGGCTGTCTTGCCTCAGCTTGGATTTAAGAGGGGAACATCGCTGGATCCCACATCACTACAGTTCACTTCTGCAGAGTTTTACGTACCTGTAACCCTCAAATGATGCTGTGCTACAATGTTTTCTTATCAAATAATTTAATATCCAATTGATCAAAGTAAGGAAGTCACTTGTTTTCTTTTTCACTGAACCATGGTGAAAAAAGGTCACTGGTTTATTCAGCATCGTAGTTACATAACAGTTGTCTGCTTCTATTACTAGAAAGAATTTATTAAAATAGTCCTGAAAGACATCTTTTCTTCCTCCAATGATTTCAAAACTACGCCTTTTAATGCCAATTCCGCACAGTCATGGGTCTGATCGGTAGCAGTCAGTTAGAGCAATTGTCAAGGCACAAGCTCAGCTCTGCACATCCGCTGCAGCTTGCATTGCAAAAGAGATATGCCAGTGATGTCTTCACTTAAAAACGCATAATCCCTTTATCAGATATTGCAACAGGAGAAATTAACATTAAACACAGACTACGAAAGGTAAAGGATTTATTTCTGATATGATTTGTAGAGTTAAATTAAAAACCTACTGAATACTTTATGTAGTAGATGAACATAACCTTAGTACTTACTTTCTAACAGTTTATTTAATGGTTGGAAGTGTACAACATGAAGTAGGCCTTACGTTTAATATTGTTCAATTTTGCTTATTGTTAGATGAGATTAAAATACAGTAGCCATCCCTTTAAGATTATGTTGCAACACTGATCATGTGCCTTGATAAGTAGGAATGACAATTCATTCAATAAATGGTGATGACATAACATGTAGGGAAGACTTTGGATTGTCTATTTAAAATGTCAACATAATAGGCAATTAAGAGCAAAACTTCATTTTAAGTGCACTTCCACATGCTTTGTTTATAATATAGCAAAAACTTCCTATCTTTTTTCCAAACACTTCACTCCCTACTCTAAAGCTGTTCAGTTGAAAATGCACTTTCCCCAGTAAACGTCTCTTTTAAAAAAAAAAAGTAATTAAAATTTCTACCCTTTCATATGCTAAGAAATGTTTCCTAATTAAAAACACAGTTTATTACAAGACATGTGAAGACAACACATAGTGAAATGAATTTTAATTGTTGTGCTGTGACTAAAGTAAAGTTCTCAAGGCTGCAATTTAACATTCCAAGTTCTCCCTTCCATCTTTATTGATTCTTAAGATTTTGCACAGAAACTCTTTGGGGGCTAGAACAGCAGTAATTGCATCACACTGTTTTCCAAGACTTCAAGTTTCAAAAGCAAACTCTTCAAAAAGTACAGTTCTTGATTTGATTAGATACAGGGACAAAAATATAGCACATACTTGAAGGTTACATGGTCTACAAATGATGGCAATATTTTCCTTGGGAGAGTACAGTTTGTTTTCTTGTAAATACTCAAAAAGGCTCAACTTCAAGCAGTAATAAACACAAGCAAAAGTGATTTAACCCTTAAAATAAATATTCAGGAAAACCTCTCTGTACATACAAGTGAAAGAATATGTAACACTTTCACGCTAAAAGAAAAAATAAAGATTTTGTTCATATAAGCAGCTGAAATCTGCTGTTCCAGCCCAATGTCCCCAGTAAAGAAGGGAGGCACAAACACAGGTGACTACTGTAGCTCACTATCTTATGGCCTTTTTGGACAGGGACATCATCACCATCATTTTTTTAATCCCTTTTGTTATATTTATTACAGCATGCCAAATCCTTTGGCATATGTGATGGCCTTCAATAATCTTTCTTTAAGCTTTTCTTTGCTTGAGTACTCCGGAAGCAAAAGTACATTAAAGCATGTGTGAGATGTAGGTAACCTGCGGGGAAAACAAAACAAAACAAGAAGAAAAAACAGAATTCAGATCTGGGAACATTCTGTACATGCAAAGAAATACATTGCTATTTCACAAATCCAAAATAATGATGCAGATTTAACTACGTTATTAAATTAAAAGCACAGAACTTGCTTCCATTTATAAACAAACAAGCAAAATGTGATTCTTTTTTTTTACCTCTCTGTATCTGGGCCATTTTTGGCTATGATCATCTTTAACTTTCCAAGTCCTCCCACAGGGGCTCTGTCTGTGCCTGTTGTAAACTGTAAGAATAGTCTTTTCTGTTCATCTGTAAATGAATGGACTATTTCCCAGAATTCCCTACCAAGGAAGAAATCAAAAAGTAAACAAACTGAGAACTTTCTGGGGTATAAATGAGACGTTCAAAAGTAATTGAATTTTGAAGGTTTAGTAATTCTAATCAATCTTAACATCAAATGTACAAATTGCATTTGTAAACCAAAACCGACAATGTATTCACCGATCAATGAGAATCAGAAATATCACCAAAACACTTGCAGTTTAATTTTTTTTTAAATGTCAGTTTGATAATTGATCTGCAAATATTCTTCCTTTATTATTCCTATCTCCTAAAGAATTGTACTGGTTCCACTACACCATCCATTTCTCCCACCTTCTTAAGCACCATAGTAAACAAACGTAGCTGCTGTCAAAGGTTTTCTACCCCAGCAGGCACTAGTTAAGTACTTGGCAAAGTCTAGCAGACTGAAGATGCACATTTCTCTGACCCTTGACTTCAGAGTTCTCTAGTTGAAAGGGACAAGAAGGTAAAAACATTAAACCCACTTCATTTCTCATTAAAGAAGAAAGTTCTACACATGCAGCTCAGCGTTTGTCTTTATTATTGTTGTTGTTTTGTTGTATTTGTTTTTGTTTTGGGGGTTTTTGTTTGTTTTTTGTTTGTTTTGTTTTTTTTTTTTTTTAAAAAAAACCACAGCAGCAGAGCAGTGGTAGTTTATTAAAACATCCCTGTTTATCCTGGGGATTATTTAACTATTTGGTATAAGAGAAAGAAAAAAAACTAGGGAAAAATCCCTTTTAAGCTTTACCAGAGCTCACTGGAAGCTAAAGACAATGCTTATGCTATCTGCACTTTTCTAATGACAGCACTTGAGTAAAGCAAAATTATATATAAAGGACACTTGCATCTCCAGGACTACAAAAATAATAAAACTTACAATATTAAATTCACTATGAAGAAACAGGCATGTAAAGTGCTTTTAATCTTTCAGAAATCAGAATAAAAATTACCTAATAATAAGAGAGTCTCTTGTATAGCCACCATCATATTCTGTAGTTTCTTCTAGTGCTTGAAAATCTAAATTCTGTAAGAAGATGACATGTGTAAAAATGACCACTAATTATATACTTAGGCTCAAAAAAGCTCCACTTTCTGGTGTACATTCAGGATTCTTACCCTACTTCCACAAATAAGTAATTCAATTTCCTCTGGTCTAAATAAATATTTCAAAGGAGATTCATTGGTCACCATGTGGAATCCTCTCCGAAAGGCCTTGAACTGCTTTTCTACTGATTTATTGAGTATATAGTCAGCATACAGATTGACAAATTCCTGTAGGGAAACAATCCCCCAAAAACAGTTAGTACTTCACACATGCCACTTGAAGTATCTCCCCAAAATATAAGACCCTAAAAATACATTTAATTCTGTAATTCTACACAGGTTATCTTTTTACTGTTTCTACTCAGCAATAATAAAGAACAAGCCTCAAATATTTCTCAAACAGGTCAAACACCACAGCCAGAAACTATGTATGCATGTATTGATGCTTGCCTTAATTGTGAAGGCTTTTCTGCTTACAACTACATTGTGCTACAGCAAGGCTTTTAAACTTGAGAAAAAACTCTATAAAGAGTACTACATAATTCTGCATAAAGTATCTAAAAATTATAGATTAAAAAGAATTATTTGAGCGTACCTTCCTATTTTCATTCGTAATAGGAATTTTATCACCGTTTTCCTTTAAATCATGCATCATTGGATTGCCAAAGAGATCCGTATGAGATATTTGAAACGTTATCATCATATCATCTTCCACGCTTCCTTCATACTCTAGTAAGTCTCTCAAACTCTGGTAAAGAACCTAACAGAATAAGAAATACATGCCTGTTGTAAATAAGTTTCAACAGATTTCACTGAGTAACACCAGAAGATATGAAATGGGTTGTTACTTTCTATGACACAAGTCACCTAAGATCTCCCATAACAGTCCAAACAAAGGCATATTAAGCTCAGTGTTTGTAAAAACAACCATCAGGAGATATTAAGATAAAAAAGAAACAGGGCAATGAATGGTAACTCCCTAACAAGAGCCTATCAGTACCCAGCAATCTTACTAAATGCAATGGTCAGACCTGTAGCTTAAGAGCCACTGATCATCTCTTCCTCTTTTAACTCTTTTGAAACTGTTATTTACTTTCGGCATCCAGAGCAAGCAGCCCTTCTCCCTGCTATACCCAGACTGCAGGGATATTCACACGCTGCCTCATCTGTCTCTTGCTTTAGACAAAACCCAATATAAACACCACACTTCTGCACGTCTACTGTTACTTTCACATTTTTTATAGAAATAAATAGTCTAATTTTAGAAATCTCTCTCTTTGGGAAGATACTATTAATAACAGTTTGTGCTTAATAGTACTTAGTGAGATAGTAAGCAATTTAGGCAGTATGTGGAAAAAAAAAATAACAGAACACAGGTTTATTGATACCCAGCTCTATTTGTTGACTTGACAATTCCACCTCCTCCAAACCAGATGCAGTAAGAGCTTTTATTGCTTATGAATTTATTTTCACAAATACAGACTTTTCACACAATTCACTGGTTACTTCACTTCCACTTCTGACAGTGATCTTGTGTTTAATTTAAATCCAGATTAAGTCACTACATGGAAAATACATTAATAAACTCAAAGAACATAATGAACTTACAGGATGAGAGTCCGCCAGATCACGGAAAGTTCCTTTTTTGCCCATCAGCTTCCTGTAGACAACCATGGGAAAATGTACATCCAGTATACAGTTATTGTAAATAGCCAGACCCAGTACTATGCCAATCAGTGTAAACTGACCCTCAGTTTCAAAAGAGGACGGATTAAACCAAAACAGTTTTGTAGATTCATCGTATGTGAACATCCCTGTAAAAAATGTTGAACAACTATGGTTACATTTGAATAAAAACGACATGTAAGACATACCTTTATAAACCTATTTGTATTAGAACGCCTCTGTAATGTGTTTAACTTAACATTATACTAAATTTAATGGCACAGAGAAGCTACTTACCTTAATGTACTTGGAGCTGCTCAAAATACTGTTACTCACATTACCATTAAAAGCCCACAGGAGACCTGTGATACACCATCCTGCCCTGCCCACTGAAGCTGTACATACACAACCATTCCTCCCCATCCATTACTGATGAGCCAGCAGCACTTCATCAACATAGATTGTAACTTTGATAAATAAAACAGTGCAAGAAAAGAACACAAACCCCATGTGGATGAAATAATCCTGAAGAGCTCCAATGACTATAAAGTGACAGCCTTTCCTCAAAGGCTTTTCCAGGCCAGTTCCAGCACTAGAACAGTACTACATGCAGCTCTATTACAGAACTGAAAGCTATGATGATGGAGCAGGGATTAACCATCACGTATGATCTTGGAGGCAGATGCCTAACAGATTTTTTTCTTTTGCTTGTTTAAAGGTACTCCACAAAGCTGCAGCTATCACATCTATCTTAAGTGGAGGGGAAACTGTATTATAACAACGGACTGTCGTTTCACAGGAGGGATGCAGTTTTAACAGCTTCTCACTGTTGAAAGGGAGTGGTTTTGCTTTGTTCCTCTGTTCTTTCCTCTGGTTCAGCTCACTATTTCAGGTGATCCTGCCAAGCCCACAAGCTGAGCACCTTCACAGAAGGTTTCAAACAGCTGAACTGGCACATGCCAGGGCCTGGAGGGAAGAGACAGGACCATACAAAGAAAAACAAAGAATCCCTTGCCCTTTTGGCTGTAGCAAGCCACTAGATTAGCTCATGCTTACGAAACCAAGAGTTTTTGTACAGGCTATAAAGTAATTAAATGAGCCCCACAGTAAAATCCATTGTTTCCTGACCAGATACCGAAGGAAGATAAATGCAAACCCCACAGACTTAAGAGGAGTGAGAGAAACCACCCTGGACAAGTGTAGTCCCAGTGACCTGTTGCTGGTACAGCTAAGTTTCATGATTTGCTGGCAGAACCTCAGGAGAACTGCCCAGGCTCCTTCCTTCCAACACACCAGAAGTCACGTGCACGTGGTCAAGAACATGAACTACATTTGCCACAAGGATTTATCTTATCAGATCTTTTAAGATAAGCTTGTTTACAACCTATGAAGATGTACAAATTCATTACAAAGCCACATGAACAGAGCCACAAAATGACACCTAAGACTGAAAACATCACCTTAAGCCAAGAGATGTAGCTTGAATTCTCATTCAATGTAAGGAAATGAACTGTAAACTCAGTGACGCTGGCTATTCCACAGAATTAAAGATTATTTATCTCAGTAAGGTATGAGGACAGGCTCAGCTACCAGGAGAGCAGCAAATAACAGACTAACATATCGGGTAAGGCAACTAGAAATCAGAAATGGATGAGAAACGCAAGGATATTTAGGAGAAATGTTAAATAGAAGCCTGCATTCCATTTTCTTAATTGACTGAAGTAACCTCTGGGTTATTAGCACAATAAAAGCAATGTGTTGTACTTTCTGCAATATGAAGGAAGGGCTGAACAGTCAAAACAAACAACTCCAACACACACCCAATAATGAAGGACTTACAGTTTACCCAGATCCATATCTGGAAACACAATGTTTTATTTACTGACCAAAATTAAGACTATAGTACATTAAGATAATAATAAAACAATAGAAGAAACTGGAAGCTGCAATAAGGGAAAACAATTGTGTAGTGTTGCTAGGAATATTATATGAAGTTATTCCTTCTTCCCTTTTACCATGGTGACTATTGGGCATAAATCTAATATTTTGTCTGAGTTATTGCCTCCTTTGAGTAAAGCTTTAAGGTAGTTTAATATGAAAACAACTGAAATGTAATGGCAAAGAAACTATTACAGCAATAAACATCACTTCACACAAACCTATCAGAGGACAGACATTTTAAATTACAGTTTAAAGATTTCATTCATTTTCTCTGGTAAATAAAGTGTTTACAAATCAACAAAAGCCGCACTTGGTTTATATGGTGTGTAAACTGTTCTACTGCAGTGCATATTAATAGGTGCAAAATAAGACTGTGAAAGCAAGCTAAATTTTCTGCTTTTACACATTTATTGCAAAAGCAAATAAATGCTATTTTTTTCAAAGCTGATATGAAAACAAAAAGTGTACATATGTTTTTATATTTTGAATAGAGAAGTATCATTTAAAACATGCACGCACATCTAATCCATTACCCATCTTCACACACAGGGACCATACATACACTGTCTGAATCTCAGCTGAATCTGACTTCAAATACGAAACAAGGGTATTTCAATGTAGGCACCCCACACAACTTCTGTTTAGATAAACTCAGGTCAAAAATGTATTTCACATTGGAAATACAACTTTGTCAGTTAAAGTACTAAGACTTCCTTATTTTGCCATACTCCAATTTATTCCAAGTAACCTTGCTAATTCAGATATCAAGTCTCTCCAAGTTCATAGCAGTTTCCAGAGTGAGCAAAACTTGTCTGAGGATCTGTACACTTGCTACAAAAACTGGCTTGTGTACAGTGAAAGGCATGTGCCAAATTCTTTTACTAGTTCCAGGCCCTTCTCCTTTAACCCAGTCAAAATGAATTTCTGAGTTTCTTAATCAATTTTCTAAGCCACAAAACCAAGAGAAACAGCTGTCTTTCTTAAAACAGTTCAGTGAACCCAAATTAACTAATGGCCATAAGCTGTTGAGCTTTTTAACAGCAGCCATTACAAGAGCTACCATGTGACGTCACATTTCACATAAATGATGAAATTAGTATAGAAACCTGGTCAGTCTCATTTCTGTTCTAACACAAAGTTTTAACATTTAAAAACATTTTAATCTTTTCAGAGGAAACAAGCTGCATACTAAAAGCAGCATGTTCTTGCATTTGTGAGATGGAAGCATAAAAGACTGGTGCAGGGAGCAAGGGAAAAAGCAGTAAGATAGAAATGTGACTGTTAAAACACAAATATAAAACTTTGGCTCCAATGTATCAAATTACTCCTAGTTATTAAGTAACTCCAACCCAATTTGACATTACTGCCACACTTCAGATCTGTAACCCCTTTTCCATGAAATCATTAGAAGAACTGAGACTATCAGATTTTTTTAAGCTGGAGAAAGGGCAGGAAATAACTCAAAAACTCACCATAGTCCTACTCTGGTTTTACTGCAGAAGCTCTTCCTCTTTGGTTTGATTACTAATTCTAGAAGCTAGTCACAAAGCAAAGTGAGGAGAAAGGTGAGAGAACAAACAAAGAAACCCTGCAAAGAAACCCTATACTACTGATTTATATCTAAACAGGCTTTCACTAACTATACAGTTACTTCTTTCATCATTCCTCCTTATGAGGATGACTGATGAGTGAGCATCAATGGGTCAAGTACTCTTGCGACCACCAAGAAACCTGGAGAACTTCAGAGAGAAGCAGCAGCAGATGTACAAAGGCACTGCATAAACACAGAACAGCCCAGGTTGGAAGGGACATTGAAAGATCATCTGGTCCAACCTTTCATGGGAAAAATCTGATAAATTAGTAAATTATTAGAACACGTACCAATATCTGGATTGAAGATTTCTTCCACAACCAGTTGAAAAAATTCTTTGGAAACACCTCCTTCATCTACCCCTTGCTCTCCTTCAAATTCAACATACAATTGCTTCTTCAAGTCTGCAGGATTTTCCATGGCAATCATCTCTAGCTATTGAGTGAACAGATAAAAGTATTTCATCAGTAAAACTGTTTACTTGAAGAGTCAAATGAGTATTAAATAATGAAATCAAACCTACTCTCCAAACCTAAGAAGAAAGCAAGTATATTCACAACAGTAAAATATCACAAACCAATAGTAATGCTAAATCACTCTAAGCTCTTATTAGAACTTGGGGATTAATGCAGCAAGAAACTTACTGCAGGATCTGATCTGTTGGCCAGTTAAGTCTGTTAGCCTTTTCCATTTCTATTCTTTCAAGCAATTATTTAAAATAAGTTAGCATTGTGTTGCACAAAATTAACAGAAAACAGCATGAAAACAAGATGTATTACCAGGGTAATTAAATTCATCTGACAATGAAAAGAGACTGCAATATGATCTACATGTCTGACAACAAACAGTTTTGTGAAGGGATTATACAGATACGTTTTCAGAACCTTTATGTGATAATTTACAACGAAAGGCAGAAGACAAGCTTTTGACAAGTAGTTGCATCTCACAGACCAAGAGCTGGGGAAGGAAAACAAAACAAACAACAATCCCAAAACAAAACACAAAACAAACAAAGCCCCAAACAAAAACACACCCCCACAACCCACAGAAAGAAAGACACCAATATTACAGCAAAATCAATCCCTTTTCTCTTGACCCTAATGAACAAGTCTCAGAAATCTCTTCCTTGAATTTCTTCAGTGCCTTTCAACAGATCTACTGCTCTGCTTCAACAAAAGTGAAAATTCAGTTAATGTCAAATAGAAGTTGTGACTTTTCATAGGAAAGGGTTTCGTGTCCACATAGAGGCCATTACAGGTCTTTCACTTTCTTCCAACAAAAATGTATCCCTTCAGTAAATCAAAAGTTATCCAAGAATGTCTTGCAGCTATTAAACATGCCTGCATGGCAAAGAAAACTCAACAGCAGGAAAGTAAGGCACAGATGGACCTGCACATTCCTCTACCAAGTCCACATTACTGGTGAGCTTTGCACTAGCCCAGATTAGAGGCAATCTGTACTTCCCAGCAGATGTCCTTAACATGGTGAACCATTTATCAACCTTACCTTATCCACACACATGTCAACACATGCTTTATGTCCCAAAATTTTACTACAGAATTGTATGGGAAAACAGGTCCAGAACAGAGAGGATAAAGGTAGCAGTAAAGACACCATCAACTCATAAAGAGTCACTTTCTTCTGGGAGCTGCCAAGTCAGGCAGGCCTGTTCCAAGGACAGCAAGGGCAGACGGGTGACAGAGCTCAGGGGCCCAGCAGAACAGGTCTGAACACTTTGAAGCTCCTCATACAAAAGGAGCACGTGGAGAAAGTATTGCACTAACTAGGATTGAAAACTAGTATCAGGAAGAGGAGTGTAACTCTATAGCATGTAAAGCTCAGTCAGAAAAATGGAGACAGGCCATGAAGATCCCAATAATGAGGGCATGCCAGATTAGCTGACTGAGATATATATATTAAATTACAAGATTAACTGTAAAACTTAATCATGTACTACATAAAGCATCTGGTATCCTTTCCGTATCATTTGCAACTAACTATTTTTGCACCTAAAGAGATCAAACAGCATTTCTTCTTTGAAATTCACTGTATTTTATCAACAATACTTCCACAGCAAAAACCTGTTGCAGTTCCCCACTGGTATTCTCATCAGATGCTTCCCATAAGTGTAGTTTTGCATCTTGTCTTCCATGTAAATATTAAAATTATGTGTCTTACAGATATGTAAAAAAAAAATTTGTTCCTGAATAGGAGGACAATGGACCTTAAGCCATGTGCTGGATATAACCAAGACTTTTTAAAAACAGAGAAGTAGCATTTATTTTAAGACTGTAAGTACAGGTTATATATATGTGCTGGTCAGACAGAAGTTCTCCTATTCAAATCCCTTCTACTTAAAACTGGCACTAATAATGCTTTTCTTTTTTCTCCCCAGTCATGACTTGGTTGGCTTTGTAATGTTTACCAAGTTTCTACAAGTTTTATGAATTTTGATGCATTCTGAGAAAGCAAGTATTGCCTCTGCATTTCTTTTGGGACAGCAACCCTTTGTCATAGTGTATTTCTATGACATGAGAGCTTTTACACTTATACAAAGGAGAGTGCTCACATTTATACATATAGAGCAATTAAAAAAAAAATTCAAAGTATTTCTTTTTGGCTGAGAACAATGCTGCAATGAGTGATGTAACAGATATGCAGTATTAAAAGAGGGGGAAGGAAACACTCTTAGTTGAGCAATGCCAGCTGGGCGATTGGAACAGTGCACTGGATGTCTGTGAAGGAGTCAGACAGAGATTACCAAAGAACCAGTATTTTGAGCCAAAGCCTGATGTTCCTTGAAGTAGATTCTGTAGCCAGGACAATGTTGCTAAGCTGCTCAACTGAAGGTTTCAGATTTAGCTGCTCCTTTGACCATTCGCATCTCTCAACACTGATGCTTCACAAGAAAACTGGAACTCGGTGGAAAACACAGCATTAGTCATGATAGTAGAGAGGCACTGAATTTTAGCAGAGCTGCAGCATGTAGCATTGTTTCTACAGAAAGGAAATATGAACTTCAGTTTAGAAGTGTTGTTGGTTTCTTTTTTTGTTTGTTTTTATTTTTTTTTCTTTTCCTTTTTTTTTTGTAATAGAGCTGCCTTAGTCACGTCACAGATGCTGCTGGAAGCTAGAAGGTAAAATTATCTCAGTGGCCAAGCAGACAAAGTTGTCATTACATTTTCCAGGGACTTCCCAGAAAGCATGTGTGGCACCTCTGAAGCAGCAGCAGCATCAAAAACTGAGTATCTATGAATTGAAAAGCTGAAAGCTGAGACAATGTTATAAAGAATATCTATATTTTGCTGGCTGAAACATAATATTGTGGCATAGCATAAGAGATTGTATGATTTAATTTGCTTACATAACAACACAGTTCTTTTCTCAGAGACAGGAATCTTCCACTAAGTGAGAGAAATATGACAACTTTTAAGCTTAATGTAACACCAGAGTTTACCATCTCAAAATTGATAGTAACTGAACTAATTAACCTCTATTCAGTTCAGCGATCAAAAAACCCCTCTAGTTCTAACAATGAAACAAAGTCCTCTTTAAGGCAGTGGCAGGAATACCTTCTATGCTAGAAGGCAAAAATGACACAAACAACTACCAGCGACACATCATGACTTAAGTCAGTCACTACATTTTCTGCAAAATGGCATGTGAGTTAATACTTAAAAAGTGACTCAGCAGCACTCTCAAGCTGTGCTTTATGGTTCATGCATACGCCTGCCAGCTGAGCTTGCATGTATCAGACATTCTGCACGCAACCAAGGCGCACACTAGTGCCATGAATTTCAACTCAACACACATATTATTAAACATGGATTTAGTCTAAAACAACCTTAAAGCTCCTTTTGTACCTTGTTGCTAATACACTATGAGAAAAACTGCCTACTGGCTTCAGTTGTCATGTAACTGTTTTAGTTCATCACTATATTTAGCAGAGTCATTTTGAAGCAGGAGAGGCTTGTGGCTGGCCAGTTGTCTACACTCAATGTGAAATTTGCCAAAGTGGCTTTCTAATTTGTGAGCAAGCACCAGCCAGACTCTTGCTGAAGGAGTCCACCACAGCCTCACTTGCAGAACTCACATGTCATAACTCATACACTTTAAATTACTGCTCCCTGAGAATAAATCCACACGTACCACCTGGGGCATGGGCAGAGTGGAAGAAGAGTAAACTCAGAGGAAGGGGATGAAAGGGAAATAAAAAGGCAGAAGAATGGATTTAACGATAAATTAGTTTCATTACTACCACATCCACATAACATGACTCAGCAGAAGGACAGTTAACCTCTTAAACCCGACAGACACAAAAAAAAGCACGTTAACTGCTTTCAGGAACTACAAACTGAGCTACCAACTCCCAAATGTAAGGGTTCCTTAATAAAAAGTGGGGACTAGCACTTCAATTCCAACATACCACCCCACCTCCTGGTGACTTTTCAAACTAACATACATAGAAATAAGTATGCATTCAGCATTAATACAAAGAAAACGTGTTTCATTAAGTCTATTTCGATTAAAA
The DNA here is from genome assembly GCF_964273445.1 of Streptopelia decaocto. Lineage (NCBI taxonomy): Eukaryota > Metazoa > Chordata > Aves > Columbiformes > Columbidae > Streptopelia > Streptopelia decaocto. The sequence continues at coordinate 93,091,291 of NC_138663.1, forward strand.
ACATGAAAAATAAGTTTCTGATGCAAGTTTGATACATTCAAAGAAATTGAAAAATGAATTGGTAAATAAAATCTTTGCATAGATGCATTCCAGGGTGAACGATTCCCTTAATAAGCAACTTTACACAAGTTATTGCTTCAAAGATATTTAAAAGGTATTGCTTCAAATGCTCAGTAAGAAAAATCCTACAGTAATAATAAAAAAATCACTTACCGGTGCCCAGATTTGTTTTAATGTAGTCCCAAAAAGTGAGAAGTTTAACTCTACAAGTTTAAATACTAAATATTGATAAGAGAAAAACAGCTTGGTGATAACTTAATTATCTCAGCTTACTAGCAGACAAAGACCAGTACTTAGTCCATTTGCAAATAGAAATCATGAAGGCTAGTAAAAATATTTGCTTGCAAAACAGCCAACATCAATAAGGAAAATATGAATAAGATCATCAGAACCTCATTTTAATCAGTATTTCTGAAAAAATGTTTTTATCAGGAAGTTAGAGTCATTCCATATATAGTCAAAAAAGTCTGCACTGGTTGTTCTGTAAAGACACAGGTCTAGTGACATGAGTATGTTATTACTTACAATTCAAACAAGTGTTCAAACCCCAGAAGTAAAAAATGCAATTCAAGGGTAAGGATATCAGTGATCCTAATTACTTACCTGTAATTTAAGCATGTTTGGAAACATTTTACCACTGAACAGATCTAAGAATATGCTTTTACTACTGTAGACTATTATCTTGGCAACATCTGACCGTTTTCAGCGAGACCCTTCCAAAAAAGCTCAATACTGCACCTAAAACTGATGGGCTACAGAAGCACATGGTACCCATCTTTGACTACGATCGGAGACAGAGCAAGCTACTTTAAGGATTAGGACATAAGACTGAATATCTTCCTCCAGATCTATTTCACACCAAGTAGGAAGTGGAAACAAATTGTGAAAATTACTGAAATCACTTCCCAACCAGTTATGAGAAGTACCTTTTAATAACAGTCCACAATTCTTCAACAGATCAGGCACATGCTGAAGAAATGGCAAGATGACAGTGTGGAACAGTATCTTCCCCACAATACTTTTCCAGCTACCAGCAGACTTGCAGCTTCAGGACTTCCTGATGTTTGTGTGTGGGTCACAACAAAATGCCTGTAATGCCTTTTACCTTTTGATGGATCTTTCTTTCACAAAGAACTACAAGTTCTGGGTAAAGACATCTGTAACTTTAAGTACACAGTGGATAAAAAAAAAAAATGTCCTTTTGCTTATGTTAAGCCTGCTTCCTGATAACATAACTGGGTGCTAACAGTTGAGAAAAACAGTATTTCCCATTCAACTTCTCCACACCATCTTTCACGTCCTCTCCATCATCTTTTTTACCATTCAGGGGACTTTATAATCTCTTTATATATCTCTCTCTTGAAGAGACTCTGAACTCTTAAAATATACTTCTATTGCATCCTTTTTGATATTAAAATGAGAAGAAACAAATGAAAAAGAGAAATATAGGCACACCATATTAAACAAGGACATTGTATTGTTCTATTTGCTCCTTTCTAAAATCATAACACTTCCTCAGGAATATTTAAAAACCTCTTATTTGAGCAGTGATACTTCATATCTTCAGTTAAACCACATCAATATTTAAAAGGTGACTTCTGTACCCCCTACATATATTTATCAACACAATTTTCTTTAAGTCCACACCATCTCAAAACAGCTACCTTGTTTCATCTGTTGGAAGTGCTGCATACAGCTCCCTTCATCCAGCTAACATGGCAAGCATTCATTCATCCCCATTTTACTGAATATAATCTATTTTGCACTTTCAAGAAATGCCTGGGCTGTACTTTGTCTCATTGATGAACACTACAGTTCAGCTCGGGCTACTTTAGAACAGTTTTATATTTTTCCTTTATTTTCTGGCCCAGAACAAACAGTTTAAAATTCTTACTCTCCTTTGGGGCTTTGATAGATCACCATAATTCAGCATATTCTGACACCTTAAATTAACTGCCCTAAGAGGATCCACGGCAACTGCTCAACATGTACTTGTGGACTGCTATGCTGTGCAAGGCCTGCTTCAAGCGCATCATAATTTAAATTAGTATGTTTGAGCTTAATCTGATTTAAATTACCTAAATTTCCAACAGACCAAGAGCATGCACAGCAGTGACTGCTGTGGCCCTGTTGTGATGTAGCAGCTGCACCAACTTGATGCTGTCCATGGGCTTTCTAAGCAATACTAAACTTTTTTTTTTGGTCCTCAGAGATTTCAACTTCTTTCCACAACAAGCAATATGTGAAAGAGTGCCTTTCTCATATTTATGGATTTTCCTCTCTGCTGGAATTGGCATTAAAATTAACATGTTCCTAAAACTAGCTCTTAACCTCTTTTAGCCCCTCCCTTCCTAAGGAGATAGTACTATCCCTCCCTTTTTTCCAGCATTTATGTATCCCCAAACTGAACAGCCAAAGAAATAAACTCCATTACATTAACATGACAAAACATCACTGGATACAACTGTAAGCCTGATGGGTAGTGAAATTACAAGAAGCAGGCTTTAATCTTCATTTGCTTAATATAAAATTTGGTTTATAGACAGAAGCCATCTCTACATTGCAATTTTATTTTTCCCATTGATACCAGAGACAAGTGTTTTCCCTGATAAATTGTAGTAATATCAGCAATTCCCATAAAGCAGCTAATCCATCTGGAAATTCATAGGTACACAGAAAAATCAAGGCAGAAGCTCATTTACGACTGACCTTCAGTAGCAGCTACAGTAACCAAATTTAACCAGAAGTAAGAGGTTGGCTAAGAGGCAAAACCAGGTACTTTCCCTAGAGCATCTCCAAATACCTGTGTGGTTCTTCAGCAACAAGCTTTAAATTTATGGGAAAAAGTTTACTGTGAAGTAGCCTTTATAATTTGTATCCTGTACAACTCCCACCTTTCAAAAGCGTGAACAAATGACTTAAAGTTTTACTTTAAGAAGCCAGCACATTCAGAAACAAGCTGCTCTCACAGATTTCAGGTACTAAGAGGTCTGTCTTCTCCTTTCTCAGTCATATCAGTATTTGCACCACATTGCAACAGTGCTTAGAGAAGCAATAAGTTCTACTTATCATGTAGTCACTCTGCATACTTTATATCTAGAAGTTCAGAAGTCCACGAGAAGAGTACACAACTGAATGGTTTTAATTCCAACTTCCACCTGAAAAGCTTTACTATCAGAAGATGACGCAAGACAGTCCACAGGACAAAGTACTGCAACAGAAGTTGGTCACTCTTACCATTAAAGCTATAACAACACAGAATCTGTAAATGGGGAATAAGGACTATTTGGCACTTCAAAACATTTAAGTCTGCAACCACTCCAAGTAGAAGTGGTTCTGCTGAACACCCAAATCTTCAGCAGCACGCTCAGAATTGGGTTTTGGTGGTAAAGCTATTTGAGTTTCCTTCTAGAGGAAATCTAATACATAAGACACTGCACTCACACACAGTCCTTTTCAGTTAGTCAAAGCCCACATGGTTTGCACTAGTAAAAACCACAAACCTATGTTCCATGTTGCTGCATGACTTACCCGGACGAGAGCATCATCTATGATGTGATCACGTCTCACTTTAAGCCGCAAATACGGGTTGAGCTGCTGTCCTTGAACTAAGCTGTAGAGCACAGTTATGCGTCTTTCACTGTACATCCGGATCCTATTGTCGTAATACAATCCTAGGTTCTTGGTAACAGCATTCAAAATGAAAGGACAGGTCATAAAAGAGAATTTATTTTCTGTTTCTACTTTGAAGAAAGTGTAGTCTTTGTCCATTTCTAGAACATCATTCAGTGGTTCATTAATAAATTCTTCAAAAGGGATAAGTGGTTTTCTGCAATCTATAGTTTTAACACCAAGTTCAGTTTCCAGTGGGTCCACTCGAGGACCTTTTTTATTTCTTCTTTCCTCACCCAGCAGCTCTTGAAGAGTTAGTTCACTTGATTCTGGGATGGGTTCTTCATCTTCCTCTTCATTATGATCTGTATCCACATCCCCTCCCACTACATTTGCATAGTAAACCATTTTCAAGCACTTTGAAGCAGCAACAACAGCATCATCATCATTCACTAGGTTACGACTATTGAACTCATTGCTTATGACTTTGTAAGTAATAAGCTGCTGAAATGTTTCCATCATTCTCCGAATTTGGTCTGCTCTGTACTTAGACCACAATCTGACCAGTTTTGCTTGAGCTGCAAGGGGTAGTTTGCTCATTGCTTTGCAAAACAACGGTAGAGCCATTTCCAGGTATTCTGGGCTATGAAGATTGCCGTTCTCCATAACAATAATAAACAAATTCAGATAGTTAGGATCCCGAGAGTACACATTATGGTAAGTCAAGTCACATTCCACATTAGGTGACAAGTACACAAGTGCATTTAAAAAGGCAGTTTCTATTTTTTCATTAGAAAGTAATCTATCATAGACCCGTCTGACTGCTTCAATATCTACAGAGACTTCATCTGGGCCTAGTTTTTGGAGGTTATTATCTCCCTGTGTGTTATCACCTATTCTTGATGATGAAGACGATGATGCACCTGAATCTTCTTCCATAGCAGCAGCTGAGCAGGCAGCTTTTTCCTTTTCATCTTCATCTTTGTCTTCATCCTTCCCTTGAAGAGACTTGAGCTCCTCCTTGGTGTGCTGCTTGGCTTTTCGGAAACTCTGTACCAATGCTTCAGCACTAGAAAATACTCTCCCAATCACCCGGATTAAAGGGGAATAATCCTCTTTCTCTCGACATAGTTCAAGAATTTCATATATCTTGTCCTCTGTTAGAAAAGTCACATCTATAAAAAAGATAGAGTATGAATTTAATTCAGATAACCATTAAAAAGAGAATACTTCTGATTCACCCTACTCAAGAAATCTCTGTATTGTATCATAATTAACAGTGGAAAAAAGTGTCTGTGCTGGATAAATTCAAGACAGATACTTTATAATTTCATTAGCATGAAGAATCATGATTTCACTCACCATGATTTTGTAAAATACTTTATTCATGGATATCGATGGATGTTGATCAGAGAACACACTCAATAGTAAAACCAATCTTTAGCCAATTAACTACATTTGGTAGTTAACAGTATTATAACATCTAAAGAGCAGCAACTAAATCAATCAGTAAAATGTTTAAACTTTAAAAGGCTTAATTAATAAGACTGTGTGAGAATACAGTCTTCTGGTAAATCTGCAGTTAATGCATAAATCATTAAACTATGCACAAACTAAAGTGTATCAACTTATTTTTTCAAACATAGCATATGCATATGGACTACTTCACACACTCTCCCTTAAAAACACATCTTGAAGAAAAGATTCAGTAATTTGTTTTGTTGTATATTAATTGAATATAAAATTTTTGTTTCTATTTTTAATGGTCTCTGCAACTGTTTTTATACTAAACATATGCCTGAAAACCCTCCCCCAAAAAACACAATAATGTTTCTAAGTTACACACACAATTGAGCACGTGAGTTATTTCTTTGTACATTAGGCCTGACTGGGATAAACAATTTGAGTATACTCATCAATATGCTATTCAGAGGAGCAAGCTGATTTACACACATCACCTGCATGGGCTCCAAATACCTCTCTGTGCCCCCCTCCAAACCTTTGATATGAAAACAAGTCATTTGGTGGTTCATTTGTTATTTGAAATCTTCTTTATAAAAGGGAATAAGAAAATATTTATAGCTCTACACTACTTCTCAAACAGAACCCAAAGGTACTTTCACATCAGGTGATGATTTAGAGTAGTATTACCACATGATCCGACCCTGAAAAGATGTTCTAGTTCGAGCAGATTCTTCTGAACTGACACACAGTTTAAAACTAAGACTGAATCTGTTTACTAGCATCTCTACAGATCTAAAAAAGCAAAAAAAAAAAACGCATCACAGCACTTTATTCACCAGCCATGCTAGAACAACTACTTCTGGCCGAAAGAAGTGTGTAATTTTAATAAATACAGTTATATGTTAAAGTGTTTTGAAACACTATTGCCTACGCTAACATTCATTCCAAGCAGTCATTAAATTACAAATAAAAAATAAATGATGCAAAGACAGACAACCTATTGATTTTCACAGAGCCCCAAAGCTATTCTCAGAGCACATTTAACACAAGATTAAGCTTATGTCATGCTACCGAGACTGACTTCCAGCCAATCTGAAGGCAGTGAAAAAGCTTCAAAACTAAAATCTGTCCTGTTGGAAAAACAGCGTTGAAAACACCACGAAGAGATTCAAGCTTAGTGCAACATCTCCTATTCTTAATTGCTGCAGTGCCTCCTCAGGAAACAAACTTGCCTAAAAGAAATTTAGCTGCTGATACAGATGCTGTTCCATGCCACGCAGCTCCTCAAAATGAGGACCACAGCCTGAAGTTCACTGATGCTGGACTACAGAGCTTATTCATAGCATAAAAATTATCAGTAAGAGTGAACAATTTAACAATATAACACATTTCAGATTTCCATACTTACAACAGGAATTTCCTAGTCATTCTTTTAAAGGTTTGTAGTATTTAAGGAACTTATATGCTACTTCCAGTGAAAATTTTTAGTATTACCATTAGCAGTTTCCTAACAGCTTTAAGTCATATCCTGTGACCACCCACTAACTGAGCTGTCATAAGGGTCTGCAACATTTTTACTTCATAGCAGAGAGAACAGCTGGAGGAAAATAAACATAGGTGAAGCCTTCCAACTCAAGGCAATTTTAGCTGACTTGTGTCTGATATGTGAGCTTTTACATGCCCCCTCCTCTTAAACTTTAGCAGTGATTCTGGACTGTCAGAAAGACTGCATCTGATCGAGAAATTGCCAACACCACTCTCCATAATTACCCAAATTATGAATTCACTTTTCATTTTCTCTTAGGGAAGCTTTGTTACGATTGTGTGCTCACTGCCCGCCCATGACCTTTCCTGTTCCCAGTTTAATGTTTTGGTGATCAAAGCTGAAAACAGTTTTCCAGGTAATTAAAACACTAATTTTGAAATGGCTCCCTCTACATATGACTACATTTGTAACCCATGCTTTTTACGTATTTGCAATTTCTCTATTTCCTTCCTCTTTTAGGACTCCCATCCAAGATATTACTGAGATGCTGACCATGGCCTTCAGACAAATTTTTTTTTCTCCCCAAAGGTAGTAGTCTTAGCACTGCAGAAAAGTAATTTAAATAATTCTTTCTGGAGGACATTTCTTTCAATTTATTTAGAACTTTTCAATCCTATATCAAGTATAAAAGCAAGTTGCACATCCTTTTCCTTGACTTTCTCAAACTTAATTGCAGTTTTCCCAGTTGCTACAGATGGACCTTAAAAAAATTTCAGAGCACTATATTCCTTAGACATCATCCAATTCCAAAGATAACTAAGAGTCTCAGATGGGCTTTAAGAACACATCATGCTCTCTGTCCATGCAGCTACAAAGACAGGTCAATGCTTCTGATGCCACAACAAATGAGTCTGAGTCACTGCTTTAAACAGACAGTCTCTGAGATACATTGAGAAGCCTCTTACATACCTGTCCTGGGGAGAAAGGACAGTGGGGTTGGAGAGAAAGAGGAAAATCCTGTACCTGTACACCTCCGTTAAAAATACACAAAATCAAGAAACAAATCACAAAAAAGATCTAATGTGCCTCTTGCCCATCTAGCACTATACTGACTCTCCTTTCCCCTTCCTGCTGTTTTCATCTCTGCTTACTCAGATCATAAATAATTTGGGGACAAATTTATCCTTCCACCAGACAAAGAACAAACTTATGCAGGTATTGACTGGAGCACCTTAGGCCCCTTGTAACACAGTACTATGTTTTACTGCTGATTCTGTAGGGTTTTTGAATTCTTTGCTGTAAATAGTTTCCCCTTCTTTAGCTAAACTGAATGAATCTGAACTCTGTTTATACCACTTACTGCAACGATACTTAAAAACATCTGCTCAAAGGTTAATGGCTTGAATTTCATTTAGCTTGTGATTTCTGCTTGCACCACAGGTTTTCACAACAACAAAAATTATTCTTCCAGTATGTATTTACTACTCTAGAGAGTTTGAAAAGCTAAACAGAAGTTAAAAAAGACATAGAGAACAGTATTTAATTTTCGTATACTGTCTTAGAAATCACTTTGCTTAAACTTCTTTTAGATATATTGCCTGTTATCCACTGTATCATTTTTTGTTCACCTGTTAAGTTTCTTAACATATAAAAGTTATACTTTAATTCCAGATTCTAACTCATTAACTACAGAAGAGTTATGAAACTAGCAAAACTAAAGCAGCTGTACAACAGCACTTAAAAAAACCTCTCCGTATTTGCAAACCCAGTAATCTCAGAACACAACAAATGCACATGGATTTTAACAGAGATGTGGTAGATATACAGATTTTGAATCAATGTTCAGCATCAACCCAGCCATTTTTCAGAATCCATAGTAAAGTATTTGATAGCCCAGTATTGTATTTTACTTAAGAAGTCAGCAGAACACCACCACATTGAATTCTGTAGCCTTATAGTCATGCATATTAAGTGTTTTATTTTAGGCAAATTCTAAAATAACATCTTACCTTTAAAGTCATCTCTTGGGCCTTGCAGTTCCTTCTTGTTCATTTTTCTGTCAGTGCAGGAATTGTTATGGGCACCTTTGGAATTGTTTTCTAGGTAAGCTGAGCTCGTTCCTTTCTTCGAGGGATGAGGATCACAGAGTTTTGCATTAATCTTGTAAAGCTCGAGGGCCTTAATGGCTGCTGCATTGTTATCCATACGGAGAAAAGTTGGACAGGAAGCACAAAATTCATTCGTGCAGGCTTCATTTCCACAGCCCTCAGTTAACTGGTGGTAGTAGCGCTCTATTAGATGCTTTGCAGCTGCTCGCTTCCTGTAGCAAACATTCAAACAGTAAGTACAAGGATTAGTAGAGCTTTCACATACAAAGCTCATTCAAAAGCATCAGCAAGGCAGAGATTAGTCAGGCACTGAAACACAAGATTTCTGTGTCAGAGAGGACATATCAGGAGATTTTTTTTTTAAATACAGTATTTTCATCTTGATAAATGCAAATCTATTTAACACACGTTTTTTGTGGGTCCTATGTAAGTGAAAGGTAAATCCTCTTTATGTACAGTTTTCAGCTTTACATTCTAGTATTATAGTGAGTACAATCTTGTTCAGTTCTGAACAATCTCCATTGTCACTGAAAAATAGAGCAATTTATATGCAAAGCAAGGCTGCAAGTGAAGTGAAAAAGAACTGGATCTCATACAGGTGACTGAGTCCGATGTATAGTACTGAGGTATAGTTGCCACTGATAGAGGGAAAAGGTATGAAATCCAAATGGTCCAGGCATGTATTTAGTAATATTATCAATACTACACCAGTAGGATATAGAACCTTTAAAAATCTAAACTATTTTTAACAAGATTCCAGGTGACCGAGTTATCAGATATTTAGTCTATTTAAATCCACAGGAAAAATATTCCTTGGTTAATTAAACTTCTGACAAAACCAGGATTTAAGTTGAGCTCACAGCTGAATATATTTCTCCTTAGCTTAATACGGTACACGGTTCTGTAAAACAGCTATTTGCCAAATCCCCCCCTTTCTCCTGCAATTACACATATCAAAGTACGCATTTTGAAGAATTACAACTGTATTGCTATACAAGTCAATGTGCTCAGTACTATATATACACACACCACAAAATTTAACTGGCCAACTAAAAAAGTCACAGACTATTACAGAAACATGCAAATGATAAAGAAGTTGCTAGAAAAATGCATGTAATTGGGACAGAAGCTGCATGCAGCACCAAGAGCACTGTGACCACATTTTGAAAGAAACCCCCAAACCTTCACTTGAGAAAACAAGTTATTAACCACAAACAAACTATGAAAGATTTAAAACATTTTGATTAGGTGTAACATGCAGGCTTTTAACCTAACTTTAGCGATGCAGTACTATAAAAATTATACCACAGGAAGCAAGATTTTAATCAGAAATTATGATACTAACTTAAAGTTGCCTATTCCAGTGTTGATGCATGCATAGATTCTGCACAGAACAAGTACTCAAGAACTGAAAAGCTAGAGCCATTGGGTAACATGCAGCACTTGCTGCGCCTATCTGTTAATACTGACTGCTTTAGCATCAGAGTTTCAACACAGCTGCTTCAGAAGGGAAAAAATCCTCAAGTTCTGAAAGTAACTATTGGAGTATATATTATTCAGCAATAACACCTTTGCTCCTTCCTTTTCACCCTTCTAAATCTCATGGTCCTAGGGAAGAAAATATTTCTCACAAAGAAAAGATGAGCTCAACATCTACCCAACCTTCCAAATGCCCCAGTGCATTCCAAGACAAAAAAAATTGAAAAGAAAGGTTTCCTTGGCACCTTGAGATAGAGGTGGAAGACCATAAATTTTAAAAAGCTGTGCAGTAATATCATCAAAACCACTACTGTATAAACAGAAAATAGCTGTATTTTGATCCAAGGAAAGAGTTCTAACCTCTCAAATTTTTATACATAGACTTAGGAAAACCTGCCTCTCTCCACATATGTATAAAAATATGAGGTTTTCTTGATCTTGTCTTTCATACTTCATCTTTTAGTAGAGAGGCTTTAAAAAAACCCCAGCTTAGATGAGTATATGATTTCATAGACATCTATTTCTGAACGCCAAGATTTCATGCTTTGATCATTGACTTTCAATCATTCCAGACCTTCAGTTTTAAAGTGTGAAATATTGTGATTTGCAAGCAGCTAAGTACATATTGTGAAAGCCTTTATTTGTTAACATTGAATTTTTATACCTGAGCTATGGTCACCTGTCTCACCACACGCTCCTTATTTACTCATCTTGATTTACTCAGCTTGCAGTCTCTCCTATGCATTATCTTCATGAAAACTCTTTCCAACTGAAGTTGAAACTTAACGATCCTTTAATTTTCCTCCCTCCCTAATGTTTTCTACAGTGCATACAAAATGGCTGTTATTTCATATACACATTATCAGTTTAACTTTATTCCTCATTCCATTTTCCTTCCACCTTATTTTTCTGTTACAGTCTATGTGTAGATCACAAGTTTTTTGCCATAATTTTCTGACTTATGTAATACAACTATGAATGTTATATGGATTATTTCTCACAGCTATTCTAAATGTATAAATATTAGGGGTGTGCGTGTATTTACTTATTTACTTAAAACAGCTGAAGTTGTTATTCAGATTAAATATATAATGAAAAGCTGATATTGTGAAAAGCTGACCAACTCCCTAAGAAGAACAAACTTATGTTTTCAAACTGGAGAAATTCTTAGTCTTAAGGAGGCATGCACATCTTTCTGGCTTACGTAACACCTAGTTTCAATAAAGTTGTTTAAATGTATAAGCATGATATATTAACAACACATCTTATCATATTAAACAACACTCCACTTTTATCAGGTCATATCTGAGGTGCCAGGAGACAACACTAAGCTAAGACTTGTCTCTAACAGTTAACTTCTGAGGGACTCAAGTTTTATTTGCTTCCTATTTTAACTAACAATTACTTCTCAAACTGTGCCATGCCTACAATAATGTTGTTTGTACAAACATTTTTATTGTGACTCACAGCTACAGACTCACTGATTCAAGTTCTGTGAAATTCTATCAGAGATAGAAGGTTCAACTGAAAATCAGATTTTTTTTTTTTTATCAACTAAGGAAGCAAACAATGCAATGTACAACAGTACTGGAATACCACTGTATTAGAATTTCCCTTCACCTCTCTGGCAGCTATTCCGCAGACTTTTGTATCGCCTCAAATAAATTAGTTAACTAAATAAAAAAGGTGGCAACTTAAAGTGAGGATACAGACCTAAGAAAGTATAACAGAATTTCCCAAGCCTTCCACAAGAGTTACGCTTACTGAAGTCCATCCATGAAAGCACTTACAGAGAACACATTTCCAAGTAAACCAAGGTGTGATTTTACAGAACAAATATATTCCATACCACATCTGCACTGGGGTACTTGAGAGATTACTGTCACTGTCCAGTGCCAAAAGCCCACATTTCTGTATTATTCAGAAAAAAGTGAAGCATACCTTCTCCATTCTCCAGAGGTGAAAACTTTGTCTCTTTCTACATTCCTCTGCTCATTCACTTTGTAGATAAGTTATAACTCTGAGGCATTAAAACTGGTTCATCAAGCAAGGTAACACAAAACACCCCTCTAATTCTCAGCTCATACCACACAGTGAAGACTGCAGCTCCCCTTAAGTTCCTATACAGGGACCTAGTAAAGAGTAACTGGTCCCTTAAATACTCAATGACTAATCTACCATTCATTAGCAGACAGACACCTTCTAGTAGGGTGGTGAGGCACTGGGACAGGCTGCCCTGAGAAGCTGTGGGTGCCCCATCCCTGGAAGTGTTCAAGGCCAGGCTGGATGGGGCTCTGAGCAACCTGGTCTGGTGGAAGGTGTCCCTGCCTGTGGCAGGGGGGTCAGAACTAGATGATCTTCAAGGTCCCTTCCATCTCAAATAATTCCATGATTCTATGGTTCTAGTGTACCTAAGGTTGCAGTGATTGTCTTGCATATATGTTTGCAAAGACTCACACTGTTGTTGCACATCTGAACATGAAACTGCACTGCTGTGTTTGCAGTTGTAAATATTTCACAGCCATATCACAGGCCTATCCTTAACCCTTAGGGGTAACTTCCCACACAGCACACCTTGTATAACCTCCTCAACTGAGACTTACTACTTCAGTGGTGGCTGGGGGCGGGGAGATGCACCTAAAATAGATATAATCTTCCTTCCCAAGGTCCAACAGATAATAAGGACTCTGCATTTTTAATTAAAATGCTGCCGAAACTGTGCAGTATCACGAGAAATGTCCACTGCTGAGCCTCTACCTTTCTAGATACTTAAACCAAGGTGCACTGGGCTGCATTTTGGGTTGTAAAGTAACTTTTGAATGTCTAAACCACATATGAAACAAGGGACTGAATGCATGGTCCAAAGTCCCTATGTAAGAGCATCTAACTTGCATTTACCAAATATCTTAAACTACAGAGAAATGCTACATAAAGGAAGCTTGTGCAACAGAGGAAATCCAATCCACTTAAGGAATTTTAGAAAAATCTGAAACATTCAATTCTTCACAGCAAAAAATCTTCAAAGTTTCAAAACTTGCATGAAGTTAAAAATATCTGCATAAATGCATCATTTTTGCTTTAAGTTTACCTACATTTTAGAAATTTGTATGAAGTGTTCATACTTGTCTAGAAATATCGGTATGAAATTATGTATTTCTGAATGGCTTCTGCTTGGAACACCACAACTTTTATATTAATTCCACACAGAAGTCTCACATTGCTCCAACATGGCCTGTTTTAGCAAGTAGAAGTTTAAAGTGGTCTGTTTTAACAGCACCGTTAGACATTCAGAAGTGTAAAATATTCATAGGCTGTTTTCTTAATGCAAAACCAAAATCAAACAAAAAAGTATTAATATGCATGGAAGCAAGAGGAAAAATTATGTCTTTATTTTGGATAGGAAACAAAAAACAGGGATTTTATTTTTTTTAGTACTAATCGCAAAACAACTTCCAGCATATGCCTTAACAGACAGGAACATAAAGCAACAATTATACTATGCTGTGGAAATAAAATGACAAACAGACCAAAAACTGTTAAAAAAAGGTGTGGATTATGGAGGGCCACCTTTATGAAATTCAATACTGCTTTCTGAGAGTTTCAGTTTCAAACCTTGCGTGTTGGTTTCCTGCTTCTGTTTAGTTAGAGTAAGAACAGCAGCACTAGAGAAGACAACCTGACAACCGTCCAGTAAAAACACTGCACGCACAGACCCTCTAGAAGTGGTCTGCACACCGAGCTGCCAGATGTTCCACTCAGAGCTGAAGCTGAGCCTTCTGTTCCAGCAGGGCTGTAACACCTTTTGCCCACCTCAGCCCCCGGTGCCCCAGCACATGTACAGCTGCAAATACACATGGACTTTGCATTTTCTGACCTTGCTCTTTCCAGTGTGGCAGGCTCCAGTAGCTGGGGTGCAGACTGTGAACCTCCTCAGACTACACTGGCTTCAGCCAAGGGACTTCCCTCCCTACCATGTATTCTAGATCCACTGTGCCTCCGGGAACATCATGTGCTGACAAAGCCAGACGTGGCACTTCCTCAGGAAGGGCGAACCTGAGAAAAGTTGTCCTGGCTTTATGGAGCAATGCAGAAAGACAGCCAGAGAGGAGGGGGTTCAAGAACACAGTCAGCACGTATCTCTTAATCTTGTCTCATAGACCAATTACCTTGCTACAGTCCTATTAGAAAAGCACCCTTTGTTACAGCCCTTTCCTCTTCAGGTTGTTAGCTCCAGGACTCTACAGAGATAACATCATTCCATAGACCAACTGGTTTCGTACCCTGGTTCCTATCTGTCCTTCCTAAGAAGGCATGCAGTGCCCTGTCACTTTTGCAACCCCTCCAACATTCAGTTAACCAAAAAACTGAGAGACAAACAATGCATCAATTATACCCTGGCTTTTCGACCCAAGGAATTTCAGGAAAAATCCCCAATTCCCCCCCTTCCAAAACATTACAGGCCTGAAGCCATTAAATAACCGATTATGAGTAAACAATTATTAGGCAATTATTGTAAGCAATCAACATATGTAAATGGTAATGACTGCAGGCATACCTGTATTTTAAATACTATGCTCACGTTTCCAGAAGCAGCATCTTTTGAAAAGGCAGGGAGAAATACAGCCTTCATAAAAAAGCCCATAAATTCATTTAATTACGAAGAAAAAGTAACCTGAATTACTGTTGGAATTGATTTATTACTAAGTTCAGGAGTGACTATAAACTTACAAAAATCTTACTCTCTTTAAAATATTAAGGATAACAAATTTGTTGAAAGAAAAAACTACACAACTGTTATCAGGTGTTAAACTTCCACAGAGTAATCAAGTTTAACCACACAAAACAGCTCAAGAGTTCTCCAAATTTTGTTTTAAATTATCTGGAGTCCTACTCCAGACCGGTTATAAGGCCACAATGAGACCAACTTTGTCCTTATTGGAAAGACATGAAATGACATTAACTTCACATACTGGCAGGAATCCTTCAGTCTGTCTTTTATATCCAGTTCAAAACAAATAATTAATATTTTATCAAACTCAGTAAGCAAAATACATATTCTTTAGTGCCATCCATGTTGTTTTCTTTTGATTAAAGAAGTCCTGGCACTCAAGCAAGTACAATTAAACTTCACATTGTACTCTCCTGAACAAGATGAAATTTGTCAAGTATGAAATTTATACACTATTCTGATCAGCAGCCTGACCAAATAAAGGAGATTAATATTGGCACTGCAGTGAGATATCAAAAGACACAGACAGTAACACGGAGACACCAATTCTGATTCTCTACTTCTGGACCACT
Organism: Streptopelia decaocto; assembly: GCF_964273445.1. NCBI lineage: Eukaryota > Metazoa > Chordata > Aves > Columbiformes > Columbidae > Streptopelia > Streptopelia decaocto. Next base: position 93,106,801 of record NC_138663.1, read on the forward strand.
GGAGTGTTTCAGTAGAAGCATGGTACAAGTGAAATTATTTCAGATGAAAATACTGATATAAGAAGAGGACCGACCATTGAAGCATGTAAGACCGACTGGCAGAGAAGAGACCTAAATGATCATCAACCTCGTACTCTCCTTGCACAACTTGAAGAAGCCAAGTGCAGGAATGGGACAATCACACAGCTGTTTTCAGGTTACTAAAAACACCATAGCACTGTTTCCATGGTATCATTTTTTTACTATGCCTTCATTCTGCCTGACACTGTCCTGGAGGGATGACCATGATCATGCATAAACTAAGTGCAGACAACCTGGATTGTAAGACTTAAACACCTGAGTTTCCAGTTTAGGAACAGCCTAACATTTGTGGATTAGATATCTCCATAGAGAAATATCTCCTCTTTACGCTTTCTTTTTAACTGTTAAATTTACAGCATTCTCCAAGCTCCATGGAGTCAAGGTCTGTGATACATTTGCTTCAGTTATATTTTCTAATGTAAAATCTGGAATCAGATGTGTTTTCAGGTCTGAGGAAACTAATTTAAGGAATTCTATGTCTAGAAGGCACTAGGATGGCATCTGAAAGTATGCATCATGAAACACTAATACAGTTATTACATATGTTCGCAATGGCTGTAATTTGGTTTTCTAGCATATTTTGAGGCTGCTGCAGAATTTTTATTTTGTCATTCTTTCAATAGAAACAAACCAGCTATCAAAGCTACACCAGTGTGAGATGATTATGCATCAAACACAACTGTAACAAGCCTTTAAATGGGGAGGCTGCTCAACTACCTTAAAACGAGAGAGAGAAATTTCAAAATTACAAAGTATCCCACCCTCAAAAACAGAAAGAAGGAAAGATGAATACACAGAAAACCATCACATCAAATAATCCAAACCTTTGCCTTGATAAGTAACAACAGAGAGTGAAAATACATTAACTGAAGTCAACCTATCATTAAACAATTAAAAATCCGGTAATTTAGTGCTAGAGAGGTTTTAAGAAAGTTATACTAATCAAAGCTGATAATTAATGCAGATCTGTGACAGAAGCAGACAGAAGATACTGATTTTAAGAATTCAAATACTTGAATGAATGCTAAAGAAAAGACTCCTAACTCTGAGCAGGCACCGATATGTTCATTATGCATGGAATCAGAATTTGAAAAGCCTGGGATAAGCAAGACTTATCCATGGAAGAATTTACTGCATAAGAGTCTGAAAGAGCCAGCAGATTTTCTTTTTATTTAATTCACACATGTGAAAAACATATTTACCTGCATTTACCAATGAATTATAGGCATGTAAATAACATAGTAACTATTGCAGCTACATAGTAGGCTTGCAGGTCACACTGTATTACTCAGCCTGCCATTCCATCCTATGTGGCAAGGACAACTATGCAGCAGGATTGCAGAAATCCTCTGTAATAGCGGATGTATACACCACATTCTGATACAGTTTTAAAAAAATGTAGTTTTGTAAGTATACCATGCCTTAATATTGTGTAACTAGTACTCAAACAAATACGTGAATTTCTACAGCTTGACTGACATCTATTTTAGACAGATACCCCATATCTACATAAGTCAGGGCAACTCTGATCATCATTCAGCACCAGAAAAAAATATTCAGTTTTCACACAGAAAGCTTGCTACTGTAGATTATTTCTTCAGGTTCAGTTTTAAGGATGATAAAACACACACACAAAAAAAAGAATTGTCAGACTGCTAGAAGGAAAAATAGTTGTATTGCCTTTTCCTTCTGATTTGTTATAGGTCCTTATAGAGTCTTTGTTTCACACCAGTCATGATCCTTGTTTCTGACACATCTTATGCCTTACAATGTGTAAAAAGCAGCAGTCCAAATGACAACATCCAGAGTGGATGACAGTCAGCCTACAGCCCAATTCCCCCATTTGGGTAGGCCAAGGAAACAAAGAACACAACTCAACTTGCTGCAGGAACAGTAAAACACAGCACAGCAGGGGCTGGTACTGAAGCAAAAGAGACTATAGCAGGTTTTTCGCCCTGCAGCCTCTAATACGTGTCCACGTAGCGACAGCCAGCAACCTCTCAGGTCTGGATCCCTGCAACCCACACTCCTAAGCAAGCAGCCAGACAGCACTTCTGGAACAGATGGCACCAGAGAGGGAAAAGCAAATTTGCCATCCCAGGAGAAATGCTCCTTCTAGTGCAAGAAAAGACTTCACCGCAGTGAATTACTAAAAACACATTGGAAAAGTGTTACTTGCTTCCCTCTCGATCACTTTTAAGGTTAGGTACAAAGCCCAATGCGGAGGAGCTCACCTCAGCTCCACTCCTCCCCAAGCTGGGCAGCTAGAGAAAAGTCCTTGAGCAATTCACACCATGTCCCCAGCCTGCAAACATTCAGAAACTGGCATTCAGCCCATACTGCGTAAAAAGCTATGGCACCTGGGGGGTATGGAGGAGACAGTTTAAGGTCAGAGAAGTTAGTGGCAGAAGAGAAATGAACCCAGGTCTTTTGAAGCCTTGAACAGTATCCCAACCACTGGGCTACGCTCCCTCTATTATTTTGGAACTTGTGCAGTAAAGCCAGAAAAGCAGTGTTTGTGGGTTTCCCGGCTTGAGTTCTATGACGGGATGGTTTGCATAGCTATAAAAGAATTCTTATTTGCTAACTCACAGAAGAATAAAGCCTCAAATAACTCTTCTCCTTTTTTTTTTTTCTTTTCTTTTCTTTTAAAGCAGTTTCCTCTTTCTTGCAACCCTTCTGAATTTGAAATTGAAATGAACATTTCAACCCATCACAGTCTTGCTTCTAGTTAATCTTGGCTTCTAGGCTAATGAAGACAGACCAAAAGAAGGTCCAGAATGGTGAGCAAGATGCTATATGAACACTGCTTACAGAAGGAAAGCTAGTTGTCTCTTTCTAAAAGTAACTAGTATATAAATTTACCAAATCAAGTCAGACCTTTTTATTATTATTTCTTAGTTCAGAAATCCATCTGCCACAACACATAAAAGTAGGTATTGTGCCTTAGTACTGCAGTGTCTTCAAACCCATGCAAGATGTTAGTGAATAGCAGGAAGAAATTACAACCGTCAAGTTTGAATATAGGCCTGAAGACTTCTGACACTGTATTGTGCTAGTCTCTACTGGTTCACATTAAACTAAACCTCTGAACTTTTCCTTCAATCCATTCACCCTTAAAAAACCCACAAGTCACCACAGTTTCTACAGAGGGTTAAAATTATTTTTCCATAGCAAAATACTAACTCGAAATTTTCTAAGGCAATTCCACAGCTCTACTCAGCTTTTGTTGTCTTTCTTTTTTTAAGCAGGTGTGAGAGAAACTGTCACATATGTTCAAAGCATTTTTAAATAAGATATACTAAACTCTTCCACTTATTTACTTACATTCGGCTAGTTTCAATGTTTTCAGAGTGAGGTTCTCCTGGTGATCTGCAAACACAGACACAAAATCTTAAGCATTGTTTGTTATTTTAAGTCATTACAACATGAAGAGTTAGGAATGGCGGAAAGTGATGACAATGGGTTATTGCCACTAGAAGCATCAACTTTTACGGACTTGCACATTTAATTTGACCAAACTCTAGAAGAAAGTTGATAGTATAAAAGTTGACAATAGAATTAAGCCCAATTTCTCTCAGGAGGACAGCACTTTTTCCCCACAGCTTATGCAACAGCAGCCATCAGAGCAGCGTTCTGCTGGCAGTCCTTCACTATTCAGGTTGCACAGTGCACCAGTTCTTGACTAATTCTTCAAAACCACTTCTGTAACCAAAACATATACTCAAAACTTCACCAGTGATCAACTATTACAGAGAGATTCTCTGTGCAATTGGACTCTTAAGAATCAGCAGCTCAGAAGCAGGTGTCAACAGAATCTCAAAACAAATTTACTGTATCTCTCTACTTGAATTATGGACATAATCTCACAGAGCAGAAGTGTTAAAAGGCAGCCGTTTCTTCCTTCCAGTCATATTCAGACTTAGATGTTATTGCCTGGCATTTTTGAACACACAAGCAGCACCCATGTTCAGCTTGCCAACCCCCCTGACTTAAACTGCAGAGTAATTAAGTAGGCTAAATTACAGCTGTTTAGCTTCTCCTTATTCCCATCTTCTTCCCTATGCCAGCACTGATCCAAGAAGTTAGCATTTGGCTTTCTTATTTTAAAACAAACCAAACAGATTATTTTTTCCCTCCTTCGGGACCTCCTCCTACCCAGTAAATTTGTAGCCAGGTGAGAGTTTGTAGCGAGGTGAGCCAGGAGACAAGGCAGCAGTTTCAACTTCAATCACCTTAAGCTGCCTTGAAATCATATCCTGAAGAGCCTTATCCAGCCTTCCCTTGGGTAAAGATTTTGGTACAGCTGACCACAACTGCCATGCTGGATGTACTGTGTGAGCAATGGAAATACAGCACAGCCATTACAGTAAAACGTAGCTTACATAAACAAAAATGTCGTAAATAGAACTCACTTTGTAGGTTTCAGAGCTGCCTACAGGTCTTCAGTTAGCACAGCTAAGCAGGCTTTGCCATAGCTATATTGAGAAAATCTTTGTTCACAGGAATGGAATTTCTGTTTTTCTCTATTTGTTATATGACTACCTGCACTACTCTAAACACTATTGAAAATCTCCACCTGGAATCTGAAACATTTAATTTTTCCTATGATTCATTGTGCTACCTTACCGGATGGTCCCTCTTATTAAAGCCTGGACTGGTCTCTGAATTCTCTGCAAAAATCTTAGCTCCTTTACTGATATACCAGGTCTTAGCAACTTTCTGGATTTTAACAAACTGTACTATACTAACAGCCCCAGTGCCTATAAAGCATTTCTGGCAGACAAATTCCTAGGTTAGCTGGATACTACGCAGTGACAGACAATGCAGAACACAGGAAATTATTTGTTTATATTTCACTAAGTTATAAAATTCAACTGACACTATGGACAAAATTCTGAATTTACTATCCAACTAACTTTATCCTCATGTTTAAAATGCAAACACTCTCTTACCTGGAAAATAACAAAAAACACCCGATCTCAAAATTTGGTCTCTATTTATTCCCATCAAATGATGTTTCCCTTACTGATTAAAGTTCATGACTGACAAGTGCTGACAAAAATAATGCTCAACAGCAAACCAAACCAAAACGTAATTTCCCTTCAATTCCAGTGACCAAAACGAATCCCTAAATACTTAGCACAGAGAAAACAACTTTTTTTTTTTTTTTTTCAAATTCACCTAAGCAGGTAAGTGCTAGAAGCCATACAACATGAGGGGCAGTGGAAAGAAGAGTGTTTATATTCATACAGACTAGCTTCTCTATTTACATCTAGAACTTCAGAAACTGAAAGCAAAGAGCCTGGAAGTTTGAGCCAGTTGCTATCTTTGTTTTAGTCATAGGAAATATAACACAATGAAGCTTTGGGTAAGAGTAGTGCTTTAAGTTGCTATGAAAATATAAGTGAGATAGTGGTGTTAAAACAAAAACCATCGAGAGTATAAATCACTGTGAGCCTTTAAAATACACAGCAGCATGAAAAATTAGAGAAAAATTGCAGCTTAGTACCTAAACATAGCATGTAAAAAAGTTGATTTGCAGCACAGACATGTAAACATAGGAAAATATGTTGGATATACTGATAGCTATCTTTATCATTTATATGAGTTTTATCTGGGCTTTTAACAGACGGTGCAGTTCAGTATACGGTATTGTGCAAAAACGTTTATTCTACAAGACAAACAACATAAGACAAAGTTTCAGGGAAGTTCAGAAAAAATAAAATCTAGATGTGTCAAAAAAAGGTTTGGTCCTCTAAGTTAAGTGGTTCTAAAGAAAACAGGGATCAAATTCCTTCAGCTTATTGTTTTCGATAACATAAGCAGACCTACCAAAACTGTGATTTGCAGAACTATTAAAGCACTTATGAACCTGATTTTAAAAGGTTTCAAATGACAATGTAAGCAACAAATAAAATGAGCTTTCAGTACTCGCTAAAACAACATGGAAGATCAATCTAATTACAGGAATTGTAGTTGTTTGTGGAGAAGCTATTTATCTTGCAATACTCAATTGTTTACAAACAAGATACCTTGTTATTCCTCTGCACAGGCAACAGTACTGAAAAACAACTATATAGTATGTCAAGATGCTTTAAAATCTGAAACAAGAGTTCTGTTCAGAGAAAATCTCAGAGTAAATGCTCTTACAACTTTCAGCTTTGAATTAGACTGTAGATACTGATCACAAGACACCAACTAATCTGAATACTGCAGTATGAGCTAGCAAATTGAAATGGTGGCTCACTTCCAATAACACAGGGAGCAACTTCTCCATTCTACAAGCCACTCCTTTTACCTCCACTGTACCTCCCTAGGACAGAAAAGTAAAGGTATGCAAGCCTACAAATTTTAACATCATCAAGCCTCCTGATCAAATACTTTTTAAGAAATTGAAAAAATTGCTTAAATAACTATACAAACAAATTATACAGAATTTCGGTATGATAGTAAAAACCACTAGAGATTTTCAAGTTACAGTATTGCTCTTAAGACAAATACCATGGAGCACCAGAGTGCTTGAATTTTAAAAGGCAGGCAGGGACAAGCTAAGTGAGCTTTGAAACCACCCTAAGCAAAAGGGTAAGTCAACTTTGCCAGCTGACTTATCTTAAACAAACACTATACTTTAATACTATTTACAAAGCTAACTTCAAGACATACAAGTTAAATACTTAAAAAAACCCCACATTATACTAAAACTGATCCTGAGAAACAACACAATATGCTTTATGCTTACCTTTTACAAGCTGTGGCCATTCGGTGACATCAGGGTGATCACGATTTTGAGTCACTGATTAAAAACAAGTTGTCACACCAGTCCTGTATCACACTGGGCTAAGCATAAGCTTAACAACTCTAAATAAGAAAAATAATTTAGTTAAAGCCCTTACAAATTATTTTTAGCCAGTTCAGTAAATAAAAAATATTAGACAGAAGAAAAATTTTGATGTTGAGTACTGTTTTATCTGCACAAAAATTAGTTCATTTTTGAACGGCATTCTAAGACTTCTACAGTAAGCCACTACAGTACACTCAACTGGTAAACCTGAAAATTCATCAAATTATTTTCAGTCTCTCTAAAAACCAACAAAATCAAACCCCATCTTTTGGACCAGCAGAAAGCATCCAACATCAAGATAACAAGCATTCAAAGATCTGGAAGCACGTGCTAACTATGAACTGCAAGTTCTAACTACAGTAAAATTTCATTAGTTGTTTCCCTGCTACAACTCAATTAATACTGGTTCCTAATGAGATTCTGTGTTTCCACAGGAGCAACAGGTAACTTGTGCTTTGTTGTGTTCCTTTCCCCAAAAGGAAGTAAGCTAAAGCTATGTAAAAGTTTCAAAGGAGTAATCTTTGCTGTATGTGGCCAATCTTTTAGGCTCATTTCTATCACATGTACTCTCTCTTCTCCCTTAAATTTTCAAAAGGGTATTTTACCTGTCAATTGTTTCCTGTGATCTGGCTCCACTGGTATAAATTGAAGGGTTGGTCCTTTACTTTGCCACGCAGGTGGCAGCCAATGATCACTCTGCAATACTCGAGCCCAGAGCGCCCTGGGACCACCCCAGCTGATTACTTCCATGGCTGAAAAGGAACCAGTTAGTCTCTTACCTACTGCTACTATCTACTCTAAACTAAAGTTAACTGATAAAGTATTTCCAAACATAACCCTCACCACTCAGTTCAGCCCATTCTCTTTCTCACCCGAGCTCCTAGGTGCATTGGACAAAGACCATAAAGGAAAAAGGTGTCTCATGGAGAGTCAGATCACAAACAGCATTATTCACTTTTTGTTAATATAAAGTATTGATTAAAATTGAAATGCTATTACTGTATTTAGTAAATAAAAAGTTATCTTACTGTCTCTAAACAGCCAGTAGCTATGAAGACAGACCTCTCTGGAGTACCTGAGGAGTTTATTCCTGTGGCTCTTACCAAGATGAAACCCCACATTTGCAGGTTGCCATGCAGCAGAAGCCTCACAGAAGCAAGGAGCACCGAGGCTGGCGAGCTATTGAGGGCACACCCACAGCTCTCTGCAAACACCCACAGTCATAACCAGATGGTGCAAATACTAAGAGAGGGCATCAGACAGCTTTAAATGCTTTGGTAAAGAAAGCTTTTGTGCTTCAGTCCAAGCTCTTACAAGAGTCTTTCAGTAAGGTCTTAAGTTTGATAACCAATCAAGCATTCTCAATACTAATTTGTATCTGTTGACTTGTCAAGGGTATCAAATCACTGATCAGTAAGTAAGGCCCATGATTCTCTAAACTTTGTGAGAAAAGCTGCTGATTTTTGCCATTCTACTACGAACTCTGCAATGGAACAAGATTTGTACTAGTTTCAGAATAATGTTTATTAGTTTTATTTAGTATGTTCTTTGAAGTAGGAAAAGTGCCATTTAATTATTTTAAACAGTAATATTTGAGTCTTATCTAAGCACAATTGCAGTTGACATTGATAAAAATGAAGGAGGCTATCAAAAGCCTCTGAAATAGGACAGAGATTCTCTAATACCTATGTTTTACAGGTGTAAATTGTCAAAGTTTAACTGAGTCAATGCCAGGAACACAGTATAATGAAAAAAAGTCAGTTGCAAAGGTTCCTCACTTGTCAACATTAAATGACAAACAGGGTAAAGATTTTCAAATTGTTTGCTGAACATTAGCTGTACAGAAAAGCAAACAACAAAAAACATGATGCTGATGCAAAATTAAGAAGCCTTAAACACTCCTTGTGGCATTCTGACTAAGACCTTTCAGTGTCCACTTTCAGGCAAGCCTTAGCTTTAAAGAAACAGATGCCTACTCTAAGGAAGTGTTATCTTCTAAAATTAAATCTAAATTCTTGCTGCTTTCTGAAATGAGGTGAAATGGCTCTGTAAAAATGCATTTAGAAACTAAAACCCTTTCTAGCTCTTTGCCCAAGTAACCTTTAGTATGCTGGTCAAAGAGGACAGTGATGTAATCTCTAATGCCTCGTTGGTTAGGAAATCTGTGTTCTGACTGCTGAAGTACCAGTTCACATTCTGGAGTGCGCCTAATCACTCCCTACCCAGACTTGTGTCCTATATTACTCAGACCATGGCAAAAGCTAATTGCAGAAGTCCTCCATTCAAATGGAAGCATACTATAACAATAGGCTGACAGCAATTTTAGTAAAAGAGGGTTTTTCTGAGCCTGTTTCTTTCCTATGGGAGAAGTCATGAACAGGATTGTCAACAGTGAATGAACACACAAAGTGTTGGTGCTGGATTCAAAAACCATCAGATTTTGGAATGTTAAAGAATATTCACTGAGGTGAAAACTCCACAATCATAGCCAAAACAAGTTTGTGCCTCGGCTTGACAGATACAACTATGTTAGCTTTACCATACCACCAAACATAGTATCTACAGCAGCTCTGTAAAGAGAGGCAGTATCAGAACTGGCATGAGTCCCACCACACCGAAATTAACTCACCCGAGCTTTGCAGTTGAATTTGTCTCTACAAATTGAACTTAGTGGGGATCAGAGCTTTGAATCAGGTACTTGCAGCACTCCTAATTTGTTACTAGATACCTTAAAACTAGATTACTGTATTGGGGTCTAAAAATCTCGGGCTACTTTTAAACAATCCAGACGTAAGAAATCTTAATGAATAATTTTCCCTCCTATCTCCTTGTCCTACCTTTCCCACCTATCCTTGCCACCCGTCCTGTGGGACAGAATATGATTGGCAAGGATTCCCTAGCACAGATGAAAGAATTCGTTTTTCTAAAACCTTACTCATTCATGCATCAGCAGAGTACTGTCTGCTGGCAAAGAGTCCAGCATGTTGAAACACGGGGTGGGTGGTGAAGGACACTGCCATCAAAGATCCCTTATTCCGAATTTAGTTTGAACAATGGACATTTTGATTACTACATCTAAATAAGGCAGAAAAATAACTGGTAAGAGAGTCAAAGGACACTATTTGATCAGGAAAAGGAAACCACACTGATGAACAGATCAACATATTGGAAAAGGGTATTATGGAAATAGGAAACTGAGCTAAGCCAACTGCTTTTCTGTCACAGAAATTGCTTCACATTAAAAAAAAGAGTTCTGGATGCAATTTAGGTAGGAACAGCAGTCACAGAGCAGATATTTACTCCTATAGCTCAAACAGATTTCCCTGGTCTTCACTGTCATTTGCATGACTTACAGTTTAGGCTTTCACAGGCACACAGAGCAGATGAAGGGATCACATGCAGTTTGTGCCTGTGAAGCATGTCTGAGAAACCTGAGATGGCTGCAAGGCTCTTTAGAACTGGGGCGGCTCCAGTACAGACACATCTATATCTGCCTAGTGACTATTTACAAGAGGTAGATGCAATATGGAAGACAACAACTCAAATCATGTATCTGAAGAACCTTGTGTGACATGGAGTAGCTCTGATTGAGAGGGAACGGGATAAATAATATGTCTAGGCAGTGGCTGGAGACAACACCCGTTTCTCCAAGGTGAAAAAGGTGCAGATTTTCTGAAAACAATGCTCCCATCAACTCAAAAAGAGGAAGAAAAAATAATAAAGGAGAGAGCACAAGTCCGAAATCAAGTTCAGATGCATCAAAAGAGGCTAAAAGCAACTTTGTTGCATAGTCTGAGATCTTCTCTTTGCAGATTTCATGTAACCTTGAAAGTGTGCTATCACAAACATGAACCAAGAAGAGAATCATTTTGTTTCGAAGACATCATCGAGATCAGCCATTAGCCCAACACTGTCACTAAACCATGTCCCTAAAAACCTCATCTACACGTATTTTAAACAGCTCCAGGGATGGCGACTCCACCACTTCCCCGGGCAGCCTGTTCCAATGCCTGACAACCCTTTCCATTAAGAATTTTTCCCTAATATCCAATCTAAACCTCCTCTGGTGCAACTTGAGGTTGTTTCCTCTCGTCCTATCACTTGGTACTTGGGAGAAGAGACCAACCCCCTCCATGCTACAACCTCCTTTCAGGCAGGTGCAGAGAGCGATCAGGTCTCCCCTCAGCCTCCTTTTCTCCAGGCTGAACAGCCCCAGTTCCCTCAACCGCTCCTCATTATACTTGTGCTCCAGGCCCTTCATTGCCCTTCTGTGCTCTCTCCAGCACCTCAATGTCTTTCTTGTAGTGAGGGGCCCAAAACTGAACACAGAATTCAAGGTGGGGCCTCACCAGTGCTGAGTACAGGGGGACGATCACTTCTCTAGTCCCGCTGGCCACACTATTCCTGATACAAGCCAGGATGCTGTTGGCCTTCTTGGCCACCTGGGCACACTGCTGGCTCATGTTCAGCCAGCTGTCAATCAACACCCCCAGGTCCTTTTCCACTGGGCAGCTTTCCAGCCACTCTTCCTGAGCCTGCAGCACTGCCTGGGGTCGTTGTGACCCAAGTGCAGGACCCAGCACATGGCCTCCTTGAACCTCAGACAACTGGCATCCAGAACTTAACTCCACATCATGGAGAACATATGTACCTATTTGTCAGCAATCAAAAATAAAGCGAAAAATGTTCCAGCTACAAATCACGTCATTGAACATTCTTGCTCACATGGATTTCCCACACCTATTACCTTCCCTGTGTTATTTGATGTTCACTTTCTGTGACAGCACTGCAATCTGACTGCTGACACCCAGTACCTGAGGTCTACAAAGATGCCTGAGAGGAGGAACAGTTCTCTTATTAAACCTATGACTTCTTATTGACCTTACTGATGGATGGGTACTCTGGAAGGTGGCATTTGTAAGAAGTTTCCTTTACAAAAAAAATTTATGTATCTGCTTGAGTAATCTTTGTGTGTGTTTTTTTTTTTTTTTTTAAGCTTCTTTTTGACAGATCATATAATAGTTTGGGTGTGAAGGGACCTTCAAAGCTCATCTAGTACAAGCCCCTGCAATGAGCAGGGACATCTTCAACTACATCAGGTTCCTCAGAGCCCCATCCAGCCTGGCCTGGGATGTCTCCAGGGATGGGGCATCTACCACCTCTATGGGCAAAGATGATCTAATGAAAACAGGGATGATTCACCTTTACAAAGTAGTACCATGATCTTCCTTTCCTTCCATTGCTGGAATTTGAGTTGCTTAATTAAAAATAACCAGCTCTCTCAAGAAGATATCTCTAAAGACAGCTCTCGTGTGTCTTCTGAAGAACCCCTCTGAATCCTCCGAGAATGGATTTGATACAATTCCAGAATGACTACCATGACGAAATGGACAGTGACCATCTATACAGTAAAAGGTGGCCTCAGAACTGCCCTAGCTAGCTAACATAATACTTTCAAAAAAGAACTGGCAACTAATACGAAAGCTGGTCTTTTATAACTTGAGGTTGATTCAAGTGTCCTGCAGGAAATTGTAGAATATTCATCAGATCCCTATGGTCAATCTTAACTGTCACTAGCAGGAGAAAAAAAAAAAGTAATAGCTTAATAGTAATGTTTGAGACTTAATTTTTTTATAAGTTTGGAAATATCAATTGCTTTTGTTGCCTGCATGCTGCTTCCAACACAGAAAGCAGGAGATGACTGAAGATTCTAGAAGTTTTTTTCATACGACTAATCACAGGTCGGTTTATCAATGATCATAAGGAAAATAAAACAGCCACTAATAAAAAACCTGATTACACAAAACCTAATGGAGCTGCAAAAATACAAAGCCAGAAGTAAATACATCTATACAAATTTCATTCCGTTGCCTGGTAAACCAAACTGTTCAACTAATAACAACAAGTACAAAATTACACAGTTAGAAGACCAAAAGAATTGGGTTCTATCCTGGAAAATGCCAAACTGAAGTCATTACAGCAGTCACAACTGATAAGCAAACACACACATGCTCCCAGTATTACAGCTAGAACAACAGACTTGACTCATAAAATGAAGGGTTCCTGGAAAGGAAAGCCCCTTTCTACATCAGGAGGTGAAATCCAATCATCTGTTCAAATTTCTTTCAGTAGCTCTCCTTTTACTGGCTAGGTATCAGGTTATTTTCCAAACAGGTAAGTTTTACAGCTTCACTTCAACTTCAATATTTAAACTTTTATTCCATCCTTTTGCTTTTGCTTTGTTATTTTGCTTTCTTCTGCCATCCATCTTTCATGAAGCCTTCTATGTAAAGTACCTTTCTGTTCAAAATGTTTTTCAGTGTCAACAGTATGTTTGTTTACATATAGATCATATTAAGACCAAAAAATCCTGCAATTGTGCAATTCAGTACATTCAGCTTTTCTGATGTTCCATTAGTACTCATAACTCACTAGTCGTAGGGGATTAGAGGGAAATTCTTCATCAATTTATGAAGCACATACCATTCCAAAGACTCTATGCATACATACAGTGGCAAGCAATTAAACATTCAGAAAAAAGCAGCCAGCAGAAATAACAGCGATAAAGAAGTAACTGCTTAGGTTTGAAGAACAGCCATCATACACACAACTGGTATCAAAACTGGAGAGCAAGAAGCAGGTGGGTGGTCCCAGTGGTGCTGTGGGTGCAAAAATGAATATACACTACCTGCCAGATGCCTGCTATAGTAAAGGACCAATCTATACAATTTTCTCAGGAACATCTGGATTGTGATAATGTAACATTATAGCTTTTTAAAAGATTTACAGTTTTTAATTAACACACACTATATTTAAAGTTCCATCATAGAATTAATAATTTTAGCTCTTATCTATAGCTTCCTACAAAATACAACTTACAAAAGAAAAAAAAGACACCAAATAACCTTCTGCAAGGCTGACGTTTCAAAACTTATGTTCTCACGTTAAGTATCTTCAAAAGAAAAATCTAGACATAAACACATGGTGTATAAATCTTGTATCAGCAGTTACTGAGCTCTCTACATTTTAAGTTGTTAAAAAAGTACACCCATAGCTAAGAAGCAGTTGTTGAAGACACTACCTACAATTTTATATGTACATGAACAGATCTATTTAATATAGCAGAAAAATGAATATAATACTTGTTTTTCTCGATGCAGCAATGCAAAAATTTCAAAATTCTCTATGTACCAAATTGCAGAACTACAGAATTTAAGAGACACTACTGAGTGGTGCAGTTATTCCATACTACCAGGTAGTCCACAGGACTATACCAGAATAAAGTCAGAAAATGGAAATTAAAATAACTACAAGTAGAGGTTCCATGTACATATTTTTAAGCTGGCTGGATATTTAACAGCCTAGACAAAAAGAGATACTATGTATTACGGGCTCATGTTAACACTGCTAATGAAGGTTACATTTCTGCATGTCCTAACATCCCAATTTGCAAATCAGACTTACACTGATGTTTGTGTAAGTAATTCTAGTAGTTCTGAACTTATTTTTAAATTCATGCCTAAAAACTGTTCAAGTCTCACTACACATATGCTCAGCAGCAAGGAAAAAAACAAAAACAAACCAACCAAAAAAAAACAAATCAAAACACACCAACACACACACTTTCAAGAACAGCACCAATTCTTATCCAATCCATGGAGAAATACAGGGTGTTTCAAAAAGACAGAGCCAATTTGAAATCACTGTATCTCTGCAACCACAAACTGCCCATGAATGAAACTCTTACTGAGGGCACAGCAAGTGGAGGGAACACAGAGCATTTATAAAAAGGTCACTAAAACTCGATAACTTATTACACCATTTGTAAAATTGTGTAATTGTAACATGTTGGGTCCATCTTTTTGAAACACCCCGTAGATGGACAGCAGCAGCACAATGATGAGCTTGTAAAATGAATTAAAAGGGAATTAATGAATGTCGTATCCTCAGTATTTATTTTCTCCATGAAAAATCCAATAACTCAGTTTTCTAGAGACCTATGCCTAAGTAACAGACACAACAGTTGAAAAAATATGGGAAAAATGAATGTGTATGTTTCTTCCTGAATTTATTTTAAACTTTCAACTAAAATCATGGAACAAAAATATTTGTTATTATAATTATTAACATACACACAATGTAAGTGAAAACATAAACATACCATGTCTTTCCAGAGCTGCAGAAACTTGTTCTTTCAAATTCTAAAATGGACTTCTACAGTTCTTGTACCTATAATGCAAAACATTATGTTTCAGTTTTTGCACTATGCTCCATACTGATCTAAAGCTCAATTCAACTTCAAAACAATAACATGCAAGAATGGCTATTCAATTAGTCACAAGCCTGCAACTAGAGGAAATATATAGTTAGAATCATGTAAGAGAATCATGGAACACCTCAAGTTGGAAGGGACTCATAAGGATCATGAAGTCTGACTCCCTGCTCCTTGCAGGACTACCTAAAACTAAATCGTATGACTTCCCAAACTAAATCATACTTTCCATTTAAAAAAACAAACCAAACACACACACACAAAAAAACCCAACAAAACAAAACAAAAAACACAACTGAAAATACTTAGTATAAAACATACTCCAAACATTTTCACACACACACCTAAAATCCCAACCAATTTCAGGGGAAAAAGTGACAAAAACAGGCATACAATTGAAGAAATCTATCTACTTTCCAGAAAGTTCCTCGTTTGGCATGGAGTACCACATTTTCAGTACCATGAAGATTTAATACTTAATTTATTGGTTCTAAAACTTTATTAGGAACCAACAAATCCAATGCAGCTGATTTAGATTGATCTCCGATCTAGACTGGAGTTCTGCGAAGGAAGTCCTGATGTGGTTACCTGAAGAGTAGTTTCAGGTTTGTCTTAAAGACGTCAAACAACAGAGAACCCATCCAGTACCAAAGGGCAAATTCTGTGTCAGGGATATGAAAAGGAGTGATCCTAGACTGACACAGTTGTGCCAGTAAAGCTCTACAGCACTGTTTGCACACAATTTTTAATATTTAAATTAAAAAGTTAAATAGGGCACCCCACCTGTTTCATAAAACAAAACTGCTATTTTTAACAAACAATTATGATAATTATGTGGATTTATGTACAATTTAGATGAATAAGTTAATGTTACACAATTGTGTCAATAAAACTTCACTAGCCTTCAGAAGGAAAAAATAAAAGAATATATTTAAATGAACAGTATGAGACAGTAACTGATGATTTTCCTGTTTGGAGGTGGTACTTCCACACCATACCAACAGCAGAAATCCAGAATATCTATCTTATATTCTACTGAAGAATAATTCTTCATTCACAATTACACCACTAGGCAAACACAGTTAAAAGTATTCTGACAAATGTGACTGATATTTTCACACCTTGTATCACAGAACTTCCAGCATATGCTCCAATGTATATATTTATGTACACACACAGACCAATGACAGTCTATATAAAATTCACTCTCCTCTAAGATACAAAAGCACCAATTTTCAGCACACAAAGATACAAGCAGAGCACAAAGTACAACACGGAAAAGTATCACAAATACAACTATTAGGGATCTTACGATCGTTGTCCAGCAACAAGAGAAAAGAAAACAAAGGTTCCCAACATAATGGAAGCTATGTAGTTTAAGACAATACAATTTACAGAAGGAACAAATCCAGAGTAGAGGAGATGGAGACAGAGGTTTTGCTTACTAACACACAGCTAGCAGCAGAAGAGCAAATAACTAACAGCACAAAACTGAACCACCCGGATTTCCAGCTCTCCTTCCTCTATCTCCCCCACCAAGGCAGAAGAATTCAGCAGTCTCCTAAAAAACAAAACAAAACAAACAAAAAACCAAACAAACAACAAACAAACAAAACCACCACGAATGTGCAAAGGCTACACGAACAACAACAAAATGAAACATGGAATCTGCTGTGCTTCCCTAAAAGGAATGAAAATAATTTCATTACGTCAGACATGCTTCAACATTCATCTATAGTATACTTATTAATTATAATGAAGCCACACCTGCCTAAAAAAAAGATGCAAATGTGACTAAAAGCACAGCTAACACTATTGGTTCCACTCAACATGAAGAAATCTTTTCTGTCACATGACCAGAGCCAAAAGAGCTGCTTTTTCATAAATGTCATAGATTTTCAATAAGAGAGATTGGAAGGCACACTGAATTCTATTAACAAAGATGGTAAGCTACTGAATTAAGCAAATGGTAGCAAATTGTACAGAACTGCAAAACACTTTAACTATAAATTAGGAAAAATACTTTGAAACTCCCATGTTTGGCCTGATGAAAGACACCATGAAGTCGCTTCTATCAGGTGCTTAAATGATGTTTTCCCCTTTTTATTTTTCAGTAACTCTCATGAGATCGGGCACAAAAAAATTCTGAGCGTACTACCCTAAGGAAAATGGTAGGTATTTTACCCAGTGTTACAGATTCTCTCACACAATTTCAAATATGTAAGTTCAAATAAGAATAATTCTCTTCCACAACTATCATTCTTAATACAACAATACTAGCCAAAGAAACACAAAACCCAAACAACCAAATATTCACAAACATCCTTCTTTCAATAAGATATTCAGGTCATAGGAATCATGCAAATGGAGTTTTTATCACCACCTTACAATGTAAAGTGCTCAACCTTTGCAACCAAGACATTCCAGTATTTCACAGGAGTGACACACACTCACAAGAGCTCCTGTGGCCTTGAACTCTCATGGGACTTGCAGGTTGTGTGAACTCTAAGTATGTATTTCTATGGTCCACAATAGGCTAGAGTTTTGCTACAGCAGCTGAAACACATCTAGCTGCAGCTACTGCAGCCAGAGCTGGCTAGCATACTTTGGACTTTCTAAAAATAAAATAGTGTATATATACATATTAAACCACAACCTCATCACCAAGCCTTTGGACATGAGATTTTCCTATGAAATAAAAAGTAATCATTATCTAAATATGGCCATACAAATAAGAAAGATACAAAAATCATACTGGAAATAGAAATTCTGAAGTAGTGATAGACATCTTCAGTATTATCTAGCTTTGTAAAAGTTTTTGATACTTTTTAAGGAAACAAAAAATATTGTACTGTAAAATCAAAACACATTAAGCATTTATCAGCTCAAACACATGACTGTTGTGGTTTAACCCAAGCTAGCAATTACAACCACCATAGCCACTCACTCACCCCCACCCTGAATAGGGGAGAGAATTGAATGGGAAGGGAGAAACTTGGATTGAGATAAACACAGTTTAATAAAGTAACATAATATTAATACACTACTATTAAATAAATACATAAAATAGAAATATAATATAAAAGATATTCAATGCAACTCCTCATAAACTCTGTCCAACTCTGTCCACACTGAGCAGCCAATCCCAGGCAGCAGCACCTGGTCCCAAATAGCCAATCCCAGAGAGACAAAAGAGAAAAAAAGGCAGAAAGACCCAGAGGCCTCTGCAAAATGACAAAAGGCCAAACTCCCCCGTCTCTGACCAAAAAAAGTGAAGGCGAACACACAAGAGCAAGAGAGCAACCGGAAGATCCCAACTCTCCTTAAATACGAAGCATGACGCTGATGGGATGGAATACTCTTATTGATCAGTCTGGATGTCAGTCAAGCTCTGCCCTATCCATGCTCCCCCTCCTCGATGCCTCACACCTGTGGGCAGAGCACTCAGAACTCCCTTGGCTCTCAAACTAGAACTCAGTCCCAGGGTGTGACGTTTTGTTCTTAAACTAAGTCCAAATAATGACCGTGCTAACTATGAAAAAGAAAGGTTTCTAACTGCATGAAGAAAATTAACTTATTTTCAGTCAAACCAGCACAATGACTAACTATAATGCAAAAGAACTCACCTACAACTATGATAGCATTTCCTGAAGTATTTTGACCTGCAGCCCATCTTATAAGTTCAGCTCCTTGAGGGGTCACTCCACCACCCTCTAATACCCCAAGCCTGCTGAACTGCAGCTGCTCCAGCCTGGCTCCCACAAAGCACACCAGAGCAGGAGCACACAAGTAGTGCCAGAGCCTGACTGCCTGGACAAGCCCGGCATCTCTCAGCACCACTTGGCAACGTGTTACAGATAGCTCTGGTGCCTCCCCTGCACACAGCTCCCAAAGGTAAGGGAGATAGGGTGTTTCTTTCTTATTCCAATTTCCTGATTTTACCAGTTTCTTTGGTGAATATCAATGAAGTATCAACAAGTCCAAAAAGGGGGCTGCCAAAGGGAGTAAGAGTGTGGTCTCATCTACAAAGGGGAGATGAAGAACTAGTTTCACCTCTTACTCAAGCTCAGTCAAGACAGCAGGAGTCCTGCCACAGTCTTCACAGGACACCAGGTGAAAAGTAAACCATGGAGACTAATCACTGCCAGACAATTATGCAACAATGACCAACCCTGAACACATGCTCCATGATTTTCTGCTTGTCATTCCACCGGTTGAAGCAAGGCCCACTAAAACCCAACTTCCATTGGATTTCAAACTGAGATACCTTACAATTTTTGAGACACACTATCTGTTAGTTACTTAGGCCGCAGCTTTGAAACTGTCATAAAAGGACTGAACACATCAAGTAGCCAATTGGTACACCAGTTCAAGTTTGTGCTAAAACATCACCACTGTAATTCACCTCTGGCACAGTCCCACTGTTGACATACTACATATGAAAAGCATTATTCTCAAAAGTAAAGTAAGTGAACACAGTGCATGTTTTTAAAGCTATTTGGATGGATGTAAATGCTAATCGTTTTTGATGAAGTCTTGAACAGTTACATATTGTGAATATCCTCAAAAAAAAAACAAACAAAAAAACGCAGTCCAAACCTCTGCTTCACTAACTAGAAGCTTCTCTAAAAACACATATACCTCTGTTCTAAGGAAATACAAGTTGCTTCAAAAGAAGCAGGTCATCCCTCTCACCTAAGACAGTGAAATGAGGGTCCAGAGGGAAGCCACCCATTTAGTTCCACTCAGCTGAACAACTGCAGCTTCTCCTAATTCTTCACCACTCTGTAAAACATGGGTAAAGAACCATGCAAGATGGTAATGGGAAGAGGATCGGTAAAGATTGACTTCCACTCCCTTCCTCCATTCAGCAGTTTGCATAAAACAGGGAACCAGGCTCAACCTATTAAAAATAAGTAGTAGTTAACGCTTCCTTCAAGAGAGTCATTCAGAGTATTTGTGAGACAGAACACTATGGTAATATTTCGTTCATAACGTAATTTTGCAATCGGTAAGTTCTGTCACTCCTAGCCCCAAGAAGGTGGAACTACGCAAACCCAGCCAGTTAAAGAGCTATTTGGCCACACATTATATTGCCAAGCATGAATCCCGGATCTCAACACTACTTGATTTTGTCTTTTAAATTTTTCTACTATGAAGTTATTTTCCCAAAGAAATGTGTTACCAGCTGGTAGAGGTACCGAGGTGATGCTTCTTTACAAAATATTGCATTTACACTGTATTTGCTGACGTTCTGCTAGCCAACCACATACATTACACACATTCATATGAACTAGCATTTTTCCAAAGTTTTAGTCCTGGGCAATACAGTCTTATGAGGCTGTCAGGCACTGTAAACACAGGAAGCTAATGCAGTAAATGTTAAAGGTCAAAGTATTTAAGGTGACAAAAGTCACTTCAGACTTGCAATTTGCTCACTGTTGTTGTCTCTGGGAACCAATTATTTAGCAAAGCTTACAGCACACCCCTGGTAGAAGGGGGAACATACAAAGGAGGAGTTAGGTTGTTTTTTTGGCTTTTTTTTTTTTTTTTTTTTTAGTAAATTAAATATCATATTCTGAATTATTTGTTACAGACCCTGATGGCAAGTGGATTACCCTTGTCCTTCCATGTACAAATCAGGATTTGATTAATGACAGAAAACCTTTCAACATTGCTTCTCTATAAAACTTGTAACTACCTTAAATATACTACAAACTTCAGAAAAAGTGTTAAACATACCTCCTTTGTTTAAAAATCAATATCAATTCATTAACCAAAGTGAAGCAAAGGCCTGGCGCACAGTACAAGAAATGAAGATTGAGAAGACTGAGACTGGAAATGAGATATATGCCTCCGTACTCTAGGAATTCTTTCCTCTTCTCCCTCAATTGCATGTTTTATTTTTAAGAATTAGTGACTTTTACCTTCAAGAGCGGGGAGGAAGAAAAACATTTCCTGCATTTAAAAAAAGATGAATTATCTCTGGACATTCACTAAGTAAACTGAAACCAAAAGCAGCAGAGGAAAAAAAAAAAAAAAAGTAAAAAAAAAACCTTTCCCACAAAGCAAAAACTAAGATGATACATATTTACAAAAACAAACACTAAATTTGTTCCACAATAAATCTCATATCATGTACTACATTAATTATTGTTTATAGAAAATGTTATATGCTTAAACATGTTCACAATTAAACATGTTTATGACTATTAAAACCTGACTCAAATATATTTTTCCCTCCAATTATGTATTTGATTAAGTAGAACCTGTGAATTCATAGAGAATTAGTAAAGAACATGTCAAAGAAGCACATACTCATAATGAAACAAGCATGATTTTACACTGCAAACACATGTAATTTCACGTTTCCAAAGCAAGCGGGTTTTATCCTACAAAAAGTGAAGTTCAACAAAAATAAAGAGAACCTGTTTCATTTACTCAAGTTGACTATAACAGGGTCAAACTCAAGGTGCTCTATCTAACAAAGATTCTAGTAAGCTGAGAACATCCCTAGATGTATTTAACAAATGCACACAGTTTTAAATTCCATTCACAAAAGAATCATCATTTGCATACGTCTTTAAGCAGTGGCAGTAATTAAAAAAGGACTAAAAGTCTTGTTTGCTTTTAAAAAAAGGATCAAACCCACACAATGTTAGAGTTCTGAAGATGACCTGGACTGAGAGATCTAGACTTTGAAACTCAGTGCTGTGAAAAAGTTAAACACCTTCACTTTTTCAAGGCTGCCTTTCCTTCAGTCACTTTTTTCTTTTAAACAGTCACACAGTTATACTCCAAGAAAACCCCAAACAAATAAATTTATTTTGCCATTTAGCTTGGTACTTTATTTCTAAATTCTTGGGAGATACTCAGGATATTCCTGTAAACAGAAATAGCAAATAACTCTGGTAAACAGAAAATGAACTTGTTAACTCTGGTATGAAAGATGCTACCTTGAATAGCAAACATTTAGAGTGGAATGAAAGGTATTCATAAGAGAGAGATGAACTATCTGTAATATTGCACTGCAATAATTTCAGTTAAAGGCATATTTTGGTCCTGTAAACCTAAGTAGTGGTCTAGCTTTTTTTCCAAGATTCATCTATATTAAATTGACAGAACATTACTGTTACAAAGACAAGTCATAAGCACTGCAAACTGCATCTGTTTTAAGACACAAATGTATGTGAGGAAAATTATCAAATATCCATAACAATTTAGTAATGCATGTATTTTCAATTCAACACACTCATTAATTTGAAAATACTGTCAAACTCTGCGCTTAACTGTTTCCAAGATGAAAAGGCACAGAGTATTTAACACCACCACCCCTAACAAGCAGTTTGTGAAAAATGTAAAGCCCATTTTCCAGCAGTTTTCATTCTTACCTTTCATCTCCATTATTCTCCCAGCCAGGCATAGATGTCTAACAATGCAGTTAAACTTAAGAGTGTAGCTTCTCTCTTAGCAGGGAATCTCTGTAACTGGATGCTATTTGCATGAATTTAGGAACTTAATCTTATCTTTTAAACCTCTCCATTTCAAAACAAAAAACCAAATCAAACCAAAACCAAAAAAAAAAAAAAAAAAAAGAGAGAGAGAAACTGACAAACTGACAGCATAATCACAGTAGGTCTTACTTCCTTAGGAAACCAGGTACAATTTCCCACTGAGGAACTTTTTGGTAGACATGCAAGAGGCATGGTAAAACTAATCCAATATGCTGATTCTCACAGAGCCTCAGGTTTGCAAAAAGTCCTGCTGAGGCAGGGAAGTTTCCATATGGACACAGAGCGACTATCCCTGAAGTGATGTGCAAGACACAGGCATTTGCCTCAGAATTAGAACATCGCTTACACAGATGGAAACATAAGCAAGTATTACCATTAACTGGAAAAAAAAAAAGCGCACAACTACAAGTCTACAGATTACAGGTTCTTGCCACTTAAAAGGAGAGTTGTGGAACATATTTTCTTTCCTAAGCAGAAGTAATTTCTAAATGACCGTTTCACATCATCTTAGACATCCGACTTACAAATCGACTGTGAACCATAACAACCCATGAAGTTCCTTTAACTGAAATACTGCAGGCACAGTTCAAAACTGAAACCCAGCAAGTCCCACAGTCAGGAGTGACAGATCACGTTTATCAGCAGAGCAGCCTGTTCGCAGGTAAGCAGATCCAACTCTTCAGAGTGCACAGAAGCTAACACGAGCAAGTTAACATATCTACTTTGTTAAGCAGGCCTTGCACGCCAGTTACACACCATTTCACCTCCCCGTAGCCCCCCAGGTGTCCCAGCCGGCCATGCTGACAGCACCGAGATGCCCCATGCCCACAGCAACCCCACGGATCAGGCACCACCACTGCGCCGCTCGGCCGAGCCGAGAAACTGAGGCAGAGGCAGGCTGGGGTTCACCCGAGGTCGCCCAGCAAGGCCGGTCTCCCCGGGGGAGACGGGGTGAAGCCCGGAGCCACCCGTTCGCCCGGCCTTCCCGCTTCTGTGGAGGGACGGGGCGGCCCCGCACCCATGTGGAGGAGGGAGAGAGCCACCGGGGCCACGCACCCCTGCCGCCGGCGCCTCCCGCCTTCCCCATCCGATGTGGGGGATCTCCCCGGCAAAATGAAGACGGCAAGGCCGCCTCCCGGCCCCCTCCCCTCCAGTGCCGACGTGAGACGGGCGCCATCCCCCCTCCCAGCCCTTCCCCGGGCCGGGCGCTGCGCAGCGCCTACCGACCTGGGCGCTGCGGCCTGCTGTTCCCGGTCACTCCCGCCGCCGCCGCCCGGGCTCATGCGGGGGCCGCGCTGCGCTCGGGGCCGGGCCACAGGCGAGGAGGCGCCGCCGCCGCGGCTGCTGCCGGTGGAGCCGTCGGGGCCCCGGGGCGAAGGAGACGGGACCGCGGCCTGGCGGGGCGGGGAGAGGCGAGCGGCCTGGCGAGGCCGGCGGCGCGCAGCAGCGGGAGGGCGGGCCGGGTCCACGGGTGCGCCTCCTCTCACGGACTCGCTTCGCTCTCAGCCCGAGCCCCGCGCCACCATCTTGGGAAGCAACACGGATATCGGCGCGGCGCAAGCTCGGAGGACTCGCGGCAGCCGGGGATGGGGCGTGGGGGGGCAGGAAGGAGGACCCACTGTGTCCCGGCGTGCAACGCGGGCAGGGGCGGGCGGGCGGACAAGGCGGCTGCGCCACGCTACCAACCGCGCGAAACCATAGAGTTCCCCGGCCAGTTCCTTCCTGCCTTTTTCACTCGCCGCGCCCGGCGCAAGGGAGCCGAGGCAGCGCCTGCGTGCCTGCAGGCGTGAGGTGGCGGCCGCCATGTTGGAAGAGGGCAAACCGGGCGATGGCGCGGGGGCTCCTTCCCCATAGAAAGGCAGTCAGCCTGGCGCGCGGGGTTGTGAAGCGCCGAGCGGGGCGGAGCTCGGAGTTGCGCATGCGCAGCTTCACCCCCACCCCGGGGGCGATCCGCGGGCGGGGGTGGGGTGGGGAGAACTGCGGCCGTTGGCGGCGCGCGCGGGGGCACACATATACATGCGCGTGCACACGTACATATCCACGTGCACAGAGCGACATACACATGAGGACACGTATGAGATGTACACATGGGCATACACAGAATCATAGAATCGTTTTGGTTGGAAGAGACTCTCAAGATCATCGAGTTCAACCATAACCTAAGTCTGGCACTAAACCGTGTCCCTAAGAACCTTGTCTATGTGTCTCTTAAACACCTCCAGGGATGGTGACTCTACCGCTTCCCTTGGCAACCTGTTCCAATGACCAACAACCCTTTCTGCTAATAAATTTTTCCTAATAACCAATCTAAACCTCCCCTGGTGCAACTTGAGGCCATTTCCTCATGTCTTCCATGGCACGCAGGCAGCCCAGGCTGGCAGCACAGCACGGGGCTATCGCCGCCACCTCCTCACCTCTCAGCGATGCCCCCTCTGAGGCCCATCACCGTCAGACCCCGCTGCAGCAACGGGACTGTCTGGCGGGCCCCATGGCAGCCTGCCTGGTGTATATCCAGTTCAACCTGGGAGGGGTGCCAGGGCCAGCCAGCGGGAGGGCACGCTGGAAGGGGAATGGCCGGTGACCTCTGGAGGGGAACCTGTGCTGCAGCCATGTGCTGCTGCCACCGCTGGCCAAACACGAAGACAAGGCAGCACCTGGCTTGGCTGCCCCAGTCATGTTGGGCCCTGCAGAGAGGCCGGGGAGAGCAAGGACTGGGTGGCTGGCTGGCGGGAAGATGCAGGGACAGCCTCACCATCAGCCTACAGTGGCAGGCAGGTGGGCAGGTAGCCACCACAATGTAAATTTAGGTCACCAAAAGCCTGATGTTATTCACACCATCAATGCTTTCACTCGTAAATCACTGATTTTTGCTTGTAGCATATGCATCTAAATAAATAAAAGACCCCATCTCTGGGGGGACGCTGAGGGTAGAACTGGCTGGCAGGGCTGGGAGGGTCAGGGAGCAGCGAGGCCCAAGAATGGAGCCCTAAGGGTGGGCAAGAAACCCTCTGGTCCTGCACAGCTCTGCCTGCTGCCAGGCTCGCTCCTCTGCCCCTACAAATAATTTTTCCATTGCCTCTCAGGTCATTCCTTTCCCTCTGCTACCTTCACCCAGATCAAACGCATTGCAGGTATGCTTTTTGGGAGGATTTCAAAAACACAAGTAAAATTCGCATTTTGACAGGTCAATGTTGAAAGCAGGTTGGTCAAATAATTTCAAAGTTGGCCAGCATGTGCATAATAGGACTTTTTGGGGTGTTGAATTTTTTTAGGCATTAAAAATCAGCAAGCGTAGAAAGGGGAAGAAGGAGGAAGTAGAAAGAAAAAAAGGAAAACATCTGAATTTTTTTTACATTATACTTTACTAAAGGGAATTAAATAGAGCTTGTTCTATGCTGGCAGAGAATATACTTTTTTCCTTTTTTTTTTTTGAGGGTACTCTAGAAGCATGAGAAGTTCTTAAATGTTAGAATAAGCCACTAAAACAATAAACATAAACTCTCAAAAGCATGATACTGAAGACAGGTATTTGTTCTGGGCCAGAAAATGTGTGTTTAAGATCTTTAACATGACATGGATACATCAGAGTTTTTAGCACAATTTTGGGAGACATAATGTGTATGTTACAGGGTAATAGCTGGTGGACTTAAACTACATCATTACAAATCAGTGCAGAGAGCCCTGGTACTCACAAAGAATATGGTGGGCAGATGTATAATTGAAATATTAACACTGAATGAAGTATTCTTGTACTTTAGTGTGGTGTGAAAGCAGGGTACATTGTTGTGCTCAGATGGACATCAGTATTCATCTAAAAATATTCAGTGGAATGAACACAGACTTCTGCATCTGGAGGCTCTCTCCTGCACAGTAGCGAAATCTGCCAACTTTGATGTATTAAAATTTCAGATTGAGGACAAAGCTGATTGTGTCATGAGCTTTCATGTTACCTCAGAAATAATAATATTGAGAAAACTGGATCTGGAAGATGCTCTGTCTTGCTGCTTTTCCCTTGCTCTGTTGCAGAGCTCACATGTCCAGTCCTTATCTCCTGCTTGACTATAAGAATGCCATGGAGAAACATGTGAAGTCCAAGTAAGCAACATTTTCTGCTCTCCCCTCGCCTACAGAGCCAATCTTCTCATTACAGAGCTGCTCAGGCATAACTTGCTTTTAGTAAATCCATGCTGGCTGTTCCCAGTCACCTTCTTGCTCCTACTAAGTCTGGAAATAACCTCCCAGAGTTTCAGGTGAAGCTGATCGGCCCTCAGTTCCCCAGATCCTCCTTGCCTCCAGCCCTTGGGGACCTCCCATGAACACCACTATTACTCAGAGATGACAGAAGAGGGCCTCACAATTACACTGGCCAGCTCTCAGTGTACTTGGTTGCTTCCCATCTGATCCCATAAGCTTACATAGATCCAGTTTATCTAAGTAGCCCATAACTTCATCCTCCTCTTCTATAAGAAGCACCTTTCTCCCCTAAGATTTGCTACTACCCATAGGGATCTGGGAGCTCCAAGATCGCACCTTGACTGTAGCGATGACACTGACCTAATCGTTTCTGTGCCACTAGGTGCCCTGCCCCATTAAGCAGCAATGCAACAATTTCCTTAGTCCTCCTTTTGCTGCTGATGTACTTGACGATGATCCTATTGTCCTTCACATCCCTCACCAGTTTCAAAGCCTAGCTTTGTCCTTCACAATTTTATCCCTGCATGCTTAGATGGTGCTTCTAAAGCCCTTCCTAGTGTATATCCCTGTCAATCATTGCATGAACTTTCATCAGTTCATTTGGTCATCTTGCATCCTTATAGCAGGAAGGGCCAGGACTGCTCAAAATATCCAAGGAACACCATAGATTTATATGATGATGGTCCTTTTACCCTCTTTCTTTCCAAATAGTAGCTGACACTTGGTTTGGAGTTTATTTTCTTTGCCGTTGCAGAACATCAACTGTGTTTTGGTTTGTGTTTGTTTTGTTTGTTTGTTTGTTTTGTTTTGTTTTTGGGTTTTGGTGTTGTTGTTGTTTGTTTGTTTGTTTTTTTTCCAATGGCATTATTGATTGCAATCCTGATATCTCATCCCTGGTTAGTAACTGGCAGCTTATGGTCCATCACTGCTCTGAGGTAATATCGCTTAGATATGTCACAGGTTTTCTTCTGAAGAAACCAATGCAATTGTGAGGAAAAGGCAGATGATAGCCGATGGAAGAAAAGTGCAGGATGAATCCAGCTGATGTGGATTTTGGGCTTTATGTACTGCACTGGCTGGATGCAGAGGCATGGGAAGGAGACACAGGTGTGAAAAGACTCAGCCTTCCTTCTGTTTTGAGGAGGTGTGGGGTGAATCACATTGGCTGTGGACATGCCAAGTATAAGATAAAGAATATACCCAAAGCAAATTGCTGTATAGCAGTGGTGCAAGGATGACCAAACTGTGTGATAGATTTCACTTTGATTCTGCCAGGCATAAATTCCTATTTTTTGGGGAAGTACTAAATCACTTTTAGGTTTTATATCATGTGCTTGCAACTGTTTTTTACATGGAAGTAGCTTGGACATTGGTGTGCCCAAGTTGTTTCTGTTGCAAAGGCGATAATTATATTTTCCTGCCTCCTTTAAGTATGTTACATATTCTGAAGTGCTCAGATAGTAGGGTACAGAAATGCTTTTGCTGCCTTGAGTGCTTTCAGCTACTTTGCATTAGTGTAGCCAGCTGCTGGAAAGCAACTGGATCTGCCCAGCTGAGCAGACTCCAAATTTGGAGAAATCTGATTGGAATTCCCAGTGCAAAAGCCACCACGCCCTCCCTGCTTCCCCGCTAATCCTTGCTGCAGCTCTGGGGCCTGGGTGTGGACTGCAGCTGAGGAGAACAAGTGGTTGCACTGTATTTTGCACTGATTCCCTCCAGAGAGCAGGCTCCAGTGAGATGCTTCAATTATGTGACTGAAGTAATCCTCAGTAAAAATTAAAAATCAGTAATCATAGCTAATAACCTGGTCACTAAGTAGAAGCTGTGCTGAAAATCCAGTCTTTGTATCCAAACATTTTGAAACAAGTGTCTTTTTTTTTTTTTTTTCCACTGCTGAAGGGGAATAGATACAACTTGCCTCATGCACAAGTTGCATAGAATGGACAGAGAATTCAGCAGGAGGAAGAGGATGTTAAAAATAGAATCCCAAGCCTCATTCACCATTTACTTGTGATACTGGACAAATGCCATTGTGAACCAAGGCTGCTGCATATTAATTTCAGTAGATGTTGATGTCTCACTTCAGAGCTTTGTAGAAAATAGTTTCCTCTGGAAATATCTTCGTAAACACAGAATGCTGCATGTGTCCTGTTCTCATTTCATGTGAAAACCCCAATACGAACAACTTGATAATACCTTTTTTTTTTTTTGGTGTTGATTTCAAATAATTATGTGAGTGAAAATTAGATTGTGAAGCTCTGTAAGTGTAACCCCTTAGATAATAGGCATCTTTTTGTGAACAATCTACCTTAGTCAATCCTCTTTAGACAGAAGGAGTACACTGAAGTGTTACGAGCCTTTTGGAGCCACGCCAAATGCTCCAGCTTGTTGATAGCTGAAGCCTTTATGCCTCCCTTTGCAGATAAAAAGATAAGGAAGAGAGAAAGATAGTCAGCAATATGATGAACTACTGAAGTTCTGAGTTAGAGCTTAGTCTGGGCAGCTGGGAGATGAAGAATCCCTGTAGTGACTGGCTGATGATGATGCTTCTCTCATCTGTTTCTCTTTTTCCTGGTAGAAGTTTGGAGGTGGTTATAGCATTCTTGACTCAGGTGTCATTTTCAATGGAGATGGAGAGACCTGAGCTCTTAAGGCTGTCTGTAGTGGACTGCAAGTCAGTTGGCTCACTGCAGTGTAACCCACATCTTAAGCAGGAGATAAAGCTGAGACACTCTGGTGGAGACTGCATGCCCAGGCCTTGGCAGGCAAGCAAGATGTTTTGAGCTTAAGCCCTGGATGTAGGAGAAGGCAAATCACAACTGAAGCAGGCATTGCTTCTAACTTTTTCTCCTCTTTTTCCTGCCATGATGCATTATGGTGAGGAGTTAATTAGTTTAAAGTGGTTAATAACGTGTGCCCAAAATCTTAAAACCTCTCCAGTCCCTTCTGGTCACTCCATCCTTTACTACTTGCAGTAAACATGACCCTCAGATTTCTGAGAGCAGTGGTAAAACTCTCGGTGAAACAAGTAGAAAAAAGGAAGCAGGCACTTCACTTTTCTCCTCACCTCCCACATGTCTTTATACAGGTATGATTTTTTTTTTGCCAGTTTTGATTTTTAGTGTCTGAAACCAGTCTTAGCTTTTGTTATTGGTTTGATGTAAAGGAATAGCAAGGAGAATGTTTAAACTCTACCAAATTACTGCTCTTTTTATTCACAAGACAGAAACATTAGTTTGAAAAATACAGAAGCAAAATGCAAACTGTACTCAGAAAAGTTTGTTTCATTCCTTGACTAAACTTGACATTTGTTGGTATGCCTCCAATTAACTTATATCACCCTTCTGGAGAAATAAAAGGTGATAAGTGGTCAGCAAAGATAATATTGGGATTGGTTTTCAATATTTCATTCTAGGACCTGAGCTACTTACCTCTAGTTCTTCATTTTAACCTGAAGGACTGAACTTTTCTGTGGGCATTTCTGAAGGGCTGTGCATGCTTCTGAGTCCTGAAAAGCACATTTTTTCTCTCCTTTCCCCACACGAATAGACAAACTGGTCTCTTGGTTAAGGTGTGATGTAGAGATTCATGTTATCTTGAAGCAGGTCCCACTTCTAACTCAAAGACTGATCTTGATTGAGTGTGTGTGTTTCAGTTCCTCCTTGCAAGCTGAGGGAGATTTCCTGCTGTATTTTGCTGAAATGAGCCTGTCTGCAGAGTCTTATTTCCATAAATGCTTTGCCTGGCACAGGACCCTCTGGAAAGAAATAGGGTGAAAGGAGAAGCAACTTATGCACACCCTTTAGTCTCCAAGTCTTGTGTACCATCTTTCTGCCAGCCTTGCACTTACCTCATCCAATTATCCCGAGGGAGCAGAGTATAGACATCTCTGTTCTTCCCCTTGGGATGAGGGGTTTGTGCTTCACTGCAGGTCTCCACAATATTTCCTTTGGTCGCCTCTGAAGATAAACTGGAAATGCTCTTTTATTTTCTTGTTTTTTTTGCCATTCTGCCTTCTTTCCGGTTCTGTGCTTGGAGGATGCCAGCATTGCAGGGATTTTCAGCCCTTTTTTTCTGCCTTTTTGCTCTCTGCTGTGCTGTATCACAC
Source organism: Streptopelia decaocto (assembly GCF_964273445.1). Lineage (NCBI taxonomy): Eukaryota > Metazoa > Chordata > Aves > Columbiformes > Columbidae > Streptopelia > Streptopelia decaocto. The sequence goes on from NC_138663.1 coordinate 93,137,814, forward strand.
ACTTTTCTACATTCACAGCCTGGCCCTGGTTCCTGATGTGGTGTCTGGTTTCAGAAAGAAGCCTCAAGCAGTTGCTGTAGTTGTGAAAGATGCTTAGGAGCAATGCTTTTGTTTACTCAGAGATTTCATGGGGACATGTTGGTCTGTTCTGCAGCACGCAGCGCAGCTGAAACTGCCTTGGATCACATAGCTGTGCAGGTTTTGGTTAACTGCTGTTTCGGTTGTAAAAGAGGAGCCTGACTGACAGCTGTTTTTCTGACCACATGCCTACATTATTTTTCCAAGATATATATAGAACTCTGACTTGCTGAGCAGAGCAAAATGACTTTGTGCAATTAATGTGACATGCTTAATAATGCTTGGAAGGGTGCAGGCATCTGCATTTATCAACCTGCCATGGCTAAAAAAAAAAAACAAATGACAAGCAATCCCAGCACAAACACAGCATGTGTTTTTCTAAAACAAGGGACGGCACAGTGCCCAATTGGTAATATTGCTTTTGAGAAGAGACACTCTATTTTTCCAAGAGAAACTTGTGTCATGTCAGAAACTCACTTTACCCTTGGGTTATGCTGCAGGGTGACAAATTCAATTTACAATTTTTTTTTTAATTTGGCATTTTAATGTTGTCATTACTTTCCTATTTAAACAGCTCATTCCTCAAATACAAAGTATGGTTTGGTTATTAGCACTGCAGTGGCACCTTGGTGAAATCAGGTCCAACCAGCTATCCATATTTTTTCCAGTCAGTAAATGATTTTTAAGAGGTCGTCATGACATAATTAAAAAGTTGAAGGCTCAAGTAATTAGCATACAATATGCAGCTTTCCACACTCAGTATTTTTATTCAGCTGCATTAGTAAAACTGTTGTCTGGGGAGGTTTTAATTTGAAAAGAAAGGCACTCCCGAGGGGTGTCTGCTTGAGGATGAAATCTTATTTAGCTTGAGAAGAAAAAGCATCAGCCATAGCTCCAACCTCTCTTGGCTCAGGTTCTAGAAGATGTTAGAAGAGAAGCCTGGCTCCCCTGCTTTCAGCAGCAATACTCATTTTACTGTAGCTCTTGCTGCTGCAGAGACAGCTACACCAGGATCAACCTCCTGTAGCTAGTGGGACCTACTTTGTTGTATGTCCTTACCCAAAAGGTAGAATGTACAAGTCACAGCATTTTTTTGTCCGTATATGAACACCATATGGTTGGCTGGCTACCCCTTGCAGGAAGACACAGAAGTAAGAGGGGATGGAGGAGAAGAGGGAGAGTTTAAGCTGCCTCTCATGCCTTGTCCCAGTGAATCACCTGTTTCAGTATCAGGTGGAAATTTAATTCCCGTGTTTGGGTCTTGCTCCCTGCCTCACTTCCAAGGAGCGTCAGAGGAGGGGGCAGGAAAGGATGTGGGAAGCATTGACCATTGAAGAGCGTAGCTGGGGAGAAGGGGATTAAAATGTTCATTTATTACCAAAGTGATGATGAATTGTGTCTCAACCCAGATGTTAAAGGACTATAGCTTGTCTCCTGAGACAACCACTGCCCCCAGTGCTGAGCTCACCACACAAGTGTAGGATTGGGAGATGCCATACAGATGTCTGCTGGAGGATGCAGTTGACATGCATGTGACACTGGTGTGTGCCCATATCACACCTCTTGACCTCAGAGCTGAAATATACTTTGAACTGGTATTATGTACTCAGCAAATGCATTCAGTAAGTGCTTTGTCCAGAAAAATCATTGAACATCTATCCCATACATGTCAATCCACCGCTGCCCAAACATAAATACAAAGTAAAGGGTCTTCTTTGCATTTGTGCTTTTGCCTTCAGTTTTGCTTTCTTAATTTTACAGTTTGTGATATTAGAAAAAAAATACTGTCTGTCTGACAAGCTGGAGAAATATACATATTTTCACTGAGAAAGTGAAATCCTACATGACAGAGGAAAATCCAGGTGAAATACATGGAAGTTTTGCCTGAATAATTACTGAAAGGTTTGGCCCTTGGGATGGAAATAAACCTTGGAGTTTTATCAAGGTGCTTCAGAGCTCCTTGTTCCCATTGCTTTTCTTTTTCAAATATGATGACTGGGGCTGTCTGGATGCAGAACTCATTTGAACTAAAAATAAGTACCTTTTAAAACAGGATCTTCATTTTCTAGTCTCGCAGAAAGTCTGCTCAGGTATGAAACAGTGTATTGCTCTTGGTGCTGATTTTCTAGGCTGGTGTTTAATCTGTATGAACTGTGAAATACTGATTTTACTTCAGTTATATGGGAAAGACCAAGCTCGTGAGCAAATTATTTTATTGCTAAAGACCGGACAAGCTCCTTTGAACTAGTTTCTTTACTAACCTACAGTGATCCTTTATTACAGGCACTTAAAAATAAAAACCAGCTACTTCACACTGTTTAGAGACATTGAAAAAGAAATATAGCACTCTTCATGTACGTGCGAATCAGATTCAAACAAATACAATAAATGTTAATTGTGACTTCTTGTCAGGTTTTCCTTGTAAGCCTACAAGCTCGCTGACAACCTTGCAATTAGGGAAAGAAATATTAAAAGAAAAATAAAAATCACAGAGCAGATGTGATTCTTTCCCAGGGATTATTCTGCAACCCTGAAAGGTTGAACTGACACCACGTTTGCAAAAGAAAGCAGCGGGTTATCACCTATATGTTTTTCCACAAGTGACATCTGATTAAAGAAGTACCTCACTTGGTATCCTTGCCGTTCTAGAGAGGATATTGAAAATTAATGCCATCATCACATACTTCTAAATTGATCAAAATTAATGTCATTGCAGACATAAAGGCATTGTAAAGGTGGATGAGCGCTCATAAGGCATAACTTCAAGGGTAAGACCCTTGTATAATGTAGATTCTGCAACAGCGTACATCATGGTGTAGTCGGTCGGTTTTCTTACTGTATGAGCAAGACTGGATGCTTGTCTGCTATTGAGGACTTCTTATCTGCAATGACCATAAAAGAGGTGAAAAGGTACAGTAAATTTTAAATTTGTGTGCTGTTGGAGCCAAAGTCATTAAGAATTGCATCTGTGAGACTCAATCATCAGCGCAAACTATCGGGTTGGAATGGGAACTTTTCCTTCAAGGCACAAATAACCCTCTCCAGCTTGGAGTGAACAGCTGGAAATTGCTGAAGGGTCTGTCCCTCAGAATGAGGGGGAATGTTATAAGATGCATTGTGTAAAATGGGGGTTTATCTTTCCGTATAGTATCCATGCTGCTGTTTCTCAGATTGACTCCAGGAGGAACATCATTCCATTTTCATCTTATAATTTTGGTTAATTCCATGCTTACAGATAATGATATGCTCTGCACCGTTCAATTAAACAAATGAGTTCCTAAGTGCAGCAAGTAGCCCCTCTCTGCCTTTTTTTTTTTTTCCTTCTCTATAAAAACACTCCTACTGAACCTGAAAGCAAGATTTACACAAGAAAATCTTTGCCCTGAGAGTGAATACTGTGGTTGATTGCTCTGCCAGGACTCCAGGCTTCTCAAAAGCTTAGTCATAAGCATGTAGGATCCTTAGCTAAGAGTTATATAGCATAATAAGTGCTTGTAATCATTTATGAACTGGAATTAAGCTGTAGAGTGATTTCTAATGCCATAATGCTTGTAATGCTGGAAATAATACTTTCATACAGTGTGTCATAAGTGCATCATACGCTTAATTACTAATTAAGACAATCAGCCAAAACAGTAGCTATCACACCTGAATCTTTTTTCTTTTTCCAGAATAAAGTGATGCCAAATCTATAAAATCATGAACTGAGAGTAGTTGAAAATAGTATCTAAAGTAGTGTCAAAACTCTCAGGACTAGATATGAGCTCTGAAGTTTTACACAAAGTGAAGATCTGATCCACAGTCTTACTGTGAACAATATGCAAATATTCGGATAAGGATTACATAACGAACAACAGCTCGATACTTTGCACTGAACCTTCCTTAGAAGAAGAAACCACCTCTCATGCTGTCCCATCACAGACAAAGAGGGCATGCAACCCTCATCTTTCTTCCACAGACACCCGTCTTCATGGTGAGGGAAAACTGGAGAGGCCACCTCACAGAGTGACACCCCTTGATGGCTCCTTTGTGCTCATATTTCAGTTTCCACTCCCTTAAATTAAACAAAAAAAAATTAGTTAGCATAAGAGAAGCCGACTTTCCATGCTGTTTAAGCCACAGACTATATGCAAGTCATGCGAATGATGGAATATTTGAACTGCAAAGTCTTTTAAGTTACATTGACATTAAAAAATACCCTAGGCCAAGTCTTCCTTGACCTACTCAAGCAAATAATTCTCTTGTGTACAGAGATCATGATTTGCCTCATTTTCAAGTGCCTGTTGCTAGCAGTGGTTGGGCTAGAAAATAAAAACATTTTATTTTCCTTAGCTTTTCTGTTTGTATTTATTTCTGTGTGTGCATGTGCATGTTGATGCATGAAAAAGCAAGGCAAGTGTATGATAAAGGCTAACATTTGAAAAGGTAGTTTTGGAGCATTAAAACCTGTCTGTATTGGGATATCATATACCTATAACTTTTTTTTTTTTTTTTACCCTGGTAAAGAACTGGTAGGGAAAAAAACAGTGGATTATTTTTAATTGAAAACAAAAGTTGCATGGTTTGAATTACTCCACATATTGGGGATAAATTGGATAAATTTCTAATTGTTTATACAGAGTCATTGTGAATCAAGGTGAGCATTCCTAAGGAATGGCTTTACTGATAAAACCCTTATATGATGTAGATTCTACATCAGTGGTTATCACTGTGTAGTCTGATGTTTTACTTTTTACTTTTTTTTTTTTTTTAACCATATGAGGAAGATGCGACATTTGAAAAGAGGTGTGATATTGTTTGCTTTATGGCTGTGAAAATGTTTTCAATCAAGACAGCATAGCTAAAAGGGCTGCAGGGAAAGCGTCAGGAAGGGATGCCTTTGCTCCACGGGTGCTGGCAGAAGCTCATTACTGAAACAGAGTTGTTCCCTGGAAGTTTGAGCCAGGTTCTGGTAGCTGGAAAAGGCGATGATTACTGTAGGTTTATCTGTGGAAGTAGAAATTTTATTTGTAGATAAAGCAATTATAGAGGTACTGTATGCACTGCGATCACAATGCTGATTTCTTACCCACTTGGGAATGTAATGCAAGAAGCTCTAGACAGGCCCCGTTGTTCACAGGAAGGGTCATATGAGGCAGGTTTTGCAAGTTCAGACCTTTGTACTGTTCTTTGCAAGAAGAAGGATTGTAACGCGTGGAAAACTTGTTGTAGACCCAAATTCACTTTCAAGTGTCTCATGATTTAAATTGTGAAACCTGATTTTCATATAGGAATTCATGAATACAATTTTAAAAAATCTTGTGTCCTCAGCAGAGTTCCTTACAATGGTCTTATCATGTTGTATTTTCTCCCTACTCAATCAAGGATGTCTCGGGTGTCCATCTCAGCTGGAATTTCAGCTTCCATTTATATTGTAGGAATATGGTTAAAATCAATATACTGATTATTTTTATTACTTTTTTCTTTTATTTGATGCATCTGTGTACCATCACCAGATACACTTATGCTTAACACAGATATAAATTGAGCAGCAAAGTTAACTAGCACATTATGTAAGCAAGTATGAACTAAAATGACTGTAGTCCTCTACGTCTCAAAAAAAGCCCACTTATCCTCATTTTCAGCCTAGTAATTCATCAGCCGGAAGACTCTGGTGCTACACATGAACTATGGGGCAAATGCAATAAAATAATCCACTGGCCTAAAATACCCCTCAAGCTCTCTTGTCTTCTCAACAACACTCTGGAAATGGTCTAGTTAAACAGCTAATTATCCTCAAAGCATCCTCTGAAGTTGATTAAACTCAGTCTTTGTCAGTGAAGGGGACTTGGAATGGTATATCCTCTGAGACATGAGGCTTCTATCTGGGCAACCATGAGGATGCCTCTGAGCTGTGGTACCCCCACCTTGACAGCATGTGAGAGAGAGAGACAGTATGCATCACTTCTTCCCCACTGCCTACCCTGCTCGTCACTGGAAGAGAACTTGTAAGAACCTCAAGGAGGAATGCGTGGTGGGCTCTGTCAGTCCCCTCATCTGGGCATGGAGGAATTGAGACTGTGGGACACAGTGCAGAAGGCATTGCATTTGTCCCATAATTCGTGTGTAGCACCAGTCTTCCGGCTGATGAATTACTAGGCTGAAAATGAGGATAAGTGGGTTTTTTTTTGAGATGTAGAGGACTACAGTCATAAGCAATTTGACAGATCAAAGTGAGGTACTGGATTTGGACCGGAGAATTGAATTTGGAAGCCAACAGAGTTTATGCAACATGAGAGTAGTGTGGCCCCAGGGGACAAACCTGGATGTGCTACCTTCCACCGTTCTCATTTCTCAGCTGCCTGAGAGCCAAGTTAAGCACAGAGAAACAGCACTTGGGGAATTGTAGCAAAGTCCACACCTCCAAGCGAGGCTTCTAACACCTTAGCCAACTGGACAGGCAGAAACAGCCCTGGCTACTGCTGCTAGCAATCACATCCCAAAACAATGTGGGATTCAAGCAGTAGGTTTTACACTTGGGGGTCAAATTCTTGAGGGAATGTAAAACGACCCCCTCATGTCTTCTGCACTGGGGGATGGATGAGTCGTCCTCACTGCAGAGAGTTACGGACTGAGCACGGATGGGATTTTTCAGTGCATTTAACTCTTACCTAATAGCTTTTCTGTTGGCATCAAGCAGAACAGAACTGGGCCAGAGATAACCATTTATTGCAGCTATTTAAGTAAATGCTGCAAGTAACACCTTGTACATGACACTCGCAGGACGTCCGAGGGCATTGGGGTGGATGTCTGAGCCACAGGGAGGGGGAGCTGCAAAGAAGGAGTTCCCTTCTCAGCTCTCTTGGCTTTTCTTCTCAAAGATTTAAAACAGGTTTTGCCTGGATAAACCAAGTGGCTTTTCCCAACTCCGTCACTTAAGTCTATGGTGCCTAAACTGAAAGGCCTTTAACGTTAGTCTTTAAATCTTTTAATGTAGTGATTAAACGTGACAGGGATTAAGTCCTTGTCCAATAGCAGCTCACCTGGGTGCGTTGTTGGTTCAATGTGAAGCACAAAGCCAAATGCTCTTAAGCACCCAAGCATACTGCTGTTTCAAAACGTAGCAAGCCCTGTCATGTCTTGTGATTAGGAAGCGCTTCTTTTGTATTGAAGACAAAGTGCAACAAAAGGCTGATAAAAAGAAAGTCTTCCAGAGCAAAAACATAGATTGTGGACAAAGGTTGGAACAGAAATTGAAGGATTTTATCCTAAGTATTTTTAAATATATATATATTAAAGTTTAGGTATATTTATGAGGTACCAAGTGTAGTGGAAGAAAAGAACTTACAAATTCATAATTTCCTCAGGTATCCAGGCAAGAAACTGAATTATGCATTTAAGGCAAATCAAACAGAGTTTGACACAAAACCCATTAACTAATAAAAACATCCTTCTGGTTGCCAAGTCACCTAAAAATCTTCCAGGAAATGTCAGAAAGAAGGTGCTTGTGTAAGCCATGGAGCCTTTGATTATATCAGCACACAACATATTTATTCTTGCAGGATTTTTGCCTCAGTATGTTTTTTTCCTCCTCCTCATTTTATGTAGGTCTTAAGGTTAATATACAGTTCATGCATGACTAAAAGCCTGTTTTGCAGACAATGTCCTTTGTTCCTCATTGGCCCTTTCCTATGATGCTAATTACTATAGCAACTGAGGGCTTCACATGGCTTTATTTTCATAACATTTCAGAGATGTATGAAGAGCATTACTGCACTTTATGAATTGACAATAGAAAGATTGAGCTAAAACATGAAGTAAGTTTATTCATTTGTAAGGGAAAATGCTATTTCAAGAAAATTAAATTGTCCATTGGCAGATTTTGCTTTTACTTCTGCTAAGTGTGACTGTATCACTCTGGAAGTGTGATGCTTTTGTTTTTTCCTCCACAAAAAGAAAATGAAGATGTTTTCCTTCAACCTGCTTGAATTTAAGAGGAACACATTTGTGTTTGTTTGTTTGTTTCACTGACTCCAAATATTTAATTTGAAATCTCTTCACTTAAAAATAAGTAAATTTTGTCAGTGGAGCAGAGTCCTTGGCAGATTGTGTCTCCTAATGCATACTCTCTGTGCAGAGGTTACGTGATGCTATGTGCTGTGGCAGATAGAATCAAGATTGGGAGCCTGGCTCTCTAAAAAGCAAAGAAAACACGTGGCTTTAGCATATTGTTGATGCCTGTGGACAGCAGGACAAAAATGCGAGTTACCCTGCAGGACCAGTGCCAGGTACGCAATGGAGAAGGTGGCATAGAGCAGCTGCCCTGTGCAGGGTGGCTGAGGCTTTCAGGAGAGCTGGGGCACTTTGTCAGAAACTTTTGTAGGCATTTCTGGAGAGAAAAGAAGAAAAAAGAGGACCTCAGGGCCTCTGAGCTCCAAAGCACAGAAAATTTTGCTTTTATCTTTCTACTTTTTCTTTGCATGCTGCTTTGCACCTCTTGCTCTCCCCTGATGCCACATGCTCACATTTCTCTGCTTTCCTGATTCTCCACAGACTTCTGTGCTCCTTGTACCATGTTTTATTTAAACAGCTCTCTTCCTATTGCCTTGCTGGATTCCAGTCCTCTTTCATGCTCTCACTAGTCAACCAGCTCCAGTTTTCCCTTTCTACTCCTCCTACCTGCATTTGTCCTCATGGTCTTGCCAGCCTCCAAACCTGTATGTCCCCCATTTTGCCCTCCTGGTATTTGCCTCTTCCCACTCCAGCTCCTGGTCCTCATCTACTCTCTGCCTCCCTCAAACCCTGCAGATGATGTTGATGCCCATCCACATCTGAATCAGGTGTCTTCTTACATGGTGCTTGGATGGCATCAGTGCTCTTCTGTTTCGGCTGGTGCTCAGCCTGAAGCATCCCACAGCCATGCAAGTGCTGCTCTGGGCAAAAAGGCATGTGGTGATCACTTTGAGGAGACCTTTATGGGGCTGGAGGGGCTGTGGACATCGGTAAGACTGCTCATGGATGAGCAAGATCTGTAAAACAGGATCCTCCAGCAGACCTGGGGAGGATATGGGGGCAAAGGGATAGTGGGGAGGGAGCGTGGGTCACAGGCAGGGACCTGAGGTGGGAGACCACCCCATTTTTCCCAGGTGGCCTTTTAGACAGCCCTGTTATTGCCGGCTCTTCTCCAGGGTTTGATTTTCCAATCCCCTCCATGGGAGCAAGAGTTAACACGGAGGGTGGCAGCTGGACATGGCCAAGCCCTTGGCATGCCTGCAAGACCCGGCTGCCAGCACCTGCCTCCTTCAGTCTCTCCAACCCGCCGCCCTCTGCGCATGGGGCTGCCTCCTCTCGCAGGCAGAAAGGCAGCCTGAGATGGGGGCCGTTTCAACCCTACTCTCTTTTTTCTGATGCCCAATGGCATGATCCAGCTAGGATTTCATAGAGAGGAGGAAAGGATGCTCTGACCCTTCACAAAATCCCTTTGCATGAGCTGCTGCTGGAGGGAAGCCACCCTCCGACTGGGAGAGAATTTTCTACACAGGAAATTATTTGAAGCAATGTGGGTGAGCAGGGGTGGTCAGAGGAGTCTTCCAGCTTAGCTGCTGCCTAACTATAATTTAGAGGTTGAGGGTGGCTAAAGAAATGGGAAACCGGTGCATAAACTGAAGACAGAGCACATTGAAAATAAAAAGGCTGTGCTGTAATGATGAAAGACACCATATAAATGGCAGAGAAACTGTAGTCCATACTTACTACTGGACTTATCTGTACTTTATTTTTGAAAACTCTTCCTCTGTACGGGTAGTACAGCTGAGTTAAGTTTAAGGAAACAAAAACCTTGCCCAAAGGTATCCTCCATGCCAGCAAACGAACTGAAAATCTAAAACATATGGGGCAATCTGATTTTTAACAATGGTTAAAAAAAAAACCAAACAACAAAAACCCAAACCAAACCAAAAAACCCTAAAAGCTTTTACTGTGTATTTTAAAGAGTTCCAAGGACAGCAAAAATTGCTGGCGTGATTTAGCTGTATCCGGAGAGCTGATGCAATCCGTATCAGTAGGGAATTGCTTAACACATCTGGGCAGGGTTCCTGCTGGTGGTGTCTGCTGGACGTCTTTGCAGTGTAATAGGCAATAACTGGATGTTTTGGGGCCCCCACTCTGGATTCCTCTCTTTGAGCCTGTCATTTTTCTTTCCTTTGTTTGCTGATGGTCACCAGCTGGGTCCTGACTGTGGGGCTGGGCTGTCCCACCAAACGAGCAAGCACATTTGAGCCTGTGGTGCCTCAGATCCTCAGAAAGTATAAGTAGAAATGGTGGAGGCCTTTCTGATAGCTTGATGTATTTTTATATTATTTGTACTTATTTTGGGCTGAGAGCCACACAAAAGAGGCTTTAAGTCCCCTTGAACTGAGTTTCCCAGGCAAAATAATCGTGAGCACTGAAAATAAAAGTGCCTGTGTCATACGCTATGTGGAGAGAAGCAGGAGGTGAAGACAGCAGGTGCTTTGAACACTGCTGCAATGATGGTGGTTGCGGTAAGCAAAGGTCCCAGGAAGCCCACAAGCTCATAAAAACCTTTTTCAGCTAAAAGAAATTACTGCAGCTTCCCTCTCACAGCTGACCAGAGATTTACTTTGTTTATACTCAGTTTGGAATCCTCCCAAAGCGCTTATAGCCTCTTCTGAACTCCTCCATAATGAATAATTCCCAGCTCCCGCTAACTGCACGTACAATCCAAAAATAATTTGTATCTTTACACACTTAAAATATCACTGTTGCTGAAGGGAAATCCCTGCTGTTTCCTCCTCAGTTTTCTCTTTGCTGCTCTCCCCATGGCTGTCGAGGATTAAGTCTGTCTGCAGCGAACTCGCTGTCTCCCTCTCCGACATGGGGGTGCTGAGGGTGCTGACACGGTGGTTTCTCCCCTTTCCCGCCATGTTCCTGGGCTGCTGCTGCCCCCTCAGAGCCACAGGGCTCCTGTTTCAGCCCAGTGGCTTTGAAATTTTGCTGGGGCTGGCTTGCTGTGGTGGGTCTGAAGGGCTCAGCGAAGTGAAGGAGCACACGTGGTGCCAAGGGGCCAGCTGAAAGCTCCGGGTGAAAGGTGCCAGGCCCACTTTGTCTCCCTCCAAGTTCTGAGCCAGCAGTGCATCCAGCAGTGCATCTGGCCCCACAGCTAGGCTGGCTGCAGCCCTGCTGGGAAGCTCGAGCCTTTTTTCTTTTTCTTTTTCTTCTTTTTCTTTTTCTTTTTCTTTTTCTTTTTCTTTTTCTTTTTCTTTTTCTTTTTCTTTTTCTTTTTCTCTTTCTCTTTCTCTTTTTCTCTTTTTCTTTTTCTTTTTCTTTTTCTTTTTCTTTTTCTTTTTCTTTTTCTTTTTCTTTTTCTTTTTCTTTTTGTTTTTCTTTTTCTTTTTTCTCTTTCCTTTTTCCCTTTCCTTTTTCTCTTTCCTTTTCTTGACAAAATGCAAGCACATTTTTTACTCCTGTGAGGCTTTTTTATGAGCCTAAAGCACTGTTGCAGGACTCTACTGGTTGCTGACTTTCAAAAATGCAATGAAGATATGATCCCATTTTGATAGATATGAACTATTCAGACAGTGAATAAAAACTGAAAGACCTGGCTTTTCTCTTGCCTATTTGAAATATGACATATTATTGTTGTTGTAATTCTTGCTGCCAGTCTGAGGCAGTTTCAATATTTTTGAAGACTCTCCTGGAAAATCAAAATAAAAAGAATCCTGCATTAGCACAGATGACTCACGTTCCACTCTAATTGATACATTATAATTTTCCCTCTTCTTCTTTTCCTTCTGGTTTTCAAAAGTACTTTTTAGTTTCTCCAAATCACTTTGTAAATTTACATTCTGGCTTCACTTTGTAAATTTACATTCTGGCTTAGCTGGTCTGTTTTTCTGTTTCAGAAAAGTCAAGTCAAGTTGGCTTGGCAAATCAGTTTATTTTCCTTCAAATGAGATGGGTTTCACTGAAGTCTTAGTTCCCAAGATCAGTAGTCCCCTAAGTGCTGAGCTGCATTTATTTACACCAATGCAAAGGTGTCCAGCCAGAGGAGCTGGAACTTGTAAAGGCACAGGTAGGGAAGATTTTTTTTTTTTCTCCCTCTGTGTTACCTGTATATATGCAAGGCTACCTCCCAGACTTCAGGTGAGGTGCCTGCAGGGCCAGCCTAAGGATGAGCAGTGATGGAAGGGATCTTATGCTTTTTCTTTCAGGATTCACACATGTGCTTATGGTATGCCACAGTTGCTTTAGTCTTCCTTGGATTAAGTTTTTAACTCAAGCTGCCCACCTCAGCTGAACTTCAAAACACCCAGGAAAGAACAGTATCTGGTTACAGGCAGCAGGGGTGCAAAACTGGGTGCTATGAGAGCACCTTTGCAATTCCAGCTGAAGTCATTGCAGAGGCTGAAGATATCAAACTCATCTTGTTTCATTTTTTTTGCTTTAAATTTACACTGTATCCTGCTGGCGTCAGCGGAGAAGCTTGAGCTGAAGATGACCATACAGACAAGCTTGTTCTTTCTCTTTCATTGACTTTTGTCATCTGTTAGAAAAGTTTTATATGCTCCAAACTGCTTAAAGACTTTACAGATTTTTCACTGAAATCCTTCTATCTATCTCTGATCCATTTGAGAAGTCTCAATGCAGACACAGAACCAGATTGTGACAGGTCTGTGAATAAGTATTTCAGCTGGTTAATAATCTCTAGTAAGAATCAAAGAGCAGATCAGGTTGATGGTGTCCTCAGCTGTATTTGTTTCTGTCAATATGTGTTGAGGGACTAAAGGAGAGAGATGTGTGAAATTCTTCCCAGGCCCTGCTGGGCTGTTTTTCCCTGCTGGTCTGCCTGGCTCTTCCCTTTGGCTGTGCTCAGCGAGTGAACTCTTAAGTAGAAATAGAGAAAATCTCGGAGAGGGTGCATGGTGCTCACAACAGTGGTTTGTCCTTTATAGAAACAAGAGCTTGTAGCAGGTAATGATTTACAAGTCTCTAAGGGAAAACAAAACTACGTAACAATGAATATTTTTATATGCAATGAAATTTCAAGTTGCTAAGTAAAAAGAAACACAAATAATGCATGGATAGAGGCATCAAGTTAATCTTTTCACATGGGCTCTTGAAAAATGCTACCTAAGAAAAAAAATACTTGTGTAAAAACCTATGTCATGCTTAACTGCAAGCAGAGTGACTGTATAATCAACCAGGCTAGCTGGGGTTGAGACCACAGAAGAAGAGCAGGTGAGAAAAGTGGAGTTAATATAGCACAAAAATAAGAACTGTGGAGCAGAAGCAATGCTGTAAGCGGGGAAATGACTGGCTGGAAACTGCCATCCACACGCACAAAGGAATCTCTCTCATACTTTAAATTCAAGTCATAGCAGGCTTCAGAACCCGTGCTACTTTGGAAGTAACAGAATGTCTCTAAATCATACCAAAACAAGGAAGAAGGTGGAACATTTCTGAAATACTGAAAACTTGTCTGTCTTTTATAACATCTCTTTTTGGCCACAAACCTGTGCTCCTAGGTTAGGTGTTCGGCCTGCCTTGCATCCCTCAATGGTCATTGGAGAGAGAGGGACTCCTGCTTGGCATCTCCAAAACTTGTAAGGCATCCCTGCTTGTTCATGAAATCCCCAAGAGCAGCACGGTGGGCCTTACTGAAATTTTTAATACAGAGAATGCTGAAACAAGTGGAATATGGTGTATATGCCAGAGCTGGTTCTATTTTTCCATTTCTTATCTTCAAAAAAAGCCAAAAAATATTATATTTTAGCCAAACCGCTAAGAAAAAATGAAATTAATGTATCTGTTCTTCTGTTGTGTTTCAATTATAGCAACAACACAGGAAAACTGTGAATAAAAGCAATAAATTGAGTATGAATTACCATGTGTGATCATACAGGGGTGAAAGTGAGACTGGTTAGATAAATATGGGGCATCTTTGCTCTGCTCTCAGAGCAGAGACACCATCTGCCATTTTCACTCTGGCAACTGCTGTCTCCTGCTGCCTTCAGTGCTTCCCAGGTTACTCTCGGCTCTTCTGCTTTGCACAGAGGGTGAAAATTTATCTCAATGGCTTGTGTCAGTTTAATAATGTCTCCTGAAAAGCACTGTGCTCAGAGCTTCTCTCTGTTTTCCCCTGCTAATTTCCAAATGGCAGCTTTGCTCTCTGGAAGTCTGACTGCTTAGGAACTGAGCTGAACTCTGAGACTGTTTTTCCTTTTTGTGCTCTTGCAAGCTCTGTCTCTTTTCGTCTCCTTGTGGCCACATTTAGCATCTCCCTTGAGGGGAGAATGTTTGCTCTCACCCACCACCAAAGACTGCTTTATGTCCTGCAGCCTATGATGGAAGATAAGCTCCATTATAATCAAATGATAGCTTTATTTTTAGCACTTAACACATTATTTTTTTAACATGCATGTTTTCATTCCCTCTTAATTCATGGAACTCCTGGCCTCAGTTGCCTCTGGTGGGAAGGAACTGCACCAGGGAGTCATATGATGTGGGAAAAGGTTGCATGTCACCTTTTGCCTTTCATTTTCAGCAGATGCCCTCGTGCTTGTGTATGATGGGAAATGATGAACAGAACTCACTTTCTTTGGTGTCATTCATTATTTTGAACACCTTTATCTTTTCCATTGTCTGAAGTGAACAGGTTTGATTTTACTATTCTTCTAGAAGCTTTTCATGCCTCTAATTATTTTTATTGTCATTTCTGAACTCATTTCATTTCTGCTTCTCAGGGTGTCCAGAATGAATCACGATGCACTAAGTTGAGGTAATAAAAAGTATTTTCAGTATCACTTCTCTGTTGCCTTCTTTTTCCTTCCTTTTTTTTTAATCACTGCAAGACCTCTCTGACAAAATGCCTACAGTGACACTCAAGTGTTTTTGTGACTCTTGACAGTTAAATTTAGAAGCCAGAAGATGCAGTTCATATTTTTCCTCTCAGAAGGCATCATCTTCTGTTTGAAAACACTGCATTCATCTGTGATGTCATCTTTCTTTGCTGGTTTCTCATCCAAGCTCCTCTCTTGGTTTATTTAGAAGTTTTTACCTTCCACCATTTCCACTGTCCTGTTTCTTTATTCATTTTCAAACTTTCTCAGCAAAAAATCTTTTGTCACTTGACTGCTCAGGACTGTTTTGTATCTGCATTTTATTCCTCTCCATGGCCAGGATGGGTGTACTCTTCGATGGATTAAGAACTGGCAGGATGGCTGGGCCCGAAGAGTTGTGGTGAATGGAGTGAAATCCAGTTGGTGGCCGATCACGAGTGGTGTTCCCCAGGGCTCAGTATTGGGGCCAGTTCTGTTCAATCTCTTTACCAGTTATCTGGATGAGGGGATCGAGTGCACCCTTAGTAAGTTTGCAGATGACACCAAATTGGGTGGGAGTGTTGATCTGCTGGAGGGTAAGAAGGCCATAGAGGGGGATCTGGGCTATCTGGGTTGCTGGCCTGAGGCCAATTGTCTGAGGTTCAACAAGGCAAAGTGCCAGGTCCTGCACTTGGGTCACAACAACCCCAGGCAATGCTACAGGCTCAGGGAAGAGTAGCTGGAAAGCTGCCTGGCAGAAAAGGACCTGGGGTTGTTGATTGACAGCTGGCTGAACATGAGCCAGCGGTGTGCCCAGGTGGCCAAAAAGCCCAAGAGCATCCTGGCTTGTATCAGGAATAGTATGGTCAGCAGAACTAAAGAAGTGATTGTGCCACTGTACTCAGTGCTGGTGAGGCCCCACCGTGAATCCTGTGTTCAGTTTTAGGCCCCTCACTGCAAGAAAGACATTGAGGTGCTGGAGAATGTTCAGAGAAGAGCAACAAAGCTGGTGAGGGGTCTGGAGCACAAGTGTGGTGAGAAGCAGCTGAAGGAACTGGGACTGTTTAGCCTGAAGAAAGGGAGGCTGAGAGGAGACCTGTCTACAAGTACCTGAAAGGAGGGGGTTGGTCTCTTCTCCCAAGTAGCAAGTGATAGAACAAGAGGAAGTGGCCTCAAGTTGTATCAGAGGAGGTTCAAATAGGATATTAGGAAAAAATTCTTCATGGAAAGAGTTGTCAGGCATTGGAACAGGGAAGTGGTGGAGTCACCATCCCTGGAGGTGTTTAAAGGCGGTTGGACGAGGTTCTTAGGGACATGGGCTGGTGTTAGAGTTAGGTTAGGTTATGGTTGGACTCAGTGATCCTGAGGATCTCTTACAACAGAAACGATTACAACAGAAACGATTCTATGATTCTATGATTCCCAGAGCCTTAGCTTTTCTGTACTTGTTACTGGCACTTGTACTTTTTAGTATTGTCCATTTTTAAAATACTTTAAATCCAGGTCAGATCAAGGCATTACCATGATTTATTAGTGGGTCTGAAAATCTTTGGCTTGACTAGTCTGTACTTATGGCAAAACCACTTCATCAACTAGGATGAATCAGTAAGGTTCACTCGGAAGCACAGACACCGAGCAGCTCATTAATCTTACAGGCTGCAGAAGGCCATGGTGCAGTAAATAATAATAATTGATTGATAATTTGTGAGCTTTTCTTTTTCATTGGACATACTGACCTACAAACAAGGAGAACAGCGTAGCTGTGTATTTCATGATTACATCAGCCACCACAGGGGCAAACTGGCTGATAAGAAAAGAAGAACATTCCAAACTTATTTTTTACAATACAAATGCTTATCTGGGAATTACTTAAGCAATTCCCATGACCAAAACATAGTAGAAGATTAAAAAATGAAATTATGTTTTTTTAAAAACATTTGAAAAAACTCAGTTACTTCTCTCTGAATTGCTGGTTTCTGACTTGGGGACTCTGTTTCCAGGGCAACATTTGATAACATAACAAACAGTGAAGGATGTACATGAGAGAATTCCCTCTTCTATTTTAGGTGAGAGTTATGTCTCTCCATTATTGCTAAGGAAATGAGGAGTATTTTGCACTGGAAAGTATTTATCATGCATCTCTGCATGAAGTACGAAGAGATTTGCAGTGTGTTTGTTACCTGATGTTTGCCAAGAGATGGAGCTGCAGACTCAGACACCTGCCAAGCCTGACCCCCATAAATCAGGAGTGATATAATAAAACCCTTGGCAGAAAAAGCCTGTAGCCTCTCGTATTGATGGATGCTACTGTTCCCCCAGTGATGATGGGCTTGTGTTGGGCACTTAGCCAACTTTGTCCAATCTATTCCTATTTATTTCTTTAAGCCGTGGTTCAGAAAAGCCAAGAAACAAGCTGTATTAATCTTGGTGGATCCTGGCCTCTGCTCAGATAATGTTGTAGAAAATGCTCAGTAGTCCCACACTTGAGCAGTAACAGGATGAAAATGGTTGCCCTCTTGGACTTGCTTTAAAATCTCCATTCTCTACATACACCTGTATAAAATGCCACTTGTGCTGCACGGCTCTTACTCAGCAGGTGATTTTCCAGGGCTATCTTCACAATTTAGGCGTTGCTCAAAACCTCACCTCAGTTTCTAGGCACCTGCAGTATGAGACAGAAGACAACAAAGAGATTCCTGAACTGCCGGAAACCCGAGTTTGTCTATCTGCAAAGTGTTGCTCACCAAATGGTTTTATGGGCTTAGCTCTGGAAGCTGTAAACCTGTGTCAGTACAGAGAGAAGCCAAGTGTTTTTGGAGCAGACCTCGGGTTTGGCTCTGGGTTAATGAGGTGAACCAGTGTCTCTGAGCCAGCTCCCATCCATACCATGCTCCTGTCCCAGAACCCCAGCAGGTGGAACAGGTCCAGGTTTGTCTGTACCTGCCTGTAACATCCTGGGATGGCCTGGAGCTAATTTAGGATTAGGTATAAGCGTGGGGAGCCTGTTGAGCTAATTGGGCTTCCGCTCCTATCCAAGCCCCGGGGGGATTCTCAGAAAAGACATTTCTGCAAACCAAGTCACTCCAGCCTTTGGGTCTTCCCACAACATGTCTGCCACATCAGTTCTCATGCAAAAAAGAGCCAGGAAAAGGCAAGAACAGACTTACCCAATTACTGTCTTGCACCCCTGAGCAGCTGGGGCATTTCTCTGTTTTAAAATCTGTGTTCTGCTTCATTTACATCATTCAAAATCATCATGCTTACTCATTCTTTTGGTGAGAACCAGAAGATTATCACTGGATAAATCATCCCTCAGTTGTGCTTTTGGGTGAGGGAAGAAGAGAGGGAGGTGAGTGAAGGGAGGTGAGTCTGCCTCTGCCTTTGTCTTGAAGTACGAACCTTGGGTCTGTACAAACGTGTTTTGAACCTTTCTTCCAATAAAGATTTCATTCTTTGTGTTAAGTGGTGTGTCAATAAGAGAGAGACTTAAAACTAAATAGATTAGAAGAAAAGTCACTTGTCTATTTGCTAAACAGAACTGAGAAAAGTCCTTTTTCCTCCCTGTTTTTTCATGGGAAAAGGCTGACGTGGGTTATATGCATAATTTCAGCAGAAATATCTTGGCTGGGAATACTGACGAAAGTGAGGGGTTCAAATGCTTTTGGGGATAAGGATCAGGCAGTGTATTAATGTTTTCTTTTGGGTGTCAGAGATAACTCTTTGCTTGCTGATTTCAGAAGTTGCTGTTCTTCTCCCTAACTTTGGTCTATTGTTTGCCCTGGCTGACAGATAGCCTGAGAACTTAGCATGGCAACCCCAAGCTCTCTTTGGAGTTTTAGACTACACAGACCTTGATGAAATGTTTTTTAATCTGACTTTCCAGTGAAAAGCCTGTTTGTCGATCAGTCTGTTGTTTGGTGATGGAGTGGGGAAGGCAATCCAAAAATAGTATGTGAGGGAAATGAACTATTATCAATACTTGTAAGTGGCAGATGGCTGGTCAAAATACATGTGCTTTTTGGCCATGTGTAGATTCTAAATAGCATAACACACATCATCCCTTGCTCTGTTGTCAA
The DNA here is from genome assembly GCF_964273445.1 of Streptopelia decaocto. Classification (NCBI taxonomy): domain Eukaryota; kingdom Metazoa; phylum Chordata; class Aves; order Columbiformes; family Columbidae; genus Streptopelia; species Streptopelia decaocto. The sequence continues at coordinate 93,156,784 of NC_138663.1, forward strand.
AAGAAAGAAGAAGTTGAGTTGTTTGAGAGAAAAACAAAATTCGTCTGCTGAAAACCTGACTTCAGATAATAACTTATTGAAATAACCTGTGGGTTGGTTGTTCGTTTTTGTTTGTTTGTTTCTGTTGTTGTTAATGGTTTTTGTTGTTGTTGTTGTGTTGTGTTTTGTTTTGTTTTGTTTTCCAGTGGGGTAAATAGATTATTTTTTTTTTTTTCAAAAAAACCCAAAAATATCCCTCTTAGAGTTAAGTTCTTTTGACACATGGACCTACAGGTCCATATGCTCCACCAGCACAGTGACTCCCAGTTTTCATAGCCATGTTCCTGGGGCCAACAATCACCGTGGAGCCTGCATTGAACTGGTGGGTCTGCTGGCTTGGGCGCTGGGCTGTGGTTCAGGCTGATATGCTGGTTCCTCACCTCTGGAGCCCACATCACTGATTAGAAACTAAAGCTCTAGGTAAGCTCTGGTAACTCATTGAGCCTCTGTGCCTCAGCCTCCCTGATCGGCAATGGTAAATTGAATCATCAGCAATAGATAAATATAGTGATATGTTTTGTCATAGCTTAAAGATATTCTGCTTTATAAAGGTAAGTAAAGCTTTCTTACTATTCCTGGTTTAGAGATGTGGTTACTGACAGAGGAGAGGGTGACTCAACGTGGAGCTCACCAAATTCAACAGAAAGCTCTTAGAGACTTCACTTGGCATTGAAGAGAGGCCAGTGTATTCATGTACCTATATCGGCTGATGAAAATACAGCTTGTTTGGCAATTTTGCTCTGTGAAAGGCATGGGGAAATTTAGTCGTATCTCCTGTGCATATTTATCTGAGTTTTCAGAGAGCAGGTCCATGCACTGGAGAGAAGACAAACCACATACGTATGAGCTGAGCTGTATTTTAATTAAGCAATTGAGAGCAATAATTTTGCACTGCACAGGTAGTTGATATTCCAAATGATGCAATTAGGTGCACATCCTTTGTTTATTAAAGATGAAGTATCTCTATTAAAGTGCTATAATTAAATAACCACCCTGTGTTGGAAGAGCTCTTTTTTCCATATTGTAAAACCGCTTTCTCCCAGTACAGAACTTGTCCCATCACTGTTGCCTTTTGAAGCCATGTTAGAAGTGACAAATGCTCTGCTTCAGCTCGACCGGGAGATGGGTGGGTCTGGTGGTCAAAACATGCCAACTTTCAACAGAAGAGGTAGGATTTGGTGGATACTTCTGGAGTTAATTCTTGAGACCAGACAAAACCTTTCATCACTACCTAAATAACAGCTTTTCTCGCTCCCTAACTGAAGTGCTACATAAAGCTGCTGTTGCATACTTAGAAAGCAGTTTTGCTCCAGTTTTGTTCCAGTTTTCTCTTCTGGTAAGCCATTGGGTAATGTGAGTCACACTTTAGGAATTTTGAAAGTCATGGGAAGCTGAGACTATTTGAGTCCCTGCTCCTTCTTGCGCTTACCCTGTTCGTGAAACAATGATTTGGTGTCACTTATCATGGGATTATAAAGGTGTGAGTATACACCACATCACTTGAAAAATAATTTCCCTGCATATTGTTGACTGATGTCATACGTAAGACTGAAGAGTGGGAAAAGAAAAACACAGCACACTTGGGTTTTTAAAATGGAAGAAATAATGGAGGAGCTTAGAGTGACTGGACAACAGACAGCAGTGGTCCATGTGCTTCTTTCCTTCAGCTGGCCAGGCATTCCTCAGTGAAGCGTTTCTGATTAAAATTAAAAAAAAAAAGTTATTTGAATCCAGAATATTTAATGGACACATCACAGAGCTGATTATCATTTGACATGCACAGGCGGGGATCTCCCAGCCATAGCAAAGCTTAGAGGCAGGCTCCATGTGAGGGTCTCTCGTTGTGGCTAAGGGAAGAAAAAAAACCAAAAAAACAATACTAGCTGGTTTGACAGCTACTCACCACTGACTAGTAGAGGTGAAATGACTGATGCTAAGAGAACATTTTTATATTCTGGTAGGACATAAGAGCTGCTGGTGTCCTAGTTTGTGACATCTTTCCCATGGAGGAAGGATATGGGAACTACCTGAACACCTGCAGCTGGTAGTAACAGCGGCATATGGACTAAGATCACTTCTACCTCATGGCTGTTTATTTATTTTTAAACGATTCTGTTTGTCTTTAAAAACACTTATTTGTGGTTTTGTTTGTTTTTGTTGTTTTGTTGTTGTTGTTGTTTTGTTTTTTTCCCAGGTATGTGATTACAGTAGAGACATGGAGACGTAATTCCTGCCTTGGGTATTTGGAGATTCTTTCAGGACAACATAAAACCCCTTTTCTAGGGTAATGTGTGTAACAGCAGTTTTCCCTTTGAGTGTCTTGGGATGTATGTAACAGCTCTTGGAAAATTTGGGTTCAGTTCTGTTACTCCCACGTGTTGGGATGTACTGCTTTGAAGACCCACAGAGATCATGTTTGCTCTCAGACCTTTTTCTCCAACATTTTTTAACCTCACTGCTGTTAGGTTTAAGACTTATCATAGCATATGGGCTCCAGTTCAGGGGTCTGCTTATTCACCAGCATTCACTGGGTTGGGTTACACGTCTCACTGCTGCCAATGCCAGGTACTGGAAAAGAGCTGTAGAGCCTTACAGCTTCTAGAGCTGTCATTCACACTACTTTTCACAAGCAGCACATTCACTTGGAAAAATAATAATAATAAAAAAATGACTATGCCTTTCTCCTGTGCTCATGGCTCAAGCTGTTTCCTCTAAGCCTGCTGCACTGTGTTGATATGGCAACAGGCTGCCAGATTTTACATCAAGAGCAGTGCAGCAGCTCTTCTTTCTTTGGTTGTTGATTCAAGATATCTGGAGAACTTTCTTCACTGCTTCCCTTGCCCCTCTGGATCTTCAAGGTCAACTTATTTTTCTTCCTACAAAGTCATCAGGTTATTTCCTTTCCTATTGTATTCCCCTCTGGAGCACTCCCTCCAGTGAAACATACAGGTGTATGGAGAGGCATAGGAAATGCCTGGCTATTTTGAATGTATATTTTTAGCCATGCCAAGTGCTTGCAATTCCTGGATCATTAAGCTGTTGGAAAACCTAACTCTGGTGGAAATCTGCCTGGTTTCCCACCAGCTGACAAGCTCAGGTTTCTGGTTAGTAGTCCTGAGGCAGCCCTGCCTTTCTCCCTCACAGCTTTTGAGTTTTATAAAGTGGGACACTGGCTCCCTGGCACATATCAGGCAAGGAAGCACTGCAGGAGCTGCCTGTTAGCTGGGCATCTTGGGTATATCCGCACTCACAGGGGGCAGGGCATAGGTTTGAGCACTGCCCTGTTTGAGCACTGCTTGGCTGGGTTAGCCCAGCTACCCGCATGGTTTTGGCCAGTACCGACTACCAGCTGCAAACTCTGGGCACCATGAGGAGAGCAGCACATGCCAAGGACCCTTCCTGCCAGGCAGTCTGGATGCAGCCACCCTGTTTTTGAGAGGAGAGGTGTTTGCCATCAGGAGAGAGCTGGGCTCTGCCTTTTGGCCCCAGCATCAGAGCATAGCCCCTGGCCTGGCGCATTTTACTAGTGCAGACAAACTCGTAGGCAACCACTATGTGATCTAGGGCAGGTTGCCCCCATGGCAGGGCTTTAAAAAACAGTCCAGTTCAGATGGCTCAGGGCTGGCTGGAGGCCACCCCATAGCACAGCTGGGCACCATGTGCTGCCCTCTGGCTCTGTGACTGTTGTTGCTGCTATTGCTATTATTGCTATTGTGACAATGCGGCTGCTGCTACGTGACTTTTTGAACTTCCAATCTCCAAAACAATCTGAAGGCTCTGCTCTAATCTGCTGTGGCAGGAAATTGAGGATGCACAGGGCTGTGGCATCAAAGCCTCAAGGAGCGCGTGAAGGTGCCAGTGGGTGGGCAGATGCAAAGGTGGTGCAACCACCCTCCAAACTGCCCGTCAGGAGCTGCTCCTAGAGCATGCTGTCACTCAAAGCCAGGAGGAAACCAACATTTATAGAATCACAGAATGTCCTGAGTTGGAAGGGACCCACAAGAATCATCAAATCCAACTCCTGTCTCTGCATAGCACAACCCCAAAATTCACACCATGTGTCTGAGGGTGTTGTCCATTCTCTTCTTGAACAGTGACAGACTTAGGGCCGTGACACCTCCCTGGGGAGCCTGTTCCAGTGCTCCACCACCCTCTGGGTAAGAACCTTTTCCTAGTAATTTTATCTAGCATGGAAGATCATCAGAGGCCAGGGCTAAATGGGAGAACTGGTTCATTTGAGACCAGAGGTACCCTCAGGGTTTTAGCTTGCAGTCATGAAACACCAGGCCTGCAATTTCATATGTCATCAGGGCCTCCAGGGCTGCTGCTCAGGGGTGCAGCACAGTGCTGTCTGTCCACAGGGTTTCTCCCATGTGTGCTGGAGACTTCCCCAAGGACTGACAACTGCCCTGACCTACATTTCAGTGGCTCCTTGGGAGTCACAAGGCTGTGAATACCAGTAAACAGGGACAGCAGCAAGAAGGTATTTCTCAGTTTCCTCCCCAAAACTGATGGGTGCTGTGGATCTGAGTATTGTCTCTTCTTGTGGGATGTCCAAAATGTCACAGCTGCACCCCAGCAGCACTTATGAGAGCTCACAGTGGGTCCTTCCCACTTGAATGCAACCATTTTATCATTCCAATTAGCTCAATTCAGTGTGCAAGAGATATGTGAAAATTCCTTTTTCCCAACAGAACTTTAGTGTTTTCAAATAATTTGACAATTTAAATAAATTATTTCTCTTACCTTAACGGATGAGGAAACGAAGTTTGTGAATATAACAGAGTCATTTTGGTTCAGTGAGCCAAAGCTTCGGAGATACGGTTTTTCAGGATGACTAGTTTTATAGCCTTGGTGGAATTTCTTCTTTTAATTAAAACAGAACAATTTTCAGAACATGTTACATGCATCTTGAATAACAACTATTCTAGGAGTTTGCAAAACTAGATCGAAACTAGTTATCCTTAAATAAGTGATCCACTGCTGTATGAAGTCAAGAGAGGGGTAAATCTTTGCACTGTGAATCTTAAATGCAATATCCTTTTTCATCTTCTTTTAATTGATGGCAAATACAGTTCTCATTAGCACTTTCTGGTAGGTAATATGCTGAATGACTAGACCTTGAAGTGGAAAAAGGAATTCAGGCCTGAAAAAGCTGCACTGCTTTCTAACATATTGTTGTCACTCTGATATTATTATCATTTAGAATGACAAAGCACAAGTAGAACAGTTGCACTTTCCTTGCCATTGTGATCTCATATATATTCTCTGTTTTATACTTGTGGTAATGCATCATCTTAGCATGGAAGGAGCTAGCAATTTGTACATTTATTAGTAATGCTCCTCAGCCTCATGTTTTTACTGGAGCTAAACCCATGAACCCGTTTCGTGCTTAGCTTGATTCCCACATTTGAAGAACTGGAGCTTAGGGGAGCATGACTCCAGAACAAATTATGATTTATAACATTGCTGAATTTCCTAGTACTATTTGTTGCTTTAGTGATATGCTTTTTCTTCAGGATTGTCTAAATGCATATAAAAAATGTTTTAAAAACATGCTGCTTGTGTTAGTCAAGAAGTTTTAGCATTTAGACCCAGCAGGGATAGCTGAACCTTGTGTCATTAGTTGGTTGACATGGTTTCTGGTGTTAAAAATACACCTTCAAGGAAAGACCAGGCTCTAACTATAGCAATGCAAATATATTTTTAAAAGATCTTAAGGGATTTTTTTTTTAGATTTTTAAAGCAACACTTTTGTGATTGACAAAAGCAATATATCTTGAAGTACACTGTAAAAGTATCTGTGCAGTCATTAAAAGAGACATATTAGTTGCATTAGTTGCAAAACTGATAAGTCATGGATCTTGCAGTGAGTTATACACCCAAACAAGAATAAACGTAACAAGCTAACTCTTGTTACTGGACTGTTGGTGAAAAATAGAAAGAGAGGTGACATATTTTGGTTACATACTACTCAAAGTTGACCTTTATTCCCATCACAAGATGTAAGATCTATAGGAGTCTCTTTCAAGTCTTGAATCAATAGATGGTGTTACGCAAGCATGTAATCTAACACTCACTTTGGACTTCATGGGATTTCCTGAAGGAAAACTTACCATAATTTATTCCAAGTTGTTAATTTTGTTAAAATGTTTTCTTCTGCATTTATTTTATGGCATTGAAATGAGCAAATATAATTCAATTCCTCCTCATTGTTTTGCTGATGAGAGATTGTTACTGAAATAGAAACCATCTTTCTACTGTCAGTGAATGGTTAACAGTTTTAAAAAGGACTTATCCCAAAAATAGCTCTAGTCAAAGACACAGAAATTGCTTAATTAAGATGAAGTAATTGCCTTGTCCACCAGAAGCATGATATAATTAATAGACTGAATTTTTCATTTCTATCACATTGATAGTGAACTCAAAATGTAATCTTCTTGCATTTTGATTTTTTTACATTTCACTGTAGAAGGGATCACTCACTACTAATAAGAGGCAAACTCTTAACCTATTTATTTCTAGTTATTGTGAGTTTAAATTTCATTACTTGAGTGCAAAAGCACTTCAAATATCTTATTTTTTAAGAATACCTGCCAGTTGATTCTCTCTCCTGTCCCGCCTGTGGCAAGGATATGTATTAATTATACCTAGCTATGGTTCCAGGGTCAGAAAGCCATGGGAACCTCCAGACATATCATATAAAGCTGCGCTTGGACACCTGAGTGGGAGTGGAAGAAAAGATAACACCCCCATGTTGTTTCATTATGTACAGATAGCCACAACTCACACTTACACATATGCTTTTGCCTTTAGCTTGGTAGTCTTTTTCCTCATGCAGCTCTGTGTCACTCTGTATCACATATTATGAAAGCTGTTGAAAAGCATAGAGGCTGTTACAACAGGAATGTTTCCCCACCTAAGTACCATCTGCTTGTGAGCGCTGGAAGTTGAATCCACCAGCTGAACTACTTGGAGACAGAAGAAACAAGATGCAGAAATATGATCAGAGGGGACTGCTTGATGCTCCTGCTTCTTTCTGGTCCTTTGGTGAACCCATGCCATCCTACTGGCCTAAGGAAAATGAAAGCCTGCCTACTCCTGGTTGTTTTTTTAAAATAAAAATATTTGGTCTTCTTAGAAGTTCCTAGAATCAAAACAAATGCATAAGTATTTATTATTTCATTTCAAGAAAGAATCTACACAGTTCATTGGGGAGAGTTTGGAGTGTGTGCTTGATAGTAGCGGAGAGATCAATGACACTTTCCTGTACCTGTCAAATTCAAACAGAATGACCCTTAATGAGTTTTTTTCCCTTCCTTTCCCCTCCCAGAAGGTTATCAGCTCTTAGATGCTGACACCAACAGAGCTCTTTGTGCCTGCTGTTTCTTCTGAAGTTAGGTGAAGAAAACAGAGTGTTTGCCACCTCCTTTAGTACTTTCTGTGCACATTGGCCTCATAGTTTAAGGGGGAAAAAAAGCAGCTTGGATGTCAACAACAGAAGAACTTGACTTTGAAGAAGAGAAGAAAGCCATCCCTGCCAGACTGTTCCCTTATGAAAGGAGGCTGCAGGAGAGAGGAGAGGGAGAAAATGAGCTTGTTAGTGCACAAGCCAGGCTTGACTCTGTGCCTTGCCATTACCTACCTTGTTTCCATTTATCCAGTCTGCTCAGGTGAGGGTTACCATTTCTAACAGCAGTTGTTGCCGTGGGAGTAAGTCACTGTAAGACTGCAGCTCATTACCAAACCTCTCCTGGTGGGAAAGATAAAATCCCTGTATTTCAGAAGGCCGTAGTGCTGAGTGTAGTACATGGAGAGAGGCAATGCTAAGGTGCTGGTAGCTGTGAAGATCGCAGAAGCACCATGCCTGTGCTGTGTCTGTGGTAGCTGGGTGTGCTGGGAAGCCTTTCTTTTAGTACTTTCAAGGCTTGTTTTGCATTATTTATCATGGTGATCTGGGAGAATGCAACCCCTTGGGAGCAATGAAGGTGTCACTGGCGGGACTCACGTCAAACTACTATTAGGGACAATACTCAAGGGACAAGGTATTAGTATGGTGAACGATGGGTAAGGAGTCTCAGTGTGAGTAGAGATAATGCTCACAAATTTGAAAAAAAGCTTTGAGCTTTCACTTCAACCAGGCAGTCTCCTGAGTGCTTATCAGCAATAGAGTAGCTCTGAAATTTACAGTAAAGAGTGAGCCTGTTACAATCCCAGCATATATACTTCTGTTCCCAGTTTCTGGACTTCAAACATGCTGAAGCAGAACATAAAATAGAACATGACCAAGCTGTATTGAAAGGTAGACATAATAGGGATTCTACAGATAGCACAGCTGCCTCATGTAAATCCTTAGAGTTCACTCCTTTCACACCACAGCCTGGAGAGGCTGGCCAGAGGTTTCTCTTCAAGAGCTGCTAATTATGACAGGAGAAACATTTAGTCCTTATTTCACATCATGTTTCAGAAAAGCAGCACTTTACCGTTCCACTTTGCTTTCCTCATGATGTTTCTTTGGGTTTTCTTCTTGCCTGCAATCAGCAAAGAATGTTCATTGCTTCTGTTTCTCTTCAGTCCTTTGGTGAAGTTATTCCTGCTCTAAAAAGAACTAAAGCCCACCATTTCTTACTCTCTGGTCACCAGCTTACAGTGCTTAATCTTTATAAAGCCACTAGAATGAAAGGAAACACCAGAATATCTCTCATTCCAGTGTAAAAGAGAGTTGACCCTGCCTAGCTGGTGGGAAAAACTTGAAAGCACGAAGAAGGTATATATAGTAATGACACAAAGAGCAAAAAGACTCCCTGGGCTGTTTTTTGAACCTCATTTTTTTGGTGCTAACTTCAAGATTTTGATTGCTTGGCAGTAGTGCTATCACCAGTATGCTAAATTTGAACGCATACCCAAACTCATGCATACACAGTTCTTTGGGGCTCAGCTACTCAGCTTCCTTGGTGCAGGGCTCTTTAGTAATCATTTTGCTCGCTTTACACTGCAGCTTTTGCCTAGCAGAGGCATGGTGATTGCTTCACAGCAAGAGAAGTTAGCCTGCCTGTGCAAAAACATATATTTACAGGTTCTTTCTTAACCACTTCATTCAGGTGTCTTTTGCTTGTGAGTCCTGATCAGATTTTCTCCTCCCGCATGGGTGTGGAAGGGTTTCTTGATACCCTCCATGGCAGCTTGAGCTCTGTGGTGTAGAACAAGCAAGGCTGTGGCTCCGGCTGCCTCAGCTTTCCCTCTCAGTGAGCTGCGTGTTTACTCTTCTCAGTAAACTGGTGATTCATATGGATGTGCTCAGCTATGTGGGAAGAGTCACAGAGGAGTAATATGAAAATCAAGTCTTTTTACAAAAAATCTTTTGCAACATTTTACTTTGATTCATTTGGAATCTTTGATTTCCTTCTCCAAATCACAAACAGAAAGCCAGATCTTTTAAAATTATTTTTTAGCAGCTAAAAATTATAGTTTCACATGTAATTTCAGGTGAAAAGCCACCTGTCAAGTTAAGAAAATAAAAAATGATCCTTTAGACTGTCCCCTATTTCAGTATTTCTTCACAGTCTTTCTCTTCCCCAATGCATTCAAGGTCTTCCTCTCCCCTCCATCTCTCTGCCTCTCCCAAGGTTCCTCACTTGCTTCCCATCTGCTTTTTGCTAGGTTTGAACATTTCACCCCACCTTGTGGTGTTTACCTTGCTGCAGACCTTTTTCAGTAGCTTCTCTGAGGATATTTCTCAGCTTCTTGAGACATCTCTGGGTCTTTCTTTAGCTTGGATTTTCATAAACAGACCAAGAAGGTAGGTTGCCTTATGTTATCATATCTTCAAGTCACAAGACTTGGGGGCTACAATGGGAAGAGTCAATCAGAGCTATCACCCCCAGAAAACTCTTAATTATATTTGTGCCTGTATCCTCCGCAAGACGAGAGCCTGCACCTCATGAGCAACACCATATGCAATGAACCCAAACAGCGTGGGAAGGAGATGGACAGCAGCACTGGGATAGAGTGTAATTTGAGATACATTACCTATATGCATTCTGGGAAAGGCTGTGTTCCTCCAGGTGAGGTAGCGGCATGCTGCCTGAGTCCTGTGGTGGGAAGCCCATGGGGGATTGCCTGCTTCTTCCTCCTTGGTATCAGGAATCATCTGCCACTCACTTCAACCCCTGGGGACCAGGGAATGCCATCCATCTTTGTCCTGGGTGCTGAGGATAAGCGTGCTCAGGTGTGGGAGGGAGCTGCAGGGTGGCAATGGCCCGTGTGGTACATGCACACAATGTGCCATTATTTCCTCTTCTGCTCTCATGATTTATGGTCTGGCGAACAGCTCCAGCTTCACACCCTGAGTTTTGTAAGGCATTATTTGATTTTGCAGAGGGAAGTATATAAATTACTTGCTGAGTTATGGACTTGGTAAGGCCTTCTCTTCTCTTAACAGTGTATTTATTTTGGACAGTGTTTCTTTGGGCAGCAGGCACAAGCAGAAGAGGGAAAGAAACATGATTCCTGGAAGTATTTTAGCAGGGTGATTTTAGCAGGGCTCTCAGGGAGGAGAGACAGAGGTGTTGGTGCTCCAGACTGGAAATCCCTGCTGGGGTTGTGATGGGGGAATCTGAGCCCTGAGGTGCGAGTACAGGGAGTGGGGGGACCTCTGGAGAGGAAGGGCTGGGCAATGTGGGCTCTGTGGTAGGACCAAGACAGCTTGAGCCAAGGGCAAATTCAGGCTTAGCCACTGGTACCCAATGTGTTCAGGTGTGCTGCATTTTCCTTTTCTTGTCATTGAACGTGAGTGCTTCTTGCACCATCGTATTTCTGTGCATTGGGCTTAGGCTCAGGCCATAAGCATTTTCTTTTTCAAAGGTACGTATTTATTAGCATGAGCTGGTATGCTTAAGTTACAATAGCTCTTGTGTTATCAATAACATGGGAAAACCGAGCCAGAGAGTGAAATGATACGTTCAAGGCATACCTCTGGTGCCTGGTGCTGGGGAGACAGAGCACTTGCAAAATCACCTAACCACCACCATACAGTCAGAGGGCCACTGAGCATAATGAAGGTCCTATATGGTGTCTGCATCCTTCACTTACACATTTTAACTTCATAATAATATTTTGGAGAAGTGTATCGCTAATGCCTCAAAGAAAGCAAGAAAGTGCACTGTTTGCCACATTGCAGGCCCAGTGCTTCTCTTGAAGTAATAGATTGTATTTTTCCTAACATAAAGCTCTTTTTTTTTGGGGGGGGGCAGGGAGGAGGGTGGTGCCGGTGGGAATTTTAAAGAGAGGCTGATCAGAGTAACTTTGTGCTATTTATGTGGGACATCAGACATGTGCTGCACTCCAATTGAAGAGGCATCCCAATGCCTGGAGTAACACAGCCCTTGCCACCAGTCACTGCTGGCAATTCTGCCAGGGCGTTTCACTTTCAAATAAGACCTATTGTAAATATAAGATAATAAAAGGAAAGCCACCGGGGACATCAGAGGAGCACTGTTTGGGAGAGAGAGATGAAGAACTGAAATATTCAGTGAGACACACAGATGGCAGCTCCAATCGCTCAGTCACTGTGTGTCACAATCCCATGCTCCACACACACATGCAACCTTTGGCACTTGAAAAAAAAAAAATTAAAAAAATAAGTACAGTTCTTGTGAGTTTTATCAATTGCTCGTTGACACAGTCCGACAAGTAATTATTATATAGGCTTAATTGTACCTATCCAGGATGAATGACATGGAGGTAATGAGCCCTGGGGGCGATGGAAGAGCCTGATCTGCCCCTGCTGGCAGGAGAGAGGAGGGGAGGGAAGGATGCAGGGGTACAGGGGTGCAAGGGTGCAGGGCACCCTGAGTGCGCAGTCCTCCTTCTGGGGACTTTCCCAGCAGATGTCACTGTTCACCCACCAAATAAAACCAGTCCCAGGCAGTAAAGGGCCCTTGGAAAAAGCCACCGCAGGCTATTACTTAAAAATGAAATATACCACCTTAGAAGAACAATTCCGTTTGAGAGTAAGAGTGAGAGCGGTTTATTTTTATAAGGGTGTCAGGAGACAGAAGTTTGCTGTAAACCTGGAGGAGCACGTTACTGCAGGAGCTGTGCCTGTAGCAGCCCCTTGGCCCTGCACCACCATACCCGGCACGCAGCTTTAGGTGGGCAACAGGAATGGACAGGCACATCTGAGGGTGGAGAAGGTAAGCTTTAGCTGGTCTCAGTAGTGTTCCTGCGCTACAGAGTTTAGTAGGATTCAATCATGACTAATAATTTAGTGATTTAATCATGACATAATTTTGTGGGATTAAATCATGACTAGTCCTGCCCACACTTTATTTATTCAATACATAGGTTTGTTTTGTGTTTATATAGATATGAAATTCACATTAAATATCAGAGGAGCTGAACGCTTTTTCTCTCTGTGCATAGATTAGCTGTGAGCAATTTGAGACTAGAAGCAAGTTACATCCTTATTCTCTTTCAGAGATTTTCAGGGATACTTTTCAGTTTGGAGAAAGGCTATAGAGGGGCTTTGTTTTCCATGCGGTATAACAGAGCTTCTGTACTTAGTGAGAGCTGTGCCTGGCATGCAGCCGAATATCACTGCAGAGATATGCAGATACTACGATAAAGAAGCGGAGACACCAGAGTGACAAGCGAGCAGAAATGCTGCACTGCACACAGGAGACAATGGGTAGTCAAGGGTCTTGCTGGCCTAGTGGTGGAGATATAAACGGGGTAAAGTGTGTGTTCAACGTGGGACATCAGAAACGTCCACAATTGTATAGCTGCAAATTTAATCCTTGGTGATTTTACATTTTAAACCAGGTGAGAGAGCATGTGTGAAGAGAAGAGTATTATAATCACTTTACTGCTAGGGTATCATTAGCCTGTAACATGCTGAGACTGGTAGGGGCACGCAGCACAGAGTGGGAAAGGGCAAAGCTGCGCACTATCCTGCTTATCTCAGCCCCTTGGTGTGCAGAGCACTCCTGGAGCTACAAAATCCGCCGAAGAAGGGCTTCTCCACCTGAAAACTTGTTTATTTTTTTCCATTCCATAATCCTGGCTTTTCCTGCTGGCCTAACCTCACTCGTCTGCTCACCCCACTGACACACTTGTGCTTTCATAACCACAGCTGGCTCTGGCTGAGAAGAAGCCTATACTATTTCCCCTATTGTCCTATGGGAAATCTGTTGCCAAATCCCCCTCTTGATCCGATTGACTTTCCAGACTGAATTATTCATAGACATTTAGCTTTGTGCCAGCATTGTCTTTTAGGGTGAGGAGCTCTTCTGCCCTCCGGCAGACGTTTCTAAGAAAGCAATCGCATCCCCCTCCATCTCTCCTCTGCAGGATAAACAACCCAGGCTCTCTGCTTGTCAGGATGCTCCCCATCACTGGCCCTCCTGGCAGCCCCACACAGGGTCTGGGCTTTTCCTGTTCCTCATTGTGAAGGGGGTGATCAGAAGTGGGGTGCTGTGCTGTATGAGGTCTCACCAGCACCCTGTGCATTCACTAGGCGCTTTTTTATTCCTCTAAAGAGCTCATGATGGGAAAGTCTGAGTGTTGCTCATGTCCAAAAGCAAGTGTATTCAGACTGAAGGCCATTGCTAAGATAGCCCTGAGACTGCCTTAAGGAACCTCATGGGTGATTTCCTCTTAACCCTTATGGAGCCACTACAGTCTCCTCTTCAAATTGGGCCTCATCCACTCGGCATGTCCTGACAATAAACCTGATTTCTGACACTGTGAAACAGCAATGAGAGAAGAACCTGTGAGGAAGATGGAGATATGCAAAACACACAAGGGGTGGGCTTAACGCATTGCTATTTTTTCTGTTGTTCCTGAAGCCTCAATATAAAAACAATTGGTTTAAGCAAAAGAGTGGTCAGGTACCCAAACCCCGTAGAGCCCATGTTCACCTGCGGGGCTGGGCTCCTGCTATAGGAGCTACTTCCCTCTAACTCATTCAGTGAGCCCATTAACTTCAATGGGAGCGAGAAGAGTTTGTAAAAGAAAATATTCGAGGTGGATCATTTTGGGGCCAGGGAGGAGATGCCTGTGAGGTACTGCCGAAGGGGAAGGAAGCAAAGCTGAATGGCAGGCTGGGGCCATCTCTTGTTGAGGTGTTGGAAGGAGGATCAGGGTGATGTCCCAGGTGGGCTCGGGATCTGGAGTGACTCCCCCCTCAAATGCCTCTTGTGATAGCGGGACCACTGCCAGCTGCGTGTGGGAGTGAAGAGCTGGAGTCAGGGTAACCATCAGCATCCTGCATGAGCCACCTCAAAGGTCTTCTTGTTGGAAAGTATATAGGTATTTTCATGAAGCTCTGGAGCGACAAGGCACTCTTTCATTACCTGAGTCTTCCCCTGCCTGAAATCAGATTGCCACACTTGCTGGCTCTCGACTCAGCCCAGAGCCATTATAAATTCCCCCTCATCAAATGCAAAATGCTTGTCTGGCAGCATTAGAGAAGACATATTCTATTCCTCAGCTTTTGCTGTGACTAAAATACACCAGAGCGAATAGATCAGCCCCCAGAACGATCACCCTGTTTTTGAGAGGAATTTATCAGTGTCAGGGGGTGTAAGTTAGGCATGATACAGAGCAGGAGTAAGAGGAGAGGGGAAGCTCAGCATCTGCACATCACACTGGTGCGGTGCGGTGTGTGCTCCTCCAGCAGTGCTGGGAAAAGTTCGTCTCCCCAGAGCAGCCAGCCTGTGATTTGCTATGGGGCACTGTGGCCCCAGCATCACCCAAAATCAAGCAACGCAAACACAGGCATTAGCAATGTCATCAGATCATGTCTAAATAGCATTTGACTAAAGGCATAGCATGGACTTCAGTTCCAAAGTTTAGCAGTCTCTAGTTAGCTGTGTACAAGTGGACACCTGGCTGTGAACCAGGTGTCCAAACCCTCTTCCACTCAGTAAAGATCAAGGACTTCATTCAGGCCTCTCAGTACAGGTATCTGAGATACCTTCACTGGCAGACAGGACACCAGTAGAACACCCAGGTCCTTCGAGAGTGGCACCTGAAGGCACCTCAAGTGGCCCTGGCTGGCAGTGGCACTACCCGCACCGCTAACTCACTTTTAAGTGCCGGATGGAGGAATCTCACCCACAGTGTAATCAAATTACAGTCAAATGAGGCCACTACTGCCTCTTAAAAAAACCCTTTCAAGCTACTTGATAAAGCATGAGGTGCTGGGTCAAACTGTTCTGAAGTGCTGCGTTTAGTGGGGGTCTGTTAGTGGGTTAGGCTGGAAGCTGTCAATGTTTGCCTGGGGCTTCTGTGCATCCTCATGCCTTTCCATCAAAATGACTCAAGGGACACGTTTTGGAACTAAGAAATTGGTGTAAAAAAAAAAAATATATATATATATATCTCTAAGCTGTTATTGATGGAAAGCTTGTGCTGTGCTAAATCATACTATTTCATGAAAAATGCCTCATTCTCACAGCAAAATGCAGCTTCTTGCTATCAAAAGGCAGGTTCTAAAAAATGACCACACAGCCAGGGTGTGAAGACTTCTTCACATGGGGCTCTGGGCTGCCTTGTCGGATGGATCTTAGCTTGTGCTCAAACCATAGCAGAAGCAGAAACATCTGGATCAGCGCTGCCATGAAACACAGCAATACTCGCAGCCAAGCTTTCATGGAAAATCTCATGTTTTGTCTGGAAGTCAAACATATCCATGGAAATACCCATAACCCCTTTTCATTTATTTACATTTTGATTAAGAAAAGAGTTTGTTTTCTGGCCAGCATTAAGGAGAACCATCCTGGGGAAGGCAAGGGCTCCATCTCAGGGGTGTTTGGCAAAGGGCAGAAGGCAGGAGTGATGGTGTTCCTCAGACAGCAGTGGTCATCAGCATCCGACCTGGAGTTACAGGGGGGCTTACAAACACCAGGCAGAGAGGGAAATCCCGAGATTGGCCTCGCAGGGGAGGCCATACAGCATAATTTAATGAGTGGCTTTTAGCAGAACCAAAATGAATGGATAGGTAGACAAATGGCCTTTGAGAGGCTTGGAAAAGTGAATGACAGTGTTCATGAAGCAGCTTTGTGCAAGAATATGCACAATATGGTTTTTTAAAGCTACGGGTGTGAAAGAGACCGAGAAAATCAAGGCAAAGCTACCAAATGTAAAAAAAATAATGGCTGAACTCTTCTTGCCATTCCACTGTGGGATCATTAATAGGATTTCTCTCATTTTCTTTACCACCTGTCTGATGAAATACCTGCAAAATACACCTGTGACTACTACTTCCTCGGTCTGGTGGAAATTGCCCAGCTTGTTCAGAAGTTGCTAAGGAAAAATGGACGTACAGGCAGACCATCCGATCGTGTCGGGCTCGGTTTCTGCATCGCAGAGGCTAATAGCAAATGTGAATAGAAGGCCCCCGCTGAGCCTTCTGCTGGAGTGTGCCCTGCCTTGTGGATGCTGAGAAGTCAAACCAGGTCACAGTCTCTTGAGGTGATAGTTTAGAAGTCTTTTTTACAAAGGGTGTAGAGCAGCAGAGAAAGGTCATGCATTGTTCAGGGGCAGATTGAGGGAATTAATATCCCTTGCTCTCCTACTGTGATCACTGCATCACAGTACAAGAAGTATTTTGGTTGTGTGACACTCAGTTTTACAAACATGTGAACCCATACATAGACCAAAATAATCAGAAATGGAAGCTTACCTAAACTAATTAGAAGTGCACAGTGTTCCTACCAACATTTTTCTTTCTAAAATTTCCCTAGTAGTGACACAAAAATCTTGCCCAGCATTTAACACCTGCAGATAGTAACAGCTGTATAATCTCAGTAATTATGCATACAACATTCTAATGAAGCAAACTCAGTTTAACTTTCCCTCATCCTCTCCCCCAGCTAGAAACTTGGTGCTAATAAAAAGGTCTGTGTTTATTTTAAAAAGAAGAAGTGTTGGTTACACCATTTAAACCAAACAAAGAAAACAGAACTGAAGATACAGCTCCACTGACTTAATGGACCAATAACCTTCCCTGGCATTATTAAAGGACTATGTGGTAAAAATCTGGACTGCCTTGCTAAAAATATGGGATTTATTAGCTTTTCCCATCCAGGGGAATCCACACTCACACAGTTTTTCACCAGTCCATGTCAAGAATTTGATTTCAAACCACAAAAGCCAGTTAATTGAATGCATGGCAGTAGAAAAGCAGGGATTTGACCCTTTCAAAACTGCAATAATGTGAAATTTGCCTGGAATACAGCTTTGTTCACAGACAAGGGCAAACTTCACCCTTTATTGTAGGATCTGGAATGTAATATATGTATCAGGATACACATATTTCTCAGATAAGAACTTTCCTGACAGAAAATTTAGGCTTAGTCTAATGCTTATGGGATGTGCTGGGTTGGCTGGGGTAGAGTTAATTTTCTTCATAAAAGCTCATATGATGCTGTGTTTTGGATTTGTGACCAAATCAGTGTGGATAACACAGGGATGTTTTAGCTGTTGCTGAGCAGGGCTTGCACAGCATCAAGGCCTTTTCTGCTCCTCACACCACCCCACCAGTGAGGAGACTGGAGGCACATGAAGAGTTGGGAGGGGATACAGCTGGGACAGCTGGCCCCAACTGACCAAAGGGATATTCCACATCATACTCAGTATATAAACCTGGGGGAAGAAGAATGAAGCGGGGGACATTTGGAGTGGTGGCATTTGTCTTCCCAAGTAACTGTTACGTGTGATGGAGCCCGACTTTCCTGGAGATGGCTGAACACCTGCCTGCCCATGGGAAGTGGTGAATTCATTCCTTATTTTGCACTGCTTGTGCACACAGCTTTTGCTTTACCTATTAAACTGTTTTCTCACTTTACCCTTCCAATTCTCTCCCCCATCCAACAGGGAGCAGGGCATGGGGGGAGGTAAGTGAGTGGCTACAAGGGGCTGACCTGCTGGCTGGCGTTAAGCAACAACATGGGACCATTGAACGAAAAGAGTAAGTTCTTCCAGACAACTCTTCTTCCAGAAAATGCTTTCTGATGTTCCTGCCAGTATGGAATATCTTCCTTAACATAGGAAGTATCAGACCTGAAAACAAACTTTAAGAACCAAAAGCTTAATGTTTCAAATGAATTTCTAAACTTCTTGAATAGCCCATATAGCAAAAGCGTTCATGAAATTACTCCTCTAGTATGGAAACACTCCAGCAGAACTCAGTGAACTTTAAGAAACTGGAAATTCAGCTGTGCATGATCCAAGCCAGAGAAAGCTGCCCTGCATCTCTTTAAGGAGTAAAAATGACTGTCTTGCTTGATAGGTTTTGCCTGCTCACCGACTGTAACCACACCAGTCCTGGCCACGCATGCAGACTGAGCGATGGTGGGAAGATGCTGTCCTGTGTCTTCCTCTCCAAACAGCCCCGTGCCCCGGGAGGAGCTATGTCAGGGAAGACCTGCAGAGCTTCAGCATTTAACAACAGGACCTGAAAAGCCAGGGACGCTTTAGATATTCACCTTTAGATGCCTTAATCCTGTGCTGCTACATCCCAATTTACAACATGAGCACTGCTCATTCTGAGAGTTAATGAGCGCTAAGTCAAATCTGCGTTTTACTGGCAGGACAGGAAATTCTAGATTAGGTAATTCGCACCCTGCACATCCAAAATTAGTATGGGCACTACTCGCCAGTAGTGGCAAACTGCAGCTTCTTATTATTTATTTATACAGCTTGAGCTTGGAGCTTACTAGCCATCACATCCCTGGCTTTGTTTTCATTTGCTTTGTTTTCTTCTGTTCACAGAAGTGTAAGATTTCTCCCTTGCTTAGAACAGAATAAGCTCTCTGAATGGGTCAGTCTGATCCCATTCCTCCAAACCACTTTTTGCTTTGTCCTCCAGATTCTTTTACGATTGAGCAAAGTGGATGTTGATATACACTGTGGGCAAAATTCTGTCATTTTTCTCAGTTGGAGGTAGTCATAATTCAAGTTTTGGTTACAGGGTGTTTCCTTAGTGATGCAGGGTCACAATATGGACTTCTAGTATTTGTTGTTCCCTGTTCAGAGCTCTTATCAGTAAAAAAGATCACTCATAGGTCCTTGTTGTCAAACACCCTCTAAATCTATGTGATATTTTCATATACTTTTTATTTCCTAGTTAAAGATGCCACCTTCTGTGATTTATGTCTTGCAGTGTTCTCCAGGAGCCTTTAAATATATCATAGGAAAGATTTATCAACACTTTCAACAATTCCCTATTGGAACCAAGGTTTTGTGTGAAAAATTAGGAATTACACCAATCTCTGTCACATCAGGCAGCAGCCTCTCACTAATAAATTTTGCACCCAGACATATTTACTGCTTCTTTAGTTTTTAAATTATTATCATGCTTCTTAATCGGGCAGTGCTAATAATACTAATAAAAAAAGAAAATTAGACATAAATAGCTTTCTAGAATATGACTAAATAGGACTGAATGCTTTGTTCCAGTATCCAGGACTTTGTCAGTTATTACCAGGCAGTGAATGAACATTTATTAAGCTTTGAGAGGGCCACAAAAGATAAATGATTAAGAAGACTTTCAATGAATAGCTTCCAGTGTGCGAATGTCGTAGCAATGTAGCGTGCCCTCAGTGCAGTGCCCTCAATTTGAGCTACTGCTTTTCCTCTGTCCATCTACATGTAATGTCTTTGCTCATTGCAGAGCCCAGTATTAACCAAGTTCAAAGGAGAGCAGCTATAATTTAAGCATAAGAAAAAAATTGCTCAGAGGACTGGCTCTGACTCGTCACACCTTAAAATTAGGTGCTGGAGTGAGACAGACTCCATGGGCAGTGCTGCAGCCCTGCCAGATCTTTTCTGCCATTGATGAAGGGTGATGGCAAACCCAGAAGGGAAATCAGCCCACGTAAGGTCTGAATGGCTTTCAGAAGTGCCTCTCTGGTGGCTACAGTGGGACCTGGGCATGCTGTGCTGAGGTGAAAACATGCCTTGCTTGCCAAGGTTTTCAGGCCTGCTCCCTGTTCAGCCTTTTTTCCTTGTTGCTGGTATTCTATCTGGCATCAGCCAGGCTTTTCTATTTAGAAAATGCATCCACTCTTTGCTAAATTTATATTTAGACCAAAGCCTTGAGTGCTTACTACACCTGAGGGGAGAATTTTTCTCACCCCCTTTCCAGGGAAAGGTGCTGGATTTTGTTGTGTCTGTAGCTTTCCAGTGTAAAGCCACCTGTCAGCACGCAGAGCAGAGGTAGTGCTCCCGAGTCCTTGGCCAGCAAGGTGGCTATGACCAAAGCACAGCATCTGGTTGCCTTTACAGCTCATCCAGCTCTGCAGGTGTTCATCCTTCCAGAGCACAAAAATGAATCAGTGATGGTCTGTAGAGTTTAAAAGACATTCAGTATCATTTCTCCAATCGGAAATCCTTTTCAAACTGAAGGTATTATCGTCTCTTAATAGTTTCTGCATAAAGAAATGATGGTCAAAACAATCCATCTATATTTTGGAGATGCAGAGTGACTAACATCAGTTTAAAGGAGAAAAAGTTCTTCTGAATTGATTCCATGTTGTTTTCAATCACGAGCAGCATTTGCCTTGTTTTTTCCTTTCTCTTCCCTATCTCTTTTAAGGCACATCCTACTCTCACTGTCATCATGGCCCCTACTCAGGTCCAGTATAGTTTACAATTTACGGTTTACTTCTCCCAGGCAGTCAGCAATAGGACAAGGGGGCATGGGCTTAAACTCTGCCAGGGGAAATTTAGGCTGGATATTAGAAAGAAATTCTTTACAGAGAGAGTGGTCAGGCATTGGAATGGCCTGCCCAGGGAGGTGGTGGACTCGCCGTCCACGGAGGTCTTTAAACTCAGATTGGACATGGCACTTAGTGCCATGATCTAATAAATGGACTAGAGTTGGACCAAGGGTTGGACTCGATGATCTCTGAGGTCTTTTCCAACCCAGTCGATTCTGTGATTCTGTGTGATTCTGTGACTGTACTGCATGAGCCAGGAAGAACCACTATCCCACAGACTAATAAAAGATCTTTTTCAACTTCTGTGTGTCCATGACACAGGATATGTAAATCTCAGCTATGGAGCTAGCTCTTCTTTATTGCCTAAATTACAAAGGAATTAACTGGTGCTGGAAGAGCAGCCACTTGTGAAACTGGATTAGTTGTAGGAATATGTTTGTCTATAGTAGCCTTGTTTATAGAACAGCTAGGATTCATGGTTATAGAACCAGGGTTCGTGGTTTATAGAACAGCCAGACATCATGGTTATGATCTTTGTCTTCCCAATCAATTGCTATACATACCGAGGCCCTGCTTCCCAGGGAGTGGCTGGACACTTGTCTGCTAATGGGAAGCAGGGAACAAATTCCTCTTTTTTGTTTTTCTTCCACATACGGCTTTCAATTTTCTTATTAAACTGTCTTTATCTCAAACCATGAACTTTTCCATCTTATTTCTCTCTGTGTCCTGCTGAGGAGGGGGAGTAAGAGAGCAGCTGTGTGGGCATCTGCCATTTTATCAGCACAACATTCTGCCAACAACTTCCAAAGCTTCCAGCCTTTGTGTGATTTTCTGATTGGGTGTTTAAGATTTTTAACTACTGATGAACTGAAAGTTTAAGTCTTCCTGTAAACTATGCTGGACCTGAGTAGGGGCCATGATGACAGTGAGAGTAGGATGTGCCTTAAAAGAGATAGGGAAGAGAAAGGAAAAAACAAGGCAAATGCTGCTCGTGATTGAAAACAACACGGAATCAATTCAGAAGAACTTTTTCTCCTTTAAACTGATGTTAGTCACCCTGCATCTCCATCCGTGCCAGACCCCCAGCTGGAGCTGCAGAGCTCGAGGGCTGTTGGCTTGCCCAGCTGCCCATGCCAGCATTTGGACAGCTGGTAGGTGCCACTGTGTCAGCACTATCCTCAAACAAAATATGTGCTCCTCACACAGGAATCAGAAAGCAGGGGAGAGCCTCCAGGAGAGGGCTGAGGGAACAGAGCCTAGAGCTGGAGTTTTTAATGACGTTGTCTATGAATAGCCTGAGAAACAAGATCATTAAACATATTATTGTAGGATTTGCTGTTACATTTCTTTACTCAGTTTTCACAGAACCTCAGTGACTTACCTGAAAATTTTCCCGCTCCAGCAGAATTTGTGTTTGACATCGAAAGGCTGGTCTTTTCCTTGTGTCTTTCCAGGAGAAGGCCAGAAGTAGCTGGAGTTGGGTGGGTGAACCTGTGCCCGACAGGTATTTCTTTTGGGCATTTCATATGTTAGGACAAGAAACACTCAATAATGCTTAATATGCTAATAGACACCATTCTTTTACATTACTCATACAGAGAGTAAGCTGTCCTTATTCACTGATCAGATTAATAGGCTATTTAGACATCTAAAGATACCACCAGATGGCTTTTGAGATTTATCAAAATTCCTAAACGGGATGAGATAACAGGTGCCCTGCATCCAGACCACGGCTGCAGGGGCTGTGCTGCAGGACCTGATCCCACAGGAGGGTATTGCTCCAGAGAGGGGAGCCAGAGGTGCTGGCATCCATCACCACTCGGTGGTGGAAGGTGGATTGGTTCAGCTCTGCTGGCAAAAAACAGATGTCCAGGTGCTTGGCTCAGCTAAGGGCAGAGCTGGTTGGTGGCTTTGCCCTCACAGTGGGGACCTGTGCTTCATTGCGTCCTTACCTGAGTGCCGCAAGGTTGGGGGGGTCCTCCATACCTCAAACATACACCATAAACCAAATCTGGCTCCACAGCCTAGGGCAAGGGATTGCATGTATGGCAAGGGTCTTCTGCTCCCTTTATTTTCATGAATTTTATGCATTTTAAGAATGATTATTGAAAAAATATATATAGCTCTGGAGCAGGCTTGTGACTTTCCTGTCCAAGGTAAGTGTCTAGCCACTAGGACATGAAGTCGAATCTTTGCTAGGAAAGCAAAGGGTGTGGAGAGAGGAATCCCTTCCTTGACACCACTGCCCAGGAGGGACTGTCCCAGGGGGATTCAGAAGTGAGAGATGGGCTGTTTTTTCAAAGGAAGGAAAAAACCAAACCTGGTACCCCATCCCTTATGGTGCTACTAATGTAACTATAGGGTGTTTCAAAAAGATGGACCCAGTTTGAAATCACCGTATCTTTGCAACCACAAACTATCAACTATTGTCTTGATGTTGTCCATACAGCAGGTAGAGGGAACACAGACCATTTATAAAAAGGTTGCTAAAACTTGGTAACTCATTAAACTGTTTCTAAATTTTTGTGTAATTGTAACATATTGGTTCTATCTTTTTGAAACACCCCGTACAATAAATTAGCAGTATTTAAATGCTTTTAAAAGTTATCTAGGTTTTGCATTCACTTGGTTAGCTAGAAAAACTGCTTGAAGTGTAAAACCTATGGGCATAAAAAGAAAAAAGAAAACTGGAACAAATTCTCAAACTTATGAAGATAAAGTATGATTTTAATTTTAATAAAATTCAACTATTGAGAAAAAGTCATATAAAAGTATAAAGCTACAGAAGTTATAGGTCTGGTTAGCTATTCATATACTCTCACCTTCATTAAGCTGACCTTGGATGGTACATTCTAGCTTCTGTCTCAGAAGTAGTACCCTTGGGGGAGTATATATCCATGAAAGTACCAGTTTTCAGTGGGTTTTATACTTTTCTTCCACCATTCTACTAATTGAAGTTTGCACAGTCAGCATTTCCTTCAGCTTTTTTGTGTGTGTTTTTCTTCCTCATTATATGCTGAATATCCATGCTTTTTAATTTCTTACAATTATACCTAAATATATTGCCCTGGTAACTGTTCTAATACTTCAATCCTTCATTAATTTAACATACACAAGGTTCTGTGATTTTCAGGCTTTTAAAACTAGACAGAAAAAAAAAAAAAGTGTTTTGTTCCTAGGGCTTATTAACCACATAATCCCATGATTTCTACAGAAAACTTCTTATATATGAGATGATACATGAAGTATAACATATGTACAAGGTGTGATTTATAGTAACTCAGTTATTCCCATAGTCATAGTGATGTACTGTCAGACTTAGTGGTAAATCTGGCTTCTACAGCCCCTAAAACCTAAATGTTTGAGTTCAAATCTTGCTTGCTTATGCTGGGAAAAAAAGAACCTCTATGTTGACTGTAGTTTCTTTTTTCAGTTGAGATTTTCATAATTCCCTTTGGACTCTGAAATTTTGCCCATCATGGTACTTGATGAATCTGACTCTGCTAAACTGCAGAAGTTATAATCCTGTGAAACAGTGTGGCCTCAGCAAAAGCTCAGCAGCAAAGGCTGGGAGAACTGGATGTTTCAGAAACAAAATGAAATTTTACTGTGTATGCTAAAAATAATGTAAGTGCATTGCCTGGGACAAGGACTCCTGGGTAAGCTAAAGCAGCAAAGCAGAAATCTTCAGCTGGCAATCAGAGACATGAAAGTGTTTGCAGGTAAAATCTGTTGAGAGTAGTTGCTGGCCATGATTTCTCTGGCCCCAGAGCTCCTTGATGCTTTTCTGAAGTTTCATGGTGTTTCACTGAGCTTCTCACAGGCAGAGTATCCCAGAGGGTGGCTTTAAGCCTTCACATGTAATTCCTCACCTTATGTGAACCTGCTCTCTGTTTCTCAGTATCTCCTTCTCATCACACACTCTCATTTTGTCCCCTCAGATTTCCCCAGCTTTCAACTCAGAGACCTCAGGACCATTTTGCCAGATGGACAAAGCCAATGTGTGTCAACCCGACTGAGTGCTGGTTCCCTCCAGTAGAGCAAATTACTTCTGTTCACATCATATATTATTTGGCCCTAGTTTTACCTTGGGCCACACAAGGTATTCCTGTGGCTGTGCTTGTGTGGGTGTTCCAACCTCCCTGCACCAGCTCCCAGTGTCTGGGGAAGCAGAGGCCATGTTGAAACCCACCAGTGATGCTTTTAGAGTGTGAAACTGGTGCCTGTGTTGCAGGCTCTGGGAAACAGCACGAGGGTTTGCAGCCACAAAGGCAGCTGGGTAGTGCAAAAGGATTGTGTGGACTGGAGAGAGACAAACCTGGGTTTGCCTTGTTCTGTCTGTCTTTTTTCAGCAAAATCTGGAGTGCAGTATTCCTATGAGGTGGCTTATTTCAGGAGAAAATAATTGACTCCAAAGGAAACCCTGGGAGCAAAATAATATTTGTGTATTTGCCTCTTTCTCTGACACTGGTGAAACAAACATTAATAATGATTTGATAGGCTGACAGTCACTGAAATTCATGTAGCTGAATGTCAGAAAACCAAATCTCTAACTCCAAATGATCTGTGACCTGGACTCCAAATAACCAGTATGAAAACCACAGTCACTGTAAATGCCCCAGGGTGGGAGTTGCTGTAATAGGTTAGACCCAGTGCCCTGTGCAGGCTCTTGCCAGTGGCCAGTAGCCAATGCCAAGGGCAGATACAGAGGATATATGTGGTATTACCTGACATGCTTTTCCAGCTTCACTTAGTGGTTGAAGGATTTTCCTCAGTAAGTAGTTGCAGACAGATCATCATATTTAATAGCCTTGGGTGGCGTTTCATGAATTGATCTAATCCCCTTTTGAAATGATTGCTGTTTCTTCACTTTGCATTATCTCGTGTCACAGAGTTCAGCCATACAATTATGTACTTGGTGAAAAAATTATTCCTGTTCTTTGTTTTAAACCTCCTGCCAGACCATGTCACTCTACCCAGACAAATAGCAATTAGGGAACAGACTTTCCCTATTCACTTTAGCAACAGTGCATTGATTGTGGAGACCTGTGTTACATACCCCTTCAATCATACTGCTTCCAAAATGAACTCCTCGTCTCTTTAGTCATTTCCTCATATAGAAGTCATACCGTCCCACTGTCCCCCTAGTGCTGTTTCCAATTGTATTATATTCCTTCTGAGATGGCATGACCAGCGTGTTACTCAATATTCAACGAATATATGCTCTGAGGATTTATACAATGTCATAATAGTGTTTTCTGTTTTCTTCTCAATTCTTTTGCAAGTAATTCCCCAAACGCCTTTTTAACCATTGTTGAGCACTGAGTTACTTCCAGAGAAGTAACACATGGTTTCAAGATTTCTTTCCTGACTGGCAATACCTTCTTTAGATTTCATCACATATAGTTTAAGGTTATGTTTCTTCCTCAAGTGCATTACTTTGCAGTTACTGACACTGACATTTGCCTGCCATTATCTCCATGTTGTGTAATGCCTCTGCAGCTCTGCACCATCAGCTTGACTTCAACTTTTCCTTGCAGTTGGGTCTGGCTGCTCTGAATGTCTTGGCAACCCCTGTGAGCTTTGTTGCTTCAATTACCCCCCTTACCTTTTCCAGGTCATACACAAATATACTATTTAATACAGGTCTCTCAAATCCTCGCTGCATCCTGGTGGAAAATTCACTTCACTGTGAACCTGGACCATATCTGTGTCCTTTGTGTTGTATCTTCTCACTAATTACTAGTTCAGAAAGGTGTGTTCCCACATATATCCCAACAACTCAGATGCTTAGCCATCTTTGGTGAAGAGCTTGTTTAAAGCCTTTTGAAAATCCAAACATGTACACCTCCAAGATACTATCCCTTTGCTTGCATACTAATGTCTCATTTACTTGGCTTGAACTGAATATTTCTTGTCTTACATGAGCTCTAGAAGGATTCCTGTGTGCTTATGTAGGATTTGGGTGCTGTTACTCATGTATAAATGCCAGAGAAGATCACTGTCAAAGAGTAACTGCACCTATACATCTATTTACCGAACAAGTTTAAGTTAACCCACTTAAATCAGGTTTGCTTTGTATTTAGCTTATTGTATCAACAAAGGGAGAGAGGGAGCTCCATGTCTGATAACATGTATTTTTACCAGACAGATATCTTCTCAATGAAAGGAGCAAAGGAAATGATATTTCCAAGCCATGCTGCATTGTAATACCTCTGAACAATCCACTTAGTGACAAAGGCTGCAGGCAGAGAAGTGCTACCTGGACCCTGAACTCACTATCTGTGAGCTGGTTTTGTCTGGGATAGAGTTAATTTTCTTCATAGTAGCTGGTATGATGCTGTGCTTTGGATTTGCACCAAAACCAGTGTTGATAACACAGGGATGTTTTAGCTGTTACTGAGCAGGGCTTGCACAGCATCAAGGCCTTTTGTGCTCCTCACACCACCCCACCAGCAAGGAGGCTGGTGGTGAAAAAGTATCTGGGAGGGGACACAGCTGGGACAGCTGACCCCAACTGACCAGAGGGATACTCCACACCGTATGATGTCATGTGCAGTATATAAACCTGGGGGAAGAAGAAGGAATACGGGGAATGTTTGGAGTGATGGCGTTTGTCTTCCCAAGTAACAGTTATCTATGATGGAGCCCGACTTTCCTGGAGATGGCTGAACACCTGCCTGCCCATGGGAAGTGGTGAATGAATCCCATGTTTTGCTTTGCTTGTGTGTTTAGCTTTTGCTTTACCCATTAAATGGTCTTTATCTCAACCCACGAGTTTTCTCACTTTTACTCTTCTGATTTTCTCCCCTATCTCCCTCAGGGCAGAATGAATGAGCAGCTGTGTGGGGCTGGGCTGCCGACTGGGGTTAAATCACGACAATCTGTCAAACTAGAGAAAGAAGCACCTCCAGCCCATGCCAAAGATGCCATTATGAGCAGATAGGACACAGTCCTTTCATTTAATAAAAGGCCATGTTGCAAGCTTTGGCAAAGCTTGTGACAAAAGGCAATTATATAAAGATTACAGTTTCATCTTTGTCATGCATGCCTGAAGTAATTCAGAGTCCATATTAGGGACCACATTTTTGTGTTTATGTGTCAGAATAATGTTTGCTTTGGGAGTATCTCTGTGCGACACCTTTAAAACTGAAACATGCCAAGAGCCAGACAGGAAGGCAATTTAAGATGACTGCTATTACAAAGATTTCTCATTTGTTCATTGCTTCACTGTTTTTCTTATTATGCAAAAATATCATTCACTAAAAAGTGAAATCAAAGCAACTATTAGAATGTGTATTCATCTGAAGCAGTAGAGTTTGCTCTTCTTTAAAAACAGATGTGCTACCTTCATTTGAAACATGGCCACGCAGGATAGGGCTGGTTTTGGATCATATCTCCAGTTTCGCCTTTTATTGGCCACTTAGCTGAACTGAACAGTTAGGCAGAGAGAACAGGACAAACTTTAACTGCATGACTCTGTTGCTTAATCATATAAGGCAGGTGGTAGCCAGGCGTGACAAAATGTCTGGGCCCAGTGCAGTCAGCTTCCACTCCAGGCTGCTCTCTGCCTGAAAGCTGTGGGGTGGCAAGGAGAGAGGCAGAGGCACAGCCACAGCCTGCTCCAGTGAGGAGGTGACCTTCTCCCCTTTCTCTGTACCCCATTTTCCACTGAAATAGCAGATCAGATGTTCAGGCTCTCAGTTTGCTTTCCTAGTGTCTCCTCAAAAGGCTGTTGACTGAGGTTGTGTCTTAGGGAGCCGCAGATAATAAACCGACCATACCCAGTCGTGGTCTCTGAAGTGGAGACCACGTTTAAACTTATGTGATGCTCATATAAGAAACTAGTCATGAATATAGGAAGAAGACTGAACGTTATATGATAATATCATGATGTTATATCATGCATAAGATTTATCAATGTTTCCTCAGGATGTGGTATCAGAGAAGCAGCCTTAAGCCAGGAACATGACATTTAACTTTTTTGGAAAGTTTGTAGAACCACCTATGTGGAAGAAAAGGAAAGGAAAAAAGTGACTTTTTCATCTGCTTACTGGACATGGACCACCAAGTGGCATCTAATACTGAGGCATAGGCAACAAGAAGAGAGGTTTCACAGGTGACAAGCCAGCAAGCTTTGAACACTCTGGCTGGGGCTGGGGTGGAGGAACAGTCAGAGTGCTCCCCCCTGCCACTCTGTTTGCTGCCTCCCAGGGAGAGGGCAGGTGGGAGGATTGAGGAAAAGACGCAAGAGGAGGCAGAAACAATCTAAAATGTAAAAATAACTTGATTATTTTGGAGATATTATTGTTTAACCTAGAACAAAAAAAGGTAGATGGTAGCTGCTATGGAGGAAGATCTTTATTGTTAAATATGCCCTTGTTAAGGCAATTTGTCTTTTTATAACACTACTCTGTGATTGCATACCAATGCTTTAAAGTAAAATAATTAGTTCTTAAATCCTGACTTGTGTTAAACCTGACTTGGAGTGACTTGGCAGGCAGCATGGCACTCCTCTGAAGGTCTGGCACAGGTAAACCCAGGAATGCTGGCTAAGCATCCATGTCCCTGTGACAGTGCTCCAAAACAAGGGTTGCTCCTACTGCCATTGAAGTAGCATGGCTCTGGGTTAAATGGTGGAATCACAGTGGGCTCAAAAAGAAGAAATGTGTCTTACAAGGGAAAATTAGAAAGTTCTTTGGTAACAAGGAAGATGCTTTAGGTCCTGAAGGTCTGCAGGGAGTTAGTAATGTAACAGCAGATGATTGTGAACTTCAAAAACTGTCTCAAGATTGTGAGCCCTTTGGAGGACTTCCTTCACTGATTTCCCAGAATATTTAGAAACAGAAACCCCTGTGCCAGACCTCTGAGTCTCATGAAGCAGAAAATGAAGCTTTCCATGTTTGCAGCAAGCATATCAGAAATAATGTAAACTACCAGCAAAGCCTCTTCTTCTCTCAAGAATTTTAGAAATAGATGACATGGAGAAACTCACCCTTTGTATTAGTTCATTATTACATGTATTTTGCGCCAAAGGAATTGCCTATACGAAGTAATTAATTGCCCATTGAGTCATAAATATTAGTCTGGGACACACTCAGATCATGGTGGAATTTTGAACTTATTGCCAGCTGCAAAATGCACCACTCCCACTGATACGGTCAACCTCCACCTGTACTTGCTTCTACAGTTCTTACTGCTCTTCATGTTTAGAGATGATTTGTATCACTGGGATGTGTTTACATTTCAAAGCATTTGAAGAGATTTGCTTCATGGAGATTAGCATTATTATTAGAATGGTTCTTATTTTACTAATCTCTATTATCCAACTGTTCAGTCTCGATTATTAATAATCATTTCCTTTTGATAGAAACACTTCCACAGCAACCAATTACAGTGCTTTGTGCAAACACAGCATTATGAATTCCAGTGGGGAATAAACAACAAGAGCAGTGGAATTTTAAAAACAAAGAACTTGTTTTCATGCAAATGCCTTAGTGCTAAAAAATGGGGAAAATTATATGCTGGAGAAGCAGAAGTTGCTTCCAATTAGAATGTTTTTCAACAATTTCCGTAAAGCGCCTAAATTAAGAACTTAGCACTTGCTGGAGCAGTACATCTCATCTGGTGTTCTCCCTCCAGCAGCAGCCAAAGGCAGAAACATGTAATCACATCTCCTAGTCAGATCCAGTTTCCCCGGAAAGACTCACTGGATGTCACACCTGGTCCAGTCTGCCTAATTAGACAGTACTCCGCTCATTTCTATGCAGAGATTTTTTTATTGAGCGGATATAGCTGAAAGAGGATGCTCTCCATTTGTTTCCTGGCTGTAGTACTGCCTATCTTCAGCAGTGCGGTGAGATCAAATGGTGGCTCTGTTCTGCAAATACTTATGTATATGATTAATGCTATACACTTGTCCAGTGTTTTTATGTCTAACGATATGCAAAGGACAAGGAATTTGCAGAACCTCTGCGAAGGGTGGTCTATCTTTTTGAGAGGAGAACTCTGCAGTTTCTTTTAAACAGCTGATAAAACCTAGGCTTAAACTGGAATTCCACATGCATTAGACATGTCAAAGTCTTCAGATTAGAATAAGACATGCATCAGAAATATTTTAAAACTGCTTATTTAATTTTTATTTTATCAGCCAAGAAATTTCCTCTGCCCTGCACTTAGCATTTGTAAATCAAATAGTGGGATTTTTTTCCTGAACAAATACAGCCTTGTACCACTCGTCTACAGTAATGGTTGCTTCAAACAAAATTTACTTTCTATCTGTGAAAACAATTCCAAGGGTAAATAACAATCTGCTAGCATATGCTTTAAACAAGCTTTGTTTTGCTGATGTCATATGTGATTATTTGGAAAAGACATTTTATTTCCTAAGAATTGGCTTGTGCTGTGAGGGACCTTGATCTCTCGACAAAAGCAGATGTGGGATTACCTCGTGGTAGAAAAAAGAGAGTATAACTGCCTCATGGGCCCCTTTAAAAGACACAGACAGCAAAATCAGAGAGCCTCCATCCTCCAAAGGTCAGCCGTGCTCCCGACGTCTGGAGTGTGAACAGACGCTTCTCTCCTGAGATGAGTTTCCCTCAATTTCAAAAAACAATTTAGGGTGGTGAAGTAAAGCAAGGATGGCACAACATGTAGATGATTTCTTCTTTGGGCTGGATCTGTGCATTTCTTGTGTGGTCCAAAGCAAATTATTTTAAATAAATACATAAATAAATAAATAAATAAGGCCCTAATCTGGCAGGATTTGTGTGTTATGGGATGTATGGGCTGCAAGTACAAGGCCCCTGTAGGGATGAGCCGCTAGCCTCTCAGCCAGCCCCATGAGGGCTGTGTGACAGGAAAACGTGTCCATGAGGTGTGGTGGAGACTGGCAAGGATGTGCCTGGGCCCTGGCTGGTACCTGGCTGGCAGCCCTTTGCTGGGTTACAGCGCAGCTCAGTGCACCCCCGAGTGAGTCCGGAGGGGCGAGCCTGCAGCAGAGCCTGGGTGCTCCTAGGCCTCAAAGCACAGATACTGGACCGAAAGCAATGCTGGGAGCACTCAGCTGGGGAGCGTGCCAGGGCTAAGGCACCCTGAGCTTTTATACATCATGTCGTTGTGCAGTTGTGAACCCAACAAAAAAAAAACTTGTGGGTCCCATTGATCCCCAGTGTAACACGGCTGAAGTCAGCGTGCTTCACCTCTTGGTTTGATGCCCTGCAAATAGCGATGTCACAGCTGCCTCTTCACTACCTGGATTTTATTAACCTTGTCAGTTTTCCTCAGCTTTTCAAAGAGATTCTCAGGGAGCTTAAAAACTGGAACCACTCTGGCTATAAAAGAACCTACCAGCCCTGTCCATACAGGGGCAGACTTGGAGTGTCACAGCCACCGCTCTCTCATCAAGGGACTCCACTAGTAATAATGGAAATACAAGGGTGCTTTTTCCCCCAAATCCACTAGAAGGATTCTTTCACAATTGCTGTATATTGTCCTATTTGATAGGCTCTGATTTTCTCTGCTAGGATTACTCTGCCATTCCCATGAGAGAGCACCTGATCCTGCTCTAGCTGAGGTCAAGGGCATTTTTGGTGCTCGTTGAGATAGGAGCAGATGCAGGCTTTGTTTGGGGACTCATGGTTGAGCAGGGCTTGCCTTGGGTGCTGTGGTGCTGTTGCTTTGATGGGGTTGCTTTAGTGACGCAAATGGTCCCTTCCATTTCTTCTAGAGCAGCAGTGTCAGTAAGGTCAACTCTTGTCGTTCTGGGACATCGGGGGAGAAAATGCTGAGATAGGAGTAGGACTGGTCCCCAGGCACAGATGCTTTAGTATGATTTGCAAGCCCAGCACACATCTGTAGGTTGTGCCTGAGCAGCAAGCAGACAGTGTGGCAGAACTATGAAGCCAAGGTTATTATTTTCTTTTTTCTTTTTCCCTTTTTCTTTTCCCTTCTTCCTGTGAATCTTTAAAAATAGGCTACTGTTTTTAAGCAAGAATTGGTTTTGATTCCTTCACTGGAAGTCATTGCACTGTGGATGCCTGTAGCTACTGAGATGGCTGATGCTTTCTTCTACCTTTGCTTGCTGTTCTGCAGTGGCCGTAGAAGCCCCATGGCAGGCTCTTTATGACAGTTTTTTGCTTCTCCTCAAAGCAATTGAAGATTTTAACTTTTGTCTTTTATTCATTCATTGGAAAAACCCTTGACTGCCCTAAAGCTCTGCCGCCTCTTGCTGCTTCTGGAAATTTCTGGCACCTTGTTTGTGATGATGTCTTGAAGAACATGGTCACAGGACTAAAAGCCACCACATTTTCTTCTTCACAGAAGGCTTCTGTGGGAGCAGGGAAATATGTGCCAGGCATGAACCAGGCTCTCAGGAAACCCATAACTGCAGGGCAGAGGATTCTGAGTACAGTTTGATTGTCCCATCTTCACCTACACACATAGAGCCTAGCAGACACTGTTGTCTAGAGATGAGCAAATTACTCACTGTCAGCCATAATTACACCAAATCTATGCCTTTACTCAGGCACACAGGGCAGTGGACTCTTCTATTGCAAAATGTTTTTCTATTTAGTAGCTGTTTGTGTTGTTTTTAAACACATTTTTATTATGAAAATTATGCTGCACTGTGGGCAGAGATAATTTGAAGTTTCAGCAGCAGGAAAGAGATCACACACTGGAGCTGGTCAGGAAAGCTGAAACTATGAACAAAGAGCCTGATATTTTCCCATTGCTGTAGCCTTTTTTTTTTTTTCTGATTCTGCATTATTATTTAGTTCCTGCCCTTCCGACTCTCACTGGGGATAATCCTACTGACCTCAGCAGCAGATGTATTTTTAGATGCATTGTTTCTAGCTAAAAGGTTGCATTGGAGAGGGCTGTTAGCACATGTTACTTTGAATTTGTGCCTTTTATGATTCACAATACAATTAACTGCAGCCTTCAGCGCCTTTGAAGGGGATGACCTTACTGCACTTCTGTTGCTCTTTTATGCACTCTCTTGACAGATTAAAGTTATCTCTGTCGACGAAATAGCCTTGGGTTTGGCCACTTTTGATCAGTAACATGTTCGATATTGTTAATAACACTTCTAAATAAACAAAATGGTTACCCTGGATTTGACTCCCTAAGAACCAGAAGGAAATACTGTGTAGCACAGAAATACATGTTTAATAATTAGTACTTATTATGCAACATCACAGAGGCATTCATACTCAGAAAACACAACACTGCTCAGCTGTCTCGTGGTTGACCTGTGCACTTTCTTACTTGAGTGATAATGTTACAATACAAAAAGTCCCCAGAAAGATGTGATGCCAGCTCCTTCCTGGACCTCATTCTTCAAATAAAAATTAATTTTGAGATACATATGTATAGGGAAAAAAGGCAGAAGAAGTTGAGAAACTATTGTAGAGGGCTTGTTTGTTTAATGCTCTTCTGCCACATGGTGGGATGGACCGGTGCCAGCTATCCGTACACCATACCTTCTCCTTTTCTGCTGGTATTGCTAACCATAACAGTGTGCCCTTAATTTCCCACACAAATGCTGCCAGGTGGCTGTATCTGTCAGCTGTAGGTTAGGAGGTGTTGCAAGTGGAGGAAAGCTCTTGGTTGCCAAGGCTGCCACTTCGAAACGAATAATATCTACACACTCCACTTCAGTAATGTAATTGTGGCTGCAAAGTTAATGGGAACTTGGAGTAATTTGTTTTCAACCATCAGGAACAATGACAAGACAAAAATTGTGACAAAACCTGAAGACACAAAAATCAGTACCTGTGATTTAGTAACTTAAGACGCTCTGGGATTCAGGCCTTCATTGCAATTAACTTTTCTCTGACCTCTGTCCCAGGGTTATTTATTTCTCATCTTTTCAACAGTAAAATAGAGAATTTGTGCGGAATAGAGGCCACTTTGAAATAATGACAGACAGCCCTCAAATGCTGAAATTGAATGACAAATTCCAAAGTACGCTGACTGATGGCTATGCAGACACGTGGTCAAGAGCCTCCCCTTCTTCCTCTTCAGGTCACAGTCCTCCTGAGCCGGGTGACCCTGTCAATCGAGGTTTCAGGTGTGTAATGCAATGAAAACACATGTGCTTTTGGGCTGTGCTGTTGGACATCCCTCTCCTCTGGCTTTCCCAAGGTGTGCAAGGTTTAAAGGCATGGTGACAGATGATGTCTCAGCGGATGCGGTGCCACTTCCTGCTGGCTCAGCCCCAAATTCTGAGAGCATCCCAAGCCCATCCCTGCTGGAAAAAGCTGCTCCTGGGGCAGGGCAGGGGGAAACTGGGTCTGTCTCAAACAGGGAGGCATGCCCTGCACTTCTGGCCCACGTACTGGAACCCAGTAGCCTTCAAATGGAGGGAGAAAGCTCCCTGGGTCACCTCTGCCACCTCTGTCTTGTCAGAAGTGATCTGCACCACAGCTGGGACCCTCATAGGGCTGGTGGGAAAAGCATCATCATTGGCTGTGCAGCTTCACCTCCTTCTCATTGTCCCTGTCGGCTGCAGAGAGAAATTCCCTTGGCTGCTTTGCAGATGGTGATATGTATAGCCCAAATACTTATTGCCTATGTCTATGCGGATGCCTATTGTGTAGCAAAAATAAACAGAGGAAGATAATTAATCCTGGAGCCCCAGTTCCCTCACAAAAATTCAATAAGGAGTTTTCCTTGCTATATTTCCAGGTAAGAGAAGACAATCTTCATTACAACTGACAGTCCCCCGGAGCAGAAAGTTTTTCCTTTACATCTAGCAGAGAAAATACAGTGTTTTGCACCTGCTCGATGCTGTTGCTATGGCAATTGAACTTCGCACTTATATTGGAGACAGCAAAGCCCCAGGAGTATGTACGGAGCAAACACAGTGGTGAGGGGGCTCTGCTGGGGGATGCCAAGTGGCTCAGGACTTTGCCTCACTGTTTCCCCATCCAAAAGATGGATAATTTAACTTTTTAAACAATTTTGGAATGAACCCCAACTGAATAAATGATGATAACTGGGAATTTTTTTGCCAGTGGGTTGTGTTTGGGCTGCTTGCCCATTCTTTTGGGTGCATGGGTCTGCAGGAGCTGAGCGTCTATTTGGGGTCCCATCAGCCCATGCTGCCTTGATGCCTTGTGCTGCAGCAGGGATGCCCCCTCTCATGGCCACACATATGGGCCTCAGTTAGCCACCTCCAGGCTTTTTAAAGTGCTCACTGTGCTCCTGAATTCCTTCACTGGCACCTAAATCTCCCTGAGCTACTCTTGCATGCGATCCAAATCCACCCTGAAGTGCCCAGAGGCCATGTGGCCATCAGTGCAGTAAGATGCAGGCAATCTACCCCCACTACCTTGCTTCCCAAATATGCCAAGCAAATTCACATTTTGGCTGTGGACTTCCACACCAGATTTAATTCCAGAATGACTTTTCATTGCTCAAACATGATTAACAAACTAGGGAGTGTGTGTGGTGCAATGAGCATTGGCTCAGCTACTGCTTTGTTACGAGAGCACCGCATATGAGGGTGTGATAGATCTACCTTAATCAGTGGTCAGTGTCCTATCTTGCCAGGCACTGCATATATCAAGAAAGAGAGACTTGCCCTGGAGAGAAATCTCTGTTTATCAGTGTTTTTCTGTTAATGAGAGAGGTCTATAATGTGGTGAGAGGTGCAGCTAACAACTTCAGAGTGCTGTGCACTCACTGGAAGAAAGGAATTTCAGTTGTATAAAATGTTATTGCAGCTAAAAGATAATTTCCTATGGAAAATAAACCACCAAAGCTCAGAGAAATGTTATAGGTGCAACATTTCATTAGGAGAGGGATGACTGACTGAAATTAAATACTAATCAAGCAAGCTCTGAAGCAGCATGCTACAATCTTTAGCCTCTAGGACCTCAAAGAACTGGTTTTCTTACCTTTTCTATTTCAGTAAGTGAAAACTAGAGGATGGAAAAAGTCTTCTGCTTTAAACTACTTACCCCTAACTCTGCTGGCCTCTAATTACCTTGGATGAGAGTCATCCCATTTAATGTCAGTGTCTAAATCTCATTTAGCATCTTCATTTTGGCTACTTTTTCCAGGTTCCTTTTGTTGTTAGTGGCATCCCTTGAGTAGCTCCTCTCATCTTGAGGTAGACATCTAACCTAGATCTGATGAATCTGGCAAGTACCTCTTCCCCTCATTTCCCAGATGGAGCTGGTTCTATGAGTGGGGATGGGATGGTCTGAACTAAGCTTCGATGTGACGGGTCTCATCATTCAGGTCAGCAGAAAAGCATTGTGGCAGAAAGGCAGGCAAGGTTGAAACCCAGACAGGATTCTCATATTTCCCTGAAGAAGCTGGGCTTGAATTCTTATGCTAACATATCATGAGATAAATAAAAGCAATAAGGGGAAGGAGAGGGGGCTGAGCTCTGACTATCTGAGCCAGCTACTTATTTTTAATGCCCCAGCTCCTCCATAACATAGGAGAAGATATTTCTTTGGTTCTTTTTCTGCTGTGTTAGTCCTGTCTAGTAACACAGTCCTTTGTTGGACATCGTCTCTTTCTGTGGGTTTCCACAAAAAAATGCTACTTATGTCCATTGGAGACTGTCACAGAGCAAATAATAAAATGGTCAGTGTGTAATTATAACAAAATTGATCACTCAAATGGCAGAAAGAAGGTAACATGCTCAATGGCCAAAGGAAGAGTCTTCCCTCCTTACCTTTATATTTCTATTTCAATCAAGCAGGCCACACAGAAAATTTGAATTAACTCCAACAAAATGCCCTGGGAGCAGGATTGAAGCAGAGGTTAGTCTTAATAAAGGATCAGTCAACAGTTTGTCTCCTAAAGGACCTCAGTGGGACTGGCACTTGTGAACATTTGGTTCCCTGACATCAGTGCACGCAGCAGGTGAGGCTGGACAGGTGGACTTTATCACAAATGCACAGTGAAGGGGCAGGCAGGTCAGTGATAAATGTGCAAATGCATTGAGAGGGGGACACGGATTTTTGAAAAACATTTGACCCCTTGGTCCTCTCCCTGAAGTAAGTATGACTTACGCTTCACCTTCCATCCATGTACCGGTTTCCCTTCAAAATGAACATATTGTACTTTGCAGAGGCGGACAATTTGCTGAATTTCATTTCACTCCTTCAATCTGCTTAATGAATAACAATGAGTTTGAAGGTTTCACTGGATCCCAGCACTCAGCTGAAATTTGCATTAACAGGTTCTCAGACCTCGCTCAACTTCGGTTCTGCCTGGATCACCTGCCTCTTGCCTGTCCTTGCATGGCTAACTTCGACACCAGCAAACGAAGCCAGCCCCTCCATTTTCCCGTAGAAGGCAGGAACAAATAGTCCAACAGGATACTCTTCAAATAAATTTATAATGCTTAAACTTACTGCATGGACAGATTTCACTCTTCTGGTAGTTAATGTGACTCATTTCTGAATTGGATAATTGCTATATGGTGGTGAATTCATCACTTCAAAACAAAAAGAGATGTGGGCGTGTTTATGTGTGTGTGTAGGGCATTAATGTGTACCAGCCATCAAAAAAGAGAATATCTTCAATCTACTACTGACTTTGACTCTATTCCAAACTTAAGTGGACACCCTCTGCTCCATAAATAGTTGAGGGAGCACTTAAAGCCCAGTCAAATGTTGACAGTCTTTTGGAGCCTGTCCACCATCTGTCCTGGGCAGGTGAGCTCTGTTAGCGCTGGCCAGGAATAGTAAATGTCCCTGCAGAAAGGAACCAAATACACATGGCTGGATGCACAACTGAAGTGAAGACACAATATTTGCAATGGAAAAGCTCACACTCTGATAGGGCTAGTTGTCATCCAGGCTGAATCTGCAGTGAAGACGTATCATCAGGCAGAAATGGATTCTATAACAGTTCTTCTGCTCTCGTAAGAGATTCTTATGATTTCTAGTTATCCTGTCATTCATGTACACTTAGATAATTTGATAAGTAAAAATAGAGGTATTCGAAAACCTTTTTCATTTATAGATTCTAGCAAATAGATGTTTAGAACTAAATTCTTGAGCAAGTCAGGACCAGGCTGCTTCAGACCCTTCCAAAGGCATGGACTGGCTACAAGACCAGTTTAGCCACTCATAAGGTGGAGATGGAAGGGAAGGCTTCCATCTCAGACATTTTCCATGGGATGCAGGAAATGGGAATGTTTGAAGATCAAGGGGATGCTGGCCTGCCTTCACTGAAGGCCCAGTATTCTCCTAGGAGTTAACCTAAATCTTACAAAACAAAAATAAATCCCATTGAACTTGAGTCCTTCAGAGATAAAATCCAATTTCCTGAGTCTCATATCCCAGAGACACTGTAGAAATTGAAATTTTCAAAACTGGTCTGGACAAGACCTTGAAAAATGTTTTGAAGTTAACCTTGTTTGGAGCAGCAGTTTGGACTAGATGACCTCCAGAAGTCCCCATCGAACTAAATTTCCCAGTTAATCTATCTTTCTCCACTGCGGATTCTCCTTAGACAGTTTCCATCTTTTCTGAAACACAATGTGCATACTCAGACATTAAACTACAGCTGGGCTTTGCACAAAAGTTATTTTGGATACTTTACAATCCTGTTTGTACACCTCAGTATTATCTTCATATAACAGTTCTGCCTCAGGTTCAGCCTACGATGGTTGCATCATAACCCCTACATTCTTTCCTGCACAACTCCTACCTATTTTTTTCCCACCCAGTTGATTATTCTTGTATACCTGACCTAACTTGCATTTATCTTACTGAGTTTAGTGCTGTTTTTTCAGCCTATATCCTATTTGTCGAGATAATTTTGAATTCTAACCCTGACTTTTGATGTACTTTTACATCAAAGTCTCCTCAAAGCTTGATATTTACAGATTAAATAACCAGGAGGTTATTAAACACTTCCTGATCTCTCTCTCTCTGTTGCACCTACTTCTTACAAATAAGCCACAGAGGAAACATGAAAGACCAAAGGAAGATACTCTTCTGCTATTGGATGCGACTCCTGAGCTACATTTTTACCAAGAAAAACAAAATCCTCAGTTATGGCCACCCCCAAACAAAGGCAGCGTCATGCTCCAGATGATAAGGCAGTTGAAATCCTACCAGGGTGAAGGGTCATATCCTAACACACTTGGGACACACATTCGGCTGATGAAGGGCATGGTGCGGGAGGAGTGGCATGCCGGCAGGAGGATAAGCCTGGCACTTCCAGCACGGTGCTGAGAAGCATGCACGAACATCTTCTGTGGGGCTGCTGCCTTCCTTCAGCGACCCACACTGCCCACCTCCTCACACTGCAGGGTATCTCGGCCATCTCTGTGTCTCAGGCCCATGGCTTATCAGGGACATGGTTTAGAGGTGGACTTGGCAGTGTTAGGTTAACAGTTGGACTCGATCTTAAAGGTCTTTTCCAACCAAAACCATTATATGATTGACCCATTCCCCAAGTTTGTATTTCATTCATGCAGAAGAGCATCTGCACAGTTATTTCACATTAACCAGTATATGCTTCACAGCCAGAAGGGTCATCTGTGCTACGTCTCATTTTAACTGCTCTTGTGATGCTTCTAAGAGTACCCCTGCTCTCCCTGTTTTACAAATATTATGGAGCCCCTAAGACTGTGCAGCACATTTGTTAAGTGAGCAGAATTTGTTCCATATTGACAGCACACTGGGAACATAGCTTGAGCTAAATGCTTTTGCCATGCACAGATGTCAAGCCCCATAAGGCTACCATGAGCCAGACGTGCAAATGTCACCAGTCTGTTACACTGGGGGTGGGGAGAAACTTACATGATTATCTCCAATTTGCTGAATATGTGATAAATATTTCTTTATAAAGAACTTCCAGCCTTTCAATCACCTCTCTTTGTCGGCTCCAGCT
The DNA here is from genome assembly GCF_964273445.1 of Streptopelia decaocto. Classification (NCBI taxonomy): domain Eukaryota; kingdom Metazoa; phylum Chordata; class Aves; order Columbiformes; family Columbidae; genus Streptopelia; species Streptopelia decaocto. Next base: position 93,197,424 of record NC_138663.1, read on the forward strand.
CTTCCCATCTTAATGGCTGGGCAAAATGAGGCACGAACTCCTGGAAGCAGACCTGTAACCTTAGCTTTGGAAGGACCCAAGGGCTGTACCATCTCTGCACAAAGCACTTATTTGGAGAATAAAACAAATTTGCTGTAGGCTTGCATCGTGACAGCGAGTATAGGCAGCTTTCTGTCCATGCAGTCAACTCTTCATCATGTGTGGTAACGGGTCAGGAAGTGACAGTTTACTTCTAGGATGATACTGCTGGCCCTCAGCTGATTCCCTAAGTGCCACTTGGGGGTTTCTGCACTAAATTCTCAGTTTCAAGAAACCTCTTTGTTATTGCAGTCCCATGTAAGTTTATGAAGCATAAAAATTAGTATGTGTTGCTGGACTGTCAGATGGCCTGTTGAGGAGACCAGATAAGCTACCTGTGGCTGAGGGAGATGTAGCTGTACAAATAATGTTTTGTAATTAAATAAATTAAATGGAAAATTTTGCTGACACTGCTTCAGTCCCACTGGCTGGGTCCCTGTTCTCCTGTCATTTTCTTCCCTCTTCCTGATCTGGACTGGAGGAAAGGTTAGGGAAGCAGTTCATCCCAACACATCCTGTCTGCAAAGGTCTGAAAGGGCACCTCACATCAGAGGAGGTCCCGGTGTAGACTCAGAGCCAACTTTTCCTCGAGCAATGGACCTACTGCTTGCCCCTGTGTCCTGTCTTCCCTCTGATCCTCTGCCAGGCTGTAGCTCTTCCAGCTACAGTCTTTCACTAAGCTCATTCCACTAGGGAATAACAGTCGGATCATTCCTGTTCTCACAGACTCTGTTGTATTAGTAGCAATAGGCCAAATTTCAAATATCTATGTAGTAGAAAGACACATCACAGAATCACATATATAACATATAACTCCTACGTGTGCATTAACTCAGTTCACAGTACAAATCCAGTTTGTGTATCCAAGTGCAGTGTTAGATGTTCAAATAGCGGACCCCACAAAGCCTTTATGTGGAAACTGTGATGCATAAACCTACACAACTAACATCAGGTGTATTTTTTACTCAGAAATCACATGTTTTCTCTCAGACATAAGAGTTCTTTGAATAACTGATAGGGTAGATTTAAGACTCATTGTTTAAACAAAGAGATGATATGGACAAGTACAAATTCTCCTTTGCACAGCTGAGCCAGTTGCAAGGCTTTTCGTGAATGTGTCTCAGGGTAAAGCCTCCAGAGGATAACTCTGCCCTGCTGAACTGTTGTGTACTAAAGCCTGTGTCAATACCTGCATCCTTACTGAGAACTTCTTTGGGAGATTCAGCCCATCTAACATGTTAATAATTGTAGGTGTCTTCATCTGAACTAATCACTCTGGTCTCCCTTTATAATCAATGGAGTGAAATAGGCAATTTTAGGCTGTGACTCATATGACATATCTTAATATCTACTTTAGGACAAAATGAATCATGCTCTAGAGCTTTTTTTTTTCTTCTTTCTTTCTTTTTTTTTTTTTTTTTTTCCTCTCTCAATGCAGCTAGGAATACTAAATGGGACAGATATCTATATCTCTACACAGCCCCCTCCCCTTTTAACCCAGAATACATACAGATCACAAGAGCTTCTCTTACCCTCTGAGTACATAAGCTTTGCTTCAGCTTTTTCGTACCCCGAGTTTGCAGTCTGGTCACTGCTTTGCTGTGACTTACAGTATGTTTACTGGTGAAGTCCTTCAGGAGTGATCCCACAACACTCTTCCTACATCTCCCCATCATTCTGCAGGTGTTCCCCCCCTGTACTGCCAGTGAGCTGAGCAGGACCTCATAATACCTCCTGTGCCTTGTGAATGTCTGTAGCCTGTGAGAAACACTTGTGTTCAAAACCTGCCTGGACACATTCCTGTGTAGCCTTATCTAAGTGTTCCTGCTCCCACAAGGGGATTGGACTAGATGATCTTTTGAGGTCCCTTCCAGTCCCTAACATTCTGTGATTCTGTGTTTGACTAGAGCTGCATTTTATTCCTACTCTGCTTCTACCTCCATGTTTGCATGGTGTCCAGCTAACACCTAGGTAAGTGACACTTAAGCACAGTCCCATCCTCAGGTTGAACAGGAAGAATAAGGCAAAGACTGTATTTTCAGGAGAAGGAGCCGTATTTCAAAGTCACTTTCTGCATGAAACCAATCCCAAGTGAGCCCTGCAGAAGGCAGGAGGAGCATTCTTGTGGAGAGCTCATTTATTGGCACCTGCAAGAGAGCACGAGAGAGGCATGTATGTGCCACTAGAGTTCTCAGCACAAGCTGAGAATCCCATTTTCTTGAACCTTGCTGGAATTTCAAGTATATCTGCAATGCTGATTGCCTATAGATATATTACTTCTGTAATACCATTGCCAAATTCCCCTAGCAGGGCCTCAATTGGTGGCTTGCATCACTACATCATTTACTCAGGTACTGGAGGCTAACTGGGTTCCAGAGAGCAGTAATCACTCATTTTTGCATTGATATGGCATTGGGGAGATAGCTGTCTGGGGCAAGCTCGTGATACAGAACCACAGGAATTTGTTCACATCTGCAGAAATTCCACGGCCAGACTACGACCTCATCGTGGTGTGTGAATTTTGCTTGCTCCTGAAGAGCTGCTTTGCAGGTGGGGTAAAGAGGCAATCACAGCAGGCACCATGCTGTGCAAATGTGTGATACCCTCTGTTCTTGGAGATCCCTCAGGAGCTCTGCAAGTCCTAACATGTTTCTTTCCTCATCAGCCTCTCTGCATGAGGGCCTCAGCTGCAACCAGGAAGCTGGGTGGTTTCACCCTGCTCTGAGATGCCTAATAGAGAAGTGCAGAGTGTTGTCAAACCACCACTCTAATGTGAGGCAAAAATTTCCATCTTCCAGAGCTGCAGAGAGCAGAAGGCAGTACCCATTGCTTCTGTGCCAGCTGCTGAGCAAAGAGATCATCCCTCATGCCTAGCAAGGCTCTGCTTTTATATCCACTGCGCAAGGGTGCCTGTGACATCTCCCCAGACTGCACACCGGTCCCAGGAACTGGAATGTGGAGAGGTCTGTCCTGAGTGACAAATGGATGAAAAAGGGACAATCACATAGGCTGAGCCAGAGAAATGCTGTGCTGACAGACACCCTTGCTTCCCCAAATGGCAAAATTAGAAGATGCAGGAAAGCAAGGGGTGGGATGCCCCTTCCAAGAGATGTCCAAGGGACTAGGACTGAGATTTTCACTCTCATATCATGTAGGAGCTTTTGACATCTGACATCCTTTCATCCTTTTCTAATCCTCAAGTCACTTCCCGTACTTCTTACTCTTTTTTTTTTTTTGTTTGTTTGTTTGTTTTTTTTTTTAGAATTGGAAGCAGCTATGGTCTAAAACACTTTTGGAGAAAAAGGAAGAAATAAAAGCAGGGGGACAGATTGCAATCTATTGCTAGTTTCAGAAAAAAAATAACCAGTTCTATTGCTGAAAAGGAATCTGTAGTGCAATATTAAAAGATAAATTTCTTTGAGAAAGAAATTACTCTAAGAGGGATGAGTATTCTATTGCATATGTGAGACTGGTGTTCATCCAGGAGAAAAAAGGACCTTTTATAAGGTCATATGAAACATTTTCAGCAGTAGAAAATGTTACCCATTTACATTCCACAGTTTTTTCTTCTTTTAAATATTTTAAATATTTTCTGGTGCAGAGAATGGTTTCAGGCTAAGAGAACTCATTCGCTAGAATTATTTTTCTCTTTGGTTTGCACGCTACAGCCAGGCAAAGGTGTAGTTCTGCTATCTGCTAAATCTGAGCAGTATTTAACGACAAAAGCAGCCCACCTGAAACAAATAGTCTCCTTTGTGGAGGAAGAGATAATTCAATGAAAAGGGCAGTAACAAAAGGCTCAGTCCTGAGAGAAGCTTAGCAGTGTGGCACTGATCCTGTATGGCCCCATTTGAAAACTGCGGCCCTAGTCTGTGCTGTCAAGCACTTACTGCCATGATGCAAGGGCAAAGCACCCCGGATCCTGCAGGACACAGGCCCAAATGAAATAACCTGAGCACAGTTTCTGGGGATGACAGAGGTTTATGAAATGCTAAGACAGCTGGTGAGGTAAAATAATTTGACCTCAAGAGGTACCCAGTTTATGTGCAGTTGGTGTGTGAGTGAGACAGTTTTTTAATAGATAATGACTGGTGAGGTATCTCTGTTCCAACCAGCTGGTATCCTGTTCTTCATCTAAAGATATAGGCTGGAAGCAATTAAAGTTAATCCTATTATACATGCTACATGGAAGATTTGGGAGCCAAAAAGATTGCGTGGTACTTGCTGTAAATTCTCTTTCTTTTTTTTTTGAGGGGAAAGTCAGGATATTTCTTATCTTCTTTTAAACATTAATGCCCTGAAGTTTTTCATATTCTTGCAGATTCTGGATTTTTTTTCTGACTTCAGTGTATTAGACACTATGTCTTAGATTCCCTGCCAGATTTGAAAACGATGACAACAACAATAATATTTGAAATCCAATAGTTTATTTTTTCAAGGATACTTCTCACTGTCTATTTCTGGAACTTTAAAATTCCCCGATTTTTAAAATTAATTGCTGTTTGCTATCCAGGCTATCAGACTGGAATGATAGCCTCAAAGAATTATAAAACTACCTCATATCCACAGAAGTCTATCTGAATTTTTAAATTTCATTGGCTATTTAAGTAAGCTCTTTTCCCCCCAGGAGTTGGGGCAACAGCTCCTGGTCAACTCCAAGCCTGGTGCTGCCCATACAGGAGGAAGCATTGGTTGCCGAAGCATCATTTTAATCCTGAACATTGTCAGGCTCTTCAGGGGAAGGCAGGGGGCACACAGAAATATCCCATGATCTGTGGGCTGCCAGCTGAACCACTGTGAATAGAAGCTGGTTTTGCCCCATGAGCACATACAGAAAGAGGCCATCCTTCCTTCTGTTGAAAACAGCAGAATGATAATTCTCTTGTTTCCTAATAAGGAGATTTTACAGAGAATTTTAGTTTAGCCAATTTTTGTCACACATTGCTATTTAATTGTTTTCTTCCCTTAATTAAGTTCATCTGCCAGGATTTACCCAGAGAACTGTATCTAAGTGTTCTTTTGCTGACTGCAAACACTTGTCTTTGAGAACATTTGTTCCTAAATTTTTGGTTTTGCTCTATTTGGATTTGTTGACCAGAGTTGTCAAAGGTTTAGGACAGGACTTCTGATTCATTTAAGGAAGGCTTTGAAATATGTAACTGGCAAAGTTTAAGTTTGGATAACGATATTATAGGTTCCCACACACCCCTCCCCCTCCAAAAATTGAAAAGCATAATGGCGACAGATCAGAGGTGGATATAGTTTTGTTGAGCTTCATCATAACTACCTGAGTGAACCTGAACCCAAATTCCATAACTTGAGATGATTTATTGTCTCGCAACAAAGTAATCCAAAACTTGGCTTTGTGTGGTTGCAAGGGAAAATTCCACAGCTTTGACATCTCTCTGATTTTGTTGTGCTTACACAGTTAATTTTTAAAAGGCAAAACAGATGCTACTTTGAGAAAATCTATGTAAAGAAACTACAGGAAAAAAGATGGTTGCTGACTGAACTAGAACAAAAGGAACATTATACAGAAACCCGTTTTGTTTTGTTTTGTTTTTTTCTACTTTGTATACACTGCAAATATATAATGGCTAAAATTGCTTTCATTGGAAGAAATACAGAAGTAGGAATGGTCCCTTACACCACATTTTTTTCTGTTTTCTCTTCAGAAAAGTTTTGAGAAACCATGTTGGTACCTCTAGATTCAAGTGGTCGCTCTTTCTCAGATTTTGGAAGAGCGTCTTCTATGTAAAAATCCCCCAACACTTGGCCCCAAATTATATTTAGTGTTTAAATATATACTGTTGTGAGACATAGCACATGTGCTCCTGTGCTTGTATTTCAGTATTCATACTTATTACCTCTGTTGTTTTTTTTTTCTTTTTCCTGGGTCATAAAGAGTCATCTGCACCTGTCTGTCTTCAGAAGAACTGCTGTCATTATTTATGAAATGTTTTCATCTTCCTTGTATTTACCTCTACAAATTATAGGTAATGGAAACCCAACATGATGGACAACAAGGCCATTGCCACCTTGCAGTTTCTCAGTCTGTGTCTATCAGGAGCAGTCTGGTCCTAGAGCACTGGGTCCAAATTTCCATTAAACGCTTCCAACAAACACATAAGTGGTTCCAGACATTCAGGGTAGCAAAGCATCTCGAATCCTGAACAGCTGGGAGACAGCTCCCCAGCAATCCTAAATAAATGTTCCCCAAATCACAAGAAAAGGTCAATCTCCAACTGTGGTGAGGTCTTGAAGCACCTGAGCAGAAGGCTGAAGCTCTACAAGGTTCACTATGTCCATGGAGCAAAAGGAAGCAGCATGGCCAGGGAGGTGGATTGCTGCGTGCATTTTCCAGCATTTTCCATGCATTTTCCAGCTACGTTGTGCTGGAGAAGCCTCTTTACCTCCCTGCAAATCTGCTGAGCTGTATAAATCCTGTGGGAATTGTGGACATAAGGACTGTTTATGTATTTGTACAGTGCTTGTTGAAATGGGTGGCCCTTTCTGATGTTAAATGTAGTGGGGAAAAGGGCTGGGAGAGAATAAAAAAGATACCACTAGGTGATGGCTAAGGAGGAGTTCAGTTCCCATCTGGATATTCCCAGCTAACCCATATAAAGGGAAATGGCTTTTTTAATGTGTACATAAATTCACAGGCAATCAGTCAAGCAAGAGGCCTCATAGTTAAAGAAAAAGGGCCAAGCATAACCATGCAGTAAGCAGGCATGTTGGCAGCAGGAAAAAAATAAGAAAAGGGATATGTATTCATTTACAAGGACTGAATTTGCCTTACAGAATGAAAGGGGTTGCTAGTCTGTGGCAAATTACACTGTCCTTGTACCTTAAGCAACCACAGTCCCAATAAGTCTCTGAAGAGAACGCCAGAAAATGAAAAAAGCAAGTGTCAGACATGCTCCTTTAAGGAGATTATTTTTCCAATCGATCTTTTATATAGAGGGAAACTGATTCTGTCCCATCTCAATCTTATAGTTTGTTACAAGATTTGCCATATTTCTAGTCTTCAGTGAACAGAATAATAGTTTGCTTTTCGCTTCACCTTGGAGAGAAACACTGAAACCTAGAATTATTACCACCAAACAGATGGGGATATTTCTCATGAAGATGAAAAAGCAAAGGCGTAATAAATGAAGAACGTTTGAGAAGGGAAGGTTAAAGCAGGCTCTGCTGCACTGTGTTTGGCATTACTGTTTTAGCAATGTAGGTGGTTTTCCAAACTATTATTTTTTTTTCATGTTTCAACTGCTGCAAATCCTCTGAAGGGGAGGGTGGATGGTATTCATCGTTTACCACAAAGGACCTACACGATGTGGGTGCAGTCCGCTCACAAACCTGGCCATACTCCAGCCTTTCAGGTCTCCCACAGCTCTGTCTTGGTCAAAGGGGTACAGCACAGCCAGCTTTTCTCTGTGGTTTCAGCACCCTGTTCTTTGGGGGTCTGTCCCAGCTGGTACCAGCCGGTCCATCTCAGTAACCATCCTGAGACTGAGAGGCAACCAGCTCAGAGGCTTGGTCCCTGGCTTGGGACCTCTTCCCCTCCTCGCTCTGTATGCAAAGAAATGCTGGTGGATGATGTCACCAGTGACCTCGTGTTTGCGGTCAAGGGCTGCAACTGGTGCAAGTGGGTGAAAATCAGGATGAGAGGTACAGAGATGGGGTCCCAGGACAGCTCATGTAGTACAGCTGCACTAGGGTACCCTGGATATACCCTGGGTGCCTGCTAAGCTGTTCCTACCTGACCTCCTCACTTAGCCTATCTTCTCTTACAGAAATGAATAATCTGGCTCCCTGTGGTGACACAGTCTGAATTATTGCTTTGTGTTGTTTGTTTGTTTGCTTGTTTGTTTGTTTGTTTGTTTTTAAGCTGAAAGCATATTTTATTCCTTCAATTTCTAGTCAGCTGAAAGTTTTCTTTCAAAATTAATATATGGACAATGATGTCCTCCAAGAACAAACATGAAGAATTTGAGACCTAGCAGAGAGTTTATCATAAAGTCTGTGAAAGCAAGTGCTCCTAGTTGGAATTTATAGATTTTAAATCTGGAAAGGACATTATGAATGCGTAATATGACCTCTTGTATAACATAATCCATAGACTTTTACTTAAAAATTCTCATCCCCTTTAACTAAACCAAATCATTTTGAAAAGATAGCTGGTCTCACTTCAACAACTCAAAATTTAAAGACATTCTCTTCCCCACCCCGCCACCATGGGTAATTACTTTCACTGTTACGATATTTTGCAGACTTCTATTGTGAATTTGTCATAGCCGTAATATACATCTGTCTCATCTGGCAACAGTCTTCTCACATCCTAGCTCTTCTTACAAGCAATCAGCTCACACTTGTAAACAAATAATTTCCTCTTCTTACCCTGCAGACTACCCAGAATGAGCTCCCTCATGTTTGATGGAACAGCTAGATTTTACAGACCTTGAATCATTCTTGTTGCTGTGTGGTGGGTTTTTTTTAACTGTTTATTTGGTGTGTTCAGCATCCTGTTCACTTGCAGAGAAAGTGTTCTGTCCAATTTTGCTTCAAATGGTCGAAAAGTATGTAGAACAGGTTTTGTGGACCCATCCATTCTTGGAATACTGATGTTGACTAGCAGATCTGCTTCGTTTCATCAAGGCCTTTTCTATTTTTGCCTGCAAAGGAGTTAGTGAAGTAATCAGTGAAAATTTGGGGTGGGTAAGTATTCAAAGGAAAGACATGCAGGGCTACATGCAAGGCAGGGCCTTTCCTTTCTATTTGCTGGAGCTATCTGTAACCCATACAAGTTATTTGGGTTTGCATGGTACATTTGTTTTTCTAGACATCTGATCTGAAATTTGCTGTATAAAACTGATTTGAAAAAAAACCCAACAGATTTAAGCAGCTTCAGATTTTGTGGATATTTGGATCACACTTGGAATTTGCAGTCGAGGCCTCTTGCTGATGGCAAAGAAAGTTGCAGAAGTGTTTGATCCTCAGCACAGGCTTATGTGTTACAGTCATGTGAATAAACGTGTTTCAGAGGATGCCTGTTGCAAAGGTGCTGAGAGTTGGTTTCTGTGTCAACTGTAACTAACCCTTTCTAAAGAGAAAGCAGCAGCAGCCTGCTTTTATGTCCATCTATTGAAACGTATCCTGAAAAGAAAAATTCAGCAAGCTGCAAGCACTTGTCATTCTGTGTTATACCCCATCCCACATTTCCAGGTGGTTAAAGGAGAAGCACAAATTAGGGAAGACAGTTCAGTACCAATGAGCTTTGAGTGACGCGGAGCAGAAAGCACAGTTCTGTCCGCACTTTGTGGAAACAAGCAGAAACTTAGAGTTGTCCAGAGTTTTCTCTTCAGTGGTTGATCAAGAGGCATTCTTTACGTCATTGCTTTAGCTTTTCTACTCTCTTACCCTTCCTCCATCTCCTTGCCAGACTTTGAAACTAGTTGCTGGTATGTGGGGAGAGGGCAGCTGCCAGTATTAATCTGCATCATCTCTGAACGTACTTCACCTTTTTGAAGGAACAAGGTTCCTCCAGCTTTTCTTTTTGGACTTGGGTGATACTTTTTCTTGTGATGGTATGTATCATTTTATGCTCTCAAGGAGTGACAACAAAATGCCATTTAGCTATACAGCAGCTTTATAGAATGTCATGTTTTTATACTAGATTGTCACATTGTTATTTGGGATAAGCAGTTACTCCACCAGAAATCTCAGTGACTTCATTTGGACCATTGGCAAAGCAGCTCCACTGACAGCTCAGCCTCCTCCTTGCTCCCAGTAAGGCAGATTTTAGAATGAATGAGAGCCCTTTGATCTCCGGCATCTCACCCTTGGTAAAATAGCAATGTCACCAAAGCTAGCAGGATGGGGGTTTGAGCTTTTGTTGGAGTGTTAAGCAGGCCATTGTTTCACATTTCCTACTTGGTTCTTTTAGAATTCCATTTGATCTAACTCCACTGCTAGTAGTCCAAAAATAAAGCAATTCCTTGGGGTATGAACACTATTCCGACAAAATAATACCAATATTTGTCTGCTTTCCCTCCCCGGTATCCAGCATCTTTGCCAGCTCATTTTTCCTCAAAGAGGAAATAACTCATTGCTGGAATTCAGACTTTCCTGACTTCTTGGAAGCAGGGAGTATCAAGCGTTCTGAGTAATGTTTCCTATTGAAACCTTCTTAAAATAGTCTTTAAAATATCTGCCACTTTTGAAATGTTTAAGTTCCCTGGGGGTGTAATTCTGCTGACATTGATGGCATCTGCCAGAAGAAACCCTGGTTCTGCAATTTCTTCTGTGAGTTGCAGTGCCCTTTGCTCTGTAAGGAAAGCTGCATGAAATAGGTCCAAACCCAGCCATGAGCCTTTTTTGCTGTGATTTTTTTCAGGCTGTGCCCAGCATTCAAGCAGATCTGATGCTTATCTGACAGGGGTTGAGCTACTCTGGTGAGCAGGGTCATCACTTAGAGAGGAGGGAGAGGGCAGTCCTCAAAAATATTGGGAATAGAAAAAGACAAGTATTTGATCATTTTCTATGGAACCAGTCCTCCCAAGAAAACACCTATAAATCAAAAAGCAAAGCTCTCTCACGTTACCAGAAGAGAGGCGAAAGGCTCATAATTCTTACTGAACAAATCACATGCAAGTGAGTCATTCATAATTGCTTTATAAAAATAGTGAATAAATGCTGTCTTATTCTGTACTTGATGAAGCACGTGTACAACAAGTCAAAAGAACTTATCTTTTGAGCACAAAGATGTGGGAATAAGGTGCAGTAAGAACAGCACCTTGTTGAAAAAATGAATCCCACAGCCGAAAAATGTCTTTGGGAGATGTAGCTCTCTTGTAAAGCAAGAGAATCTGCTGCAGGAAGATTTGCTTCTGTGCGGAGGAAGAGTTTGCGCTTTTGATTTTAGTCTATCTTTGTGTAAATGAAACTGGCTCCCAAGTAAGCATGGTCAAATCAGAGATTTCATCTTTTTAAGACCAAATTTCTTCATACATTTATTATTTATTTCCCTGGATACTAGATGGGCAACACAGGTTGATTGTGTTTTCTCTTTGACTAGTTAAATTTTTGCTCAAATTACCATTTTTTCCCTGCAGTGAATGTATATGCTGAACTTTGACTACAAAATAAAACCAAGCCAAACACTTGGATACAATATATTAGAAGGGAAAAACTTGTGCCATGCTGAAGTTTCACAATCTAATCTTTTTCATGTATGTGCTGTCAGTTTTTTGCCAAATTAACTCCAAGGAATAATTTTATTTTTCACACACACATGTAAAAATCAACATTAATGTACGATTTTTGCCTTGAAAAATAGTTTTGACAGGTATTGCCTGAGAGAGCCAAGCAGTGTTCAGTCCACCCACCTACAGCTCTCTTACTGACAGGTGAACACATTCAGCACTCCTCCCATCAATATTTCAAGAGGTTGCATGTGAAAAGAAAGCCTCAGAAAACTCTTGCAAAGTGAAGCACAGAGTGTTAACGTGGTGGGTTAGGAAGTCCATACGGGCAGTCCTGATGGGGGCTGCGTCTCAGCCTTGCCTTGGAAAGACTGAATAGTCCTGTATCACATATGTCTCATTCACTTGATAGGTTCCCCCTTCCGGAACCCTCCAAGTGGAGGTCTGTCTGATGCGCTTATACACTTCAGCCCTGTCGGCTCTTGGGATTCAAATTGGGACACATAAATTTATGTGCCCACAAGCAGGTGCCTCCTGTAAAGGTAGCAGCTCAGCTACCCTGCTGGATCTCCTCAAGGCAGCCTGAGGACTGTCCAGCGCACCCTAGAAGAGATGTCTACATCTGGTCAGGACCATTGCTCTTCAGACCTAAATGAAAACACTTAAATTTGTGTCTTAAATCTGTGAGGTATGTCCTAGCTGTGGTGGGTCTGTAAAGGGCAAGTTTATGCCACTGCTCCTCCTGCTCCCAGTGCAGGGACACCAGGGCTGTCCCTTCCTACAGGAGCTGGTACAGGTTTGTGTCCCTCCAGAGGGAAGGAGATATTGGAGTGATACGTGCTCCTGTGCTGCTGGTGTCTTCCACTCCAAAATGCCTCTGGATACTTTTCCAACACACACATTTGGACATCAAGAGGATACTCAAAGCTATTTCTTACAAGCAGGCACACAGAAAGGTGCAGTTGCCTTGCTGTTGCTTTTTGGATGAGAAGCAAATGATGAGCAAATGCAATATTCAAAGTACTAAGGATTCATAAGTTTAAGGGCATTAAAGGTACTTTTCTGTAAATTCTTTGCTCAAGAACATGAGGGCCAGGACTAGCTTGACTAGCTGTTAGGGATATCTAAAATGAGTGAAGCTCCTAGGCCAGATCTGGTGAAACCAACTGCTTTTCCAGGCATGGTAAGTGTATTTAGGGCCATGGCAGTACTAGTACCAGGCAGAAATTGAAGTTCCTCACCTTCCACTATTTATGACCATGTCATAACATGGTCTCTTCTGGGTATCCCTTGGCAAATTTGCCATGTCTTGAGAAAATGTGGGCAATCCCCCTCTGCTCTGAGGCTCACAGAAAACTCCAGCTGCTCTGGAAGCTTCCCTGGAGCTGTCAGACTTGTGGGGAATAATTGGAGGAGTAATTAATTGTGTTTGCTGCCAAGAGAAGTGTGGCACACAGCAGTCGACTGGAAGGGCTGGGCCATGGTCCTGGAGCCCATATGTCTGACTGAGTGTGATGGCATCCTTCTCCTGGTCTGCTTCTGTTGACAGATTCAAGTTAGGATTCAGGCTTTCTCTCAGCACTGGGCACTGTGGCAGCTTTGATTAATGCTCTTGTCACCTCCTGCATTGATTCCTTCAGCTCGCCTTGTCCTCTTCTCCTACTTGGCCTACTTCAGGATGCAGCTGCTCAGCAAGAAAGCCTCCATCTCTCTTACATGAACAACGTGACCTACCTAGCCATGGTCAGCTCCACAGAATGGATGTGTTTTGTGCCTGATCAGAGGTGGCGTGAAGTCACACATAGATCATATGCAGCATTTTGCCACGTGTTTTGCCACATGTTTCATCCCCAGTTGGGCAGGATTGTTTTAATGCTCTGCTGGGCACCTACCCCAGGTGGCTCATGGGTGGTTCACCCACCAGGGCCACCACGGGTGGTTTGCATTCTTGAAGTCACCACTCACCTCCAGAAATGCCACTCACTACTTTCTAAAAAGGTCTATTTCCTTAAATCCTGTAGATTGAATAGTAAAGCCTGCATGTCCTTTCAACACAGGGTAAGACACATTGCTGGTATGGTGCCATGTAGCTCCAAGAAGCTGCATAGCAGGAGGTGAAGGGTGTGAATAGGCTGAGAAGACTGGAGTCACCACCCATCCACCCTCTCCAGCTCCCAAAGTGGCGGAGATCCAGCTCTGCCTTTGGTTATGCATGTTACTGAATGGGGATGCAGCTGTTAATTATTGGGAAACTCTGATACATGTTTGCATGTCGTTAAGTGTCTTTTTTATAAATAGTCCAAGACCGACTCCTGACGTTGCTTGCTGTGGTAGGAAGACAACAAACGTGGACAGGCAGCTAATGGCCTCAGGCAGATCTGAGCCAGGCCTAGTGCTGCCCCATTCACCCCTGCCTGAGGAGAAGACATTTCCACACATGATCTCCTTTCCATCCCGGGGCCAGTGGCACAGGCTGGCAGCAGGACTAAGCCAGACCAGGACTTGTCTGAACATGCACTGCTGTTACATGACAAACATGTCACGCAAATGTCCTAAGCTGCACTGGGTGACAAGACCAAGCGCACTAACGATACAACAAACCCAAGTGTCAAAACAAGCAGTCTGTGTGCACGTTGCATGCCTACAATTTTTACCTGTGTATGTGTACTCCCCTGTAAAATTATCTCCTTTGTTGGTCCCAGAACAAAAGAGAAGTTCTTACAATAGCCCAAACATGCTGATTTGATTAAAGGCATAACATGGTTTTAATATAAACTGTGGCCTTAACTTAGAAGAGAGATTTTCACCACTGGATGGCAGAATCTTCCTCTAGTCTAACAATATGATAGCAGAACAATTTGCTAAAATTAAAGTGAAATTGGAACTGTCATAATCAATCTGGTGTCTGATCAAAGTGGAAGGATCTACTGGCAACATAACTGCAGAGACAAAAGTTATATTTTTTAGAAGCTCCTTTCTGACTACAACATCTGACCTGTTAACATCTGTCCTGCGAATTACAGGGCACTTGTTTTTCTGCAGATTTGTCAGTGTCCCCCAACCTTGCCCACCTGGTCAATGCAATGCTTATGTCTACACAGAGTATCTTTTCTCTTCAATCCCATATTACACCACAACTAAATGTCTGAATTACAGAAATCACCACACACTTGGGAGATGTATTTAGAAAGATGCTGTAGTTAGCAATATTATAACCTCTTAAAAATACAAACATAACAGTAGGTACATGGGCTAAAGCTCAAGCAATATAGTGGTTGGGCCAGCAATGGCAATATTTCAAAAGAATTTAATTTCTATTGAGACGATGTGGTATTTTTAACTTATTGTTGGAACTTTTCAGGAATTACTTTTAAGTAAGCAAAAATAAACATCTAGATCCATAATTTCTTCTTTTACTTAGAGTATATACTGACCAGCTTCATTGAACTGTGCCTGAGCAAAAGGTGAACAAGAAAATGAGCTAAGGCTTCATCACTGCCAAGTGGCAAGACAAACTTTGTTCTTATCTTCAGAAGGTTTAGTGTTAGTTTCTGTGAAGCACAGATTATTAGTTTCTATTAGCAGAGTCTATTAAGTAATTTGGAGTATTGCTAAGTATCTAAAACTCTAATTATTTTCTAAGACCTGATTCCATAGGGTTGTCAACACGGCTTCACCAGGGGGAAGTCATGCTTAACCAACCTCATAGCCTTTTTGTGAGGACATAACCAGGTGGATAGATGATGGCAAAGCAGTGGATGTGGTCTATCTTGATTTTAGTAGAGCATTTGACACAATCTCACACAGCATCCTTACAGGTAAACTGAGGAAGTGTGGGCTGGATGGTCAGGTAGTGAGGTGGACTGTGAACTGGCTGAAGGAAAGAAGCCAGAGAGTCATGGTCAATGGGGCAGAATCCAGTTGGAGGCCTGTATCTAGTGGAGTGCCTAAGGGGTCAGTACTGGAGCCAGTATTATTCAATATATTCATCAGTGACTTGGATGATGGAATAGAGTGCACTGTCAGCAAGTTTGCTGATGACACCAAACTGGGAGGAGTGGCTGACACGCCAGAAGGCTGTGCTGCCATCCAGCGAGACCTAGACATGCTGGAGAGTTGTCCAGCGAAAAATTTTATGAAATGTAACAAGGGCAAGTGTAGATTCTGGCATCTGGGCAGGAACAACCCCAGGTTCCAGTATAAGTTTGGGAGTGACCTGTTAGAGAGCAGTGTAGGGGAAAGGGACCTGGGGGTCCTGGTGGACAGCAATGTGACCATGAGCCAGCACTGTGCCCTTGTGGCCAGGAAGGCCAACGGCATCCTGGGGTGTATTAGAAGGGGGGTGGTTAGTAAGTCAAGAGATGTTCTTCTCCCCCTCTACTCTGCCCTGGTGAGACCACATCTGGAATATTGTGTCCAGTTCTGGGCCCCTCAGTTCCAGAAGGACAGGGAACTGCTGGAGAGAGTCCAGCATAGGGCAACAAAGATGATTAAGGGAGTGGAGCATCTCCCTTATGAGAAAAGGCTGAAGGAGCTGGGTCTCCTTAGTTTGGAGAAGAGGAGGCTGAGGGGGGGGCCTCATTAAAGTTTATAAATATGTAAAGGGTGAGTGTTAGGAGGATGGAGCCAGGCTCTTCTCGGTGACAACCAATGATAGGACAAGGGGCAATGGGTACAAACTGGAACACAAGAGGTTCCATTTAAATTTGAGAAGAAACTTCTTCTCAGTAAGGGTGACAGAACACTGGAACAGGCTGCCCAGGGGGGTTGTGGAGTCTCCTTCTCTGGAGACATTCAAAACCCACCTGGACACCTTCCTGTGTAACCTCATCTAGGTGTTCCTGCTCTGGCAGGGGGATTGGACTAGATGATCTTTCGAGGTCCCTTCCAATCCCTAATATTCTGTGATTCTGTGACTTTGTACAGAGTATCTCTTTAGAAGCCTTTGTTCCTGTTATTTTTTACTCCCTCTTTCCAGGTCATTTATGAATGTCTAAGTTACATCTTTTTGTTGAAGTGATTTTATCTTAAAAGAGCCAAAATAGCATTTAGAGTGGTAGGGAACTGAAATGTGCTTTGAGTCACTATTTCAGCAACAGAATACGTAGACAATTCCAGAAAAAGTAAAAGATAAAGCAAACAGGGCAGTAGGAGCACAAACAAAACAAAAGCCATGTAGACATGTCCGGAGGGGTGGGGGATGCTGCTTATGACACAATGAGCCAGGGATCTTCCCACCTCTCGGTAGATGCCATGCCGGAGCAGCGTTTCAGCAGGCAGCACCAGCTCACATGGGTAAACCCCAGCGAGGGGCTGGGAAGCTGCCTGTTGTCTCCTCTCTGGCAATTACCACTTGGCTCAGGATTACAGCTTACCTTGACTAAAATGACCTCCGTGGATCACCTAGATGTGGTCCCACCACCCCTCTGTGCCGAGCAGCTCTCCTGGTGTCTTCACCAAAGAGCATCTTAACCCTGAAAACTACAGAGCTGCATTTCCTCTGAGCACTGCTTGTCAAGGCGTGCCGGAGGGTGAGAGGGCCTTGAGAACATCTAGATTATAATTAAACAGGAATTTACAGTAACTAGACATAAGTGGCTTGAACGACAAATTTACTTCTGATAAAGCTAGATGAGTTTACCCAGATAAATCTGTGTTTTCTTCCATCCTGAATAAAATGTAGTTTTGTAATTTATATTGGGGGAGCACTGAGAAAGCTTCTTTTTCACTTGAGGGCTAATTGCAGGTCCAATAAAAGACTTCATCTGGACCACAACGTTATCGAGCAGCATTATTCTTTGCCTGCATGCTGGGCTTGTCAGAGGATCCTAGCTCCTGATTAAGAAATGTAAAACCAGATTAAGACTAAATAAACCATCAGCCATGATGTTTTAAAATATCCTATTAAAGGCATAGTGAATGCACACAAAGTGTTTGCAGCATGACCTGTAGTTTATTTTTCCAGAGGCCTCCTCATTCAGCAGAGGCACATCAGGGTAAATTCCCATGTCACCTGGACTCATCACTTTTATGCCACTGATATTCATAATCTGCTAACAGGGTGGGACATCGATGTTACACGTGAATCAAACACACCTGGGATTGTTCTCTTGCATTGGACCAGCAGGTCTGGGGCCACTCTCACCATATTTTTGAGTCTCCCTTCCCTTTGGGAGAAGGATGGGGCAGCCAGCCTATGCCCTCAGGGCAGCTGCTGGAGGTGGGTTTCCCTGACCATGACCTGATGGGCATGTAAGGGTCTCTGCTGCTCTCCCTGTGAGACTCTGCAAAGGGCAGTCTGTGCCTCTTCTGTTCCCCATTTTCTTACAGAAACCACTGTCTGCTCAGTCCTTGGTCTTTTCTTTTTCTTTCTTTGGGTGCTGACCTCCTCCAGGGATGGTACAGAGCATCACCTACACAGGTGGGAATTCCCTGGGGCCTTCTTTTATGACTCCCGTCTACAGTAGTATTAATGCTGATGTCTTATGCTTACCAAATCTTGTTGTCTTGCAGTTAGGTGTCATTTTTGATGAATGGCAGGCAACATTTTTCCTCCTTTAACACATGGGGCACTGCTAATGGGGGGGCTCCCAATGCATCTGCTAACCAAATATGAGATTTGGGTGGCTCGTTTAGAGGGCAGATCTTGTGTTGATGCCACACAGCCCTCAGCTTCCATGTCCTCATCCACTGCAGATTCACTTTAGAAGAGCTGATGGACTAATTCGGCATGTCAAAGCTAATGTGAAATCCTTGGGTATATCAGCTTTTCAAAGCACAGTCATAAATGTCAGCAACTTCAACATTGGCAGGATTTACAGCAAAATTATGGCTTAACCTGTCATGAAGAGTAGCCTCCAAAAAATTAGTAATCTTGCCTGTGTTTTGCAATGCGTGTCTTTGGTAGAGGTCACATTGGATATTCACTGCTGAGCGTTTAACAGAAAAAGTAGTACACAACCTGATGCTTGTACACTAATACTTAATTTTTGCTTGTGCTTTCAACATTCATTATTTTTTTCCATTTTGTGTCTTTCCTTCTGCAAGCGCACACCTGCTGTATGAATGTCCCTGTGACATGCTGCTGTCTTTTGGTGTTAATGTCACAGATACGGGGCTTTGTCTCGCTGCGACTCCATTCCTGTCTGTAAAACAGGTAACCTTGGAAGAGATAGTGAAAAACCCTTGGTCCTCCCTTTATCAGCACCACCCAATCCATTAATGACAGGCTGATTGAAAAGCCTTTACTTATGGCCAAACTCTGCTCAGTAAAGTCAGAATTAAATGTGAGGGTTTCCTGAACTGAGCTCCTCAGGGCTAATCCCTTTTCTCTGGCAAAAGGACTTGTGAGAGGGGATTCCACCTTGATGTCTCAGATGTGGGGAAAAAGCTGCAGTGCTTATTTCCAACAGTGTTTTTATCCAACAGTTCAAGTCCTTCTAAAGTCCCTTCTAAAGGTTTAAGGGGTCCCTTTGTTCTTGTGCCAGCTCCCTGTACGGATGCAAACCATTACCTCAGGACACTAAATTGTCTATTTTGCCAAGGTGGAAATCTGCTTCTGCTTCAGAAAAGGGGGTATGATTTGTGGAGGAATTTGGGAATGGATGGGAGGTGCTATCTTTGTGATTCAAGCAAAATGCAAAGTAGGGTAAAGGTTGTATAGCAGGGAATAAATAGGTATCTGCTATGCGTAGCTGGAGATAGGGCTAGAGCAAACACATTCAGTGATAATTCTCATTTTTTTGCCTCATTGCTGGGTATAAAAATCACTCATCCAGGCTCAGGTAGGCAGGATTTAACACACAGCATGAAGTCTGCTGGTGGGGTTTGGCCAGGATAAACGAGGAGATACATAACAGATCAAAATGGGTTTGTGCTGAGAGAAGCACCTGCAGTTCTCGTGGAAGAAAACCACAGAGAAGTCTCTGCAAATCTAGTCTCTTTTTTTTTTTTTTTTGGTAAGAAAATAGAAAATCTTTCTGACAGGGAAATGAAACTCCCCTAGTCTCCCCAGAAATGGTGGCTCATGGTCCTCCAGAGGTTCTTATTCCCTTGATGGTCTTTGTAGGGTAATGAGGTGATCTGTGGAGGACTCGTTCAGTTATTAGTCTTCCTGGGACTGAGTGGTATTGCAGAGAATTAAAGCTCCCAGAAGACAATGGCTATTCCCACAGCCTCAATATATTATATTATATTTCTGTAAGTGGAAGAAAGGCTCCAACAGAATTATTCACCCTCCCTCTGCCCCCCTGTAACTTCCTTCATCACCACTCTATAAATTAAAGCTTGCAAGGATTTTTCTCAGGAGCAGTCTCTCAGGGCAAGTGCAAAACTCATTAAATGAAAACAAATGTTCAACCCTTCCCTGTTATTTCCCTCCCCAGTTGGTCTGTTTAAAAAAAAAAAAAAAATCCTAAAACTGAAATAGAAAAAGGTAGGAGTTTCCTGTTTTAGTAACTAAAAAGAAAGGCCAACCTGAGTCCTAGTGCAAGCAGTGGGACCATCCATCCTTCAACTGAGAAGGACTGAAAAGGAGGAACCAGCCCTAGAAGTGAGTGTAGGGATGCTGAGCCCTGGGGATAGCTGGTGGACAATGGGGAATGAAGCATGTGTGCCCTCTCTGGAGCACAACCCCAGGCCTCCTCTGGGTGTAGGCCTGTGTGTGGGCAGCATGTCCACAGGCAGCTTGAAGAAAAGCTCAGGCTGGCCATTTGCTGACTGTAGATGTGCTCAGGGTGGTTCCAGCCACTGTGCAACGAGGAGAACCACCATAGAGGTATGTTGGCTTCGTGGAAGCACAGTGAGTTTGCCTCTGTGGTGATTAGATGGACGTGTGAGCAGCAAAACTGCATCAGGGCTTTGGAGGGCGTGAAGTGTCCAGTGATGCCAAAGAGAGCTCTCTACTTGAGCTCTGCAACTGTGAAAACAAAATGCCATTGAACAAAATGCAGTGGAAAACAGAGTTTCCTTGAAACTTCTAGGGACTTTACTGCAGTCCACAGGTGCCTGATATAGCAATATTTCTGAATGGCAAGTTGCCAGCAGTGTGCTGAAGGGGTTTGGTAGGAACACCAAAGTCCACGTGGCAGTTTTCCTTTTCCCTGGTGTGAACTACTGTCTTCATAACTCTCTGTCAGTGAATTGTATTAACTGCAGTTCAGAGTAATCAGTCTCTCTTGGGAAGTTACCATTTGACTTTCACACTTGCCCTTACTAAGTAATACTATAAATCTTTGAATCGTCTGGCTGCCTTTGATCTACCTGCAAGTCTGTTGAATACGTGGTGACTGGAGTGGAGGAAGGAGGGAGAAAAGTACCTCTTTGCTGTGCTGAAAAAGAAGAGATGAATATGGCTCATCTTCCTCACAAAATGAGTTCAGTTTGCATTGTTAAAATTTGTGTTTATCATACTTCAGAGCTGGGGAGGCTTGTGTTGGCTATTTTGGTTATTCTTTTGTGTTGTTTGGGAAAGTGAAAAGATGTTTAGTTGAATCTTAAAATTAATCGAGACTAAGATCCTGTCAACAGCAGAATTCACAGGTTGTTTGTAAACAGCACTTTGATGCAATATAAAACAAAATGTTTGAACAAAACAGATTGGGGGGGATACACTGCCTGCAGGTGGAGTGCAGAACATGGGAAACCCTGGGTGCTAGAGAGCACTACACTTGCATCACTAAACCCCTGAACCATAAGTGTAAGTGATGGCAATCCAGAAGAAGCCTTGGACTTCCCCAGGGTGGGGTTTATCTCATCAAGTTCAGGTCTTGCACAATCACCTAGAGTCCCGTTAGTGGCTAATGAACAGGCTCAGCTCATTGTTTGTTGATCACAATGTGAAGCTGACCCTGTTTTTGGTTTCCAGGTATCTGAGCGCTGCTGTTTGCATTGCCCCTTCACGTGGGTCAAGAGACACCTTCCCGTACCTTCCACATTTGTTATGTACATTGTTGTGATGTTGTGAAGGGGGAGGGCAGACTGAAATCCTGTATCAGGCTTAGCACAGGCTATACGCAGCACTTGGAACAGGTTTCATCTGGTGGGGAGCTCTCTTGTGGTGGATCAGGCATTACCAAAGGCCATCAGGTGCAGGATAGCAAGATGCTCTGTGGGAGGTAGCTTGATCTGTTGAAGCTACTTTGGCCTTATTACACCACAGCAACATCACAGAGACCACTTTGCTCTGAAATGTGTTCAGAAAAATGAGAGTAATAGCTGTGCCAAGCAATACATAAAAAGAAAAAACAGGGTATTATACTAAATATTTGCAAGGCTATCAGCCACATCCCTCAGCAATCATATCTATTAACATGATTACTATCAATAATGTACCCTTCAGTTACGAGCTTCCTTAATTTGAGCATTCATGGCAATCAGATATCAGCTGAAAGGCTTCTGATTTTTTTTTCTTAGTATTACTAGACAAAATTATTGTAAATGACAAGAAATCTTTGGAAAGTGCCTTACTCTGGGAATTTAATTTTAGTATCCTTTTTCTAGTGTTTGGTACTCTGAGAATCTCTGCAACAAGAGCAGAAAGGGGAGAAAAATGTGTCCTTCAGTGCACATTCGGTGCTCGAATTCAGCTGCAGCACCAGATTTGAATGAGACAGCAATGTGGGACAATCACCTTTCACTCCTGAATGCTCTTGAGGTCAAAAGGGAGAAAACGCACCATTCAGCTATAGAGATTTCCAGTTTCTGAGGCAATCACTTATGTTTTTGCTGTTATCAGCTACTTGTTCTACTGTATGTTATAAAAAATGACTCCCCCACCCTTTATATCCTTGTATTGTGCTTGTTGATGCAATTCTGCTGAAGCACTTATGAAACAACCAGAGGAAGTTTGAAACAGCTTCCTGAAATATTACACATAGCCAACATGTGTATGTGTTTATTTGTGAATACACATTTATTTCTCTGGAGGCTGGTATAGTGAGGCATCTCTGGATACATTGACATATGCCCTAAGTTGAATAGTGTATCTTATTCTAAAAAAAGGCAACCTTGTGGATTATATCTATCTATATCTATATCTATATCTATATCTATATCTATATCTATATCTATATCTATATCTATATCTATATCTATATCTATATCTATATCTATATCTATATCTATATCTATATCTATATCTAATCTATATCTATATCTATATCTATATCTATATCTATATCTATATCTATATCTATATCTATATCTATCTATATCATCTATATCTATATAATCTATATCATCTATATCATCTATATCTTCTATATCATCTATCTCTATCTCTATCTCTATCTCTATCTCTATCTCTATCTATCTCTATCTCTATCTCTATCTCTATCTCTATCTCTATCTCTATCTCTATATCCATATCTATATAATCTATCTATATCTGTATCTGTATCTATATCTGTATTTATCTCCACACACACAGAAAAATAGAAATATACATGTGTGAAAGAGACAAAAAAAGACAATGTTTATTCCCAGATTTGAGATTAAATGATGTATCAGGACCTCTGTTTCATCTATGCAATGCATCGGTGAGATACATACCTCAGGTCCTCTTATATGGACTTGATGCTTCTGCAACTTAAAAATGCTCAGAGGAAGACCGCATGCCCAGTCTATCCCTGTTGTCACAGACATGTCCATGAAGGTGTTATATGCAATACAGCTTTCTGTCTACCTGCACCTAAAATGTATGTTGTATAAAGGTCTGTAAGTACCCTAGAAGGAGGAAGGGATGTTTTCCAGTTATTATGGGAAACATTATTTCCAGCTTAAAAAGGACTAGGGTTTAGTGGCCTTGAATTTCTTTTGGGAAGAGGAAGGCTTTTGACCTTCAGACAGAAGGGTTGACTGGGGAACAAGTTTGGTTTGCATTTTTTTGGAAAAAAGTTTGACATTTTTATTATGTGCCAGGGTAATGCTAACCCCTTCTCATTTTTCATGAATGGTAGGGAAAACATATATTGTGAAACACACTTTACCTGTCTTTATGCTTTGATGTGCATGGAATGAATGTGTTTGGTGTAAACAATGGGCAAGAAAGTCAGGTGCCAGACTACTGAGAGCAGGGCAATGAAAGCACTTTTCCCTCCTGTAACAAAATCAGAGGTGCAAGTCACAAAGCGTACAACCCGCTTTCCTCCAATATGTGGGACTCACCTCTGGGGCTGCTCAGCTGGATGCAATATGGGATGTTTGGGGAGGGAAAGCATTGCAACATTGGTTATGAAAAAGTGAAATAAAGTCAAAGAAAGAGCGTTGTGGCATGTTTTCTGGCTGCCTGCTTTGGCTAGTTCATTCTGCCATTAGGAAGCGGTCCCCCCTTCCCACATTTGCAGCAGAGCACTCCCCAAGTGTAAAACAAGCCGGGGGATGCGACTTCCAGCCCAGCTAGCAGCATCAGCTCACCAGCCAGCGCTGGTGTACGAAAATAAAATGCCAGGAGAAGGTTGCATGAGAAATACTAATTCCCTCTAATGGTCAGAGCAGAGGCATGAGCATCAGTTTGATTTGATGCATTTTCTTTAGTAGTGAAGCAGGTCATCTTGGATCCGCTCCAGATGGCTTATTCTTGGCTTGTAATAGAGTGAATAAATATCACTCCTTGCTTGTAAGGCCAGGACCAAGTAGATGACTTTCCCCTGGGATAGCTCTGTCAACCCCCCTTCAGCTCTACCATGTTCCTGTGATTAGGCTGAGTGCATTATATAGTAATAACCCTCTTCAGTACTTTGAAAATCTATATTACAGCCAGCAAACAGGGGCTCACATGACAGTATGGATGGATGGACAGCCTAAGTCTGGTGACAGCAGCAACATCAACAACAGCAGCAGGGTATCATCTCTTGGCAAAGGCTGCAGCAGGCAGAAAAAAAGAATGAGTTCAAGGAAGCTTAAAAAACACGTCCCTGGAGGTTGTTGTTGCAGCTCAAGTGCTTATGTCTGTAGCCGCGGGCCACGTAACTGAGCTGTGGGAGCGATCGATCACTCCTAAAGCGAGCTGCCACTCACCTGCTCGCCCAGGGCGGATGCTCCCTTACGCCTCTGCCTAGAAACATCCCTCCTGTACAAATGACCAGAGACCATATTGGTTCCTATGTGTTTTGGTACTGAACTCTGAACAGGTAAATCAGGTGAGCTCCTCCCGTGGTGATGTAGCAGTGCTGGTAGAAAAAAGTCCTCATGCTGAAGATTTTTTTTTTTGGGTCAAAAAACTGCTAAGCTGCTGTTGGCTGAAGGGATGTACAGCAGCAACACTGCTATATTACTGCTCTCGCTTAACTGTGTTGGGCACAGTAAAATGCCCAGTATCAGTACAGGCTGGGAGATGGAGGATTGAGAGCAGCCCTGTGGAGAAAAGATTGGACATGAGCCAGCAATGTGCGCTTGCAGCCCAGAAGGCCAATCTTGGGCTGCATTAGAAGGAGTGTGGCCAGCAGGTCAAGGGAGGTGATTCTGCCCCTCTGCTCTGCTCTGGTGAGACCCCACCTGGAGTCCTGTGTCCAGCTCTGGAGCCGTCAACACAGGAGAGACATGGACCTGTTGGAGAGGGGCCAGAATGAGAGACTCAAAAATGATCAGAGGGCTGGAACAGCTCTGCTGTGAGGACAGGCTGAGAGAGTTGGGGTTGTTTAGCTTGGAGAAGAAAAGGCTCCAGAGAGACCTTATTGTGGCCTTTCAGCACTTAAAAGGGGCCTATAAGAGAGATGGGGACAGACTTTTTAGCAGGTTCTGTTGTCATAGGACAAGGAGTAACAGTTTTAAACTAAAGGAGGGGAGATTCAGGCTAGACATGAAGAAGAAATTTTTTACACTGAGGGTGGTGAAACACTGGCCCAGGTTTCCCAGAGAGATGGTAGATGCCCCATCCCTGGAGACATTCCAGGCCAGGCTGGACGGGGCTCTGAGCAACCTGTTCTAGTTGAAGATGTCCCTGCTCAGTGCAGGGGGTTGGACTAGATGACGCTTCCAACCCAAATTATTCTGTGATTCTATGATTCCAGGATTCTAAAAGTACATCACACCTCCTATGCAACCCTTAGCTGCACTGGTGAAGCTTTCACATACCAGGCACTGGGGAAAAACTGTGAAGACCCCTAACTGCAGAGCTTTCTGATGCCCTGTGTGACCACTGTGAGCTTGCGTTGTCTGGGCTGGGGCCAAACAAAGCATGAGGAAAGAGCTGCTGCCACTGCTTGTGGCTGCATGAACTCTGCCACCTGCTACCTGTCACCACTGCATGGGCAGGTGCAGCCATCCCGCTCTCACTTTAATTAGGGCCTCTCATGCACGTACCCCTGGGATAGCAGTTGCAAAGCTGATTACATTTTTAAATTATCCCTGTGGAGAAGGAGGGGGCACTTCAGTTCTCCTTTCATCATTTGCTCCCCTCCTTGTGTTAATTGGCAACCAAAAAGATAGAAACAATAAGCAAAATGAACAAACATAAAATTCATCCTTTGCTCTCAAAGTAGTCCTGCACCTTGAATGCAAAAAAGCCACCAGAATCCCCAAGGCTGCAGGTGAAGGTCCTGGCTCTTGAGGGTGCTGCAGCCCAGCGTGCTCCCTTGCCAGAGGAAGGACTGCTCGTGACACTGTGCAGTGACAGCAAGCCGGGCATTGCAGCACATTTGCTGCCAGAGTAAAACTCTTGCTCTTGTGTCTTACGAGGCAACGAACACCTCCCAAGTGGGTAAGCTGCAAGGCCAAAGCCCTTGTTGTGGTTTCTGTGTGGAGAGTTGCGTTCTTGCTGGTGTTGACTACAACCACGTGGGACCAGGGTCAAGTATGGCAACCATTACACTGTGACATATGAGGCTACCTCAGAAAAAAGAAAATAGGCATTTCTGACAGTCTTTTTTCCAAGCCTGTTGTAGGTGTGTGATAGACGCAAGACTTCAGATGCACCAGTATTGACATGCTGACCTCTGCAGTTCCTGTGTGCAGCCAAATTGCTCTGGGCGTTATCAGTTTCTCTAATGAAGGGAAAAATCTTTAGAAAACACAGAGTTTTCCTCAAAGCTTCACTTTATCCTTCCACAAGACCAGTGGAGATTTCCTCTATAATGCAGGGAGAAGCATTTACCTCTTTCCCATATCTATACCAGCTGACATCAGCCAAGACACCTCTGTTGGAAATAGCTGCACAGAGCAATTCACACATCCAAAAGCAGGTGGGAGCCAAGCCGCTGCTGTGGTGGTCTCCTGGGGGTGCATCATTTTCCTTGAGATTCCTTCAAGGACACTTGATAGCCCTCTGGAACAGAGCCTGAGAGCATCTCACAGCCAGCTGAAGGGGCCTCAGAGCGATGCCTGTGACCATCTCGTTTCCCTCCCAAGGAAACCCTCTCCAGGAAAACCTCTGATCTCACTTTGGGAAGAAACACTCATCATGTAGACCCTGCTGCAGAGGATGAAGAGGGGGCTGGGATAGGTGTACTTGTAATAAGAAACCCTGGTCCTATTGAGCAAGTGCCTTGAGTCTGCTTTTGGTGGCTCAACCAGGAGGTCCAGCAAGCAGAGTTCTGGAAGCTGGACATCTGCTGCTCTTCAGGAAACTCCCAGGGTTGAGAACCTATATCCTGACCACCCATGCTCGTCCCTCAACAGTGGGCTGCTTTCTCATGTCTCCTCTTGTCTGCCATATAGATTATGGCATAATGAAAGCTGCAGTGAATTAAAATCTAACGTTTGCTTGGTCTTCAAACAGGGCAGGCTGGGGAGGTCTGGCTGATCCCCAAAGCGTCACATGATATTCAGGTCCAGTTTTAATTATTTTTAATCTGCAAGGGGAAGTGTCTCTATTTAAACCATGTAAAAAGCCTCTGGATTATGTTTACGAAACAAATAGCTACCAAAAGGAATTCCTGCTGGGCTTTCACACAAAAGCTTTCTGCTGTTCAGTGTTAAAGGCAATAATCTCTCTGCCTTTGCAGGACTTGTAACCTCAAAGCTCAAAAAAAACCTACCTACCTTGGTCATATTCTGGTCCGTGAAAGACTTAGTTACTGAAATCTAGTATCCTGCTTTTTACCTTTTACCAGTGAACGCCTGTGATTTCAGACTGGTAGCTCCTGTGTTTCTCAGGGATTAGCCCCTTTCTTCTCCTTTTTTTTGTGTATGTGTTTCTTCCAGTTTACCAGCTCCGCCAAATAAATAGATGGTTGTTATGATTATGCTTCATGCTGAGTTAAATGTTACTAACAGTGTTAAAGGATTGTTATAGAACAAAATGCCTCTGGGTGAAAATACAGTAGTTAAATGTGGCAAACGCGGGTCTCTCCATGCAGTCAAAATACAATTTAAAGCAGGGTTTCAAATTTGTTTTAGTTGGTCAAACATAATGCATACTTTTGTTATCAAAATAGATCAATATTGCTCTTTGAAATCACATGGGATCTCTGCTGAAGAGGGCTGTAATGAAAATTACTCTGTCTGGGATTTCACGTTGGGCTTTGCTTGCTCTCCAGCTGGGACAGAGGTTTAGAGAAATGCTGATGCTGAGGGTACCGGGCTACCTCTGAAAGTCCTTCAGCATTTCTTTGGTGTGTACTGGCCCAGGGATATAAGGCAATGGAAGTCAGCCATAGCATTTGCTTCAGGTCCTGCTGAGTCTCAGGACACAGGATTATAAAATCAAGATGTTATTGAGCCCTAAAATTGGGTTGGTTTTGAAAATATTATTAATTATTATTTTTTTCTCTCCTTGGGATACTTGCACTTGGATTCATGGTACCATGATAACAATTATTCAGAAATATATATTAAAAAAAAGGAAGTGTTTAATACTGCTTTAACACCATAAAACGTGAAGATTTTTGGGGGGAAGGGTTCTTCTGATAGATGTGCATGGTTTGCAAAAAAATCTAGTAGGAACATGTGGATATTGAAAAAAACCCATGCCATTTCCAACTATTAATGTCCCATCTGCACCTCCAACACTTCAGACCCTCTGCAGTTTTTTATCTCAGCCTTGCTGCTGCTTTTTTTTATTATTGCCCCTGCAGGGATGAAAACAAGTCCCACTGATAAATAACTGCATGTACCATAAAAATGCAGCTTCCGGATCAAGCTCCCCATCTGTAACTTGGGACAAGGGCAAGGTGCTGCGAGCTGGGACAATTCCCTGAAGGACACTGGCTTATTGGTTTTCTATATATCTACATGCAGTTGGTTGCAGAATTTCCTTGTCACAGTCATGCAAGTGCATACATTGTCAAATAATCTGAAGAATGAATAATAACTTCTGAACTGCGTTTTTGAGAGAAAGTGCATATGTTTTGCAAGGCCTGCTAACAAGCTGTAGAGGAGTAGCATGGAAATCAGCATCCCCCTGCTGTCGCTGAACCTAGCAAATGCTATTTGGTGCAGTTTGTTTTAATTTTAGTGGAGAGAATTGCTTTAAAAGCTTGTACTCTCTACAGTATTATGAAACATATGCCCTTAAAGGCATGTTGTTTAATCTGTTTTCTTATTTGTGTGCAATTTAATGCAAAAGAGAAAAAAAAAAAAAGGAAAAAAAGAAATGCAGAGGTTTTCCTTGGCAGCTTTTTGAGGATGGTTGGGATGCAAAAGCAAGGGATGCAGTGTCACTGCTACAGGAGAGATGGCAAAGGTTGGATGCACTTGGGATGAGCAGGGATGAAACACGAGGGTGAGGATCTGAGCTCTGTCTGGCTCTACACTGGGAAGGGGAATTTTTGCTGCCAGTTAACACAAACAGCAAAAGAGTTCGAGTGGTTTGCTTTTTCACTCCAGCCATTTCAGCATGGCAACAACTTTAAAAGAAATGGCTATCTGGTCCCACCGATGGCAGCAGTGCGGGTAGAGCTGTCTTTGCTCACACCTGAATCATGGACTCAGTCAAAAACCTCAACCAGAAAGTTCTAAAACTTGGAAAAATTCTGCTTTTTTTAGCCAAAACTTTTCAGTGCAGGATTGTTTCTATTCCTAGCCCATCCGCAGGATAAATAGCTCCATAAGCCCTTTCTGTACTGCTTTGAGAAAAGAAATCCAGGGCAATTTCTGGCAGCAAAAGAGGGTCATTTTGGTGGGGGGGGTGAGGTGCAGGCCTGCAGAAAGCACAGCTTCGTTCCTTGTTTCAGCTGCAGACTCTCTGCGGGGCTCCGGCCTCACCTTGTGCTTCTGCCTGGGGCTGAACAGAGACAGTCGCATTGGCACAGCACGCTGGGAAGCACCCTCAGCCCCTGCCTTCAGACACGGCTGCTGAAACACCACTGGGGAGATGCTTCTGGGTTTAAGAAACTCTTGGCCTCCACTTTCCCACCTTTCACCATTAAAAAGACAGCAATACCCAGAACGGCTCACAGAATTACAGAATGTTAGTGATTGGAAGGGACCTTGAAGATCATCTAGTCCAATCCCCCTGCTGGAGCAGGAACACCTAGATGAGGTGACACAGGAAGGTGTCCAGGCGGGTTTTGAATGTCTCCAGAGAAGGAGACTCCACAACCCACCTGGGCAGCCTGTTCCAGTGCTCTGTCACCCTCACTGAGAAGAAGTTTCTTCTCAAATTTAAGTGGAACCTTTTGTGTTCCAGTTTGCACCCATTACCCCTTGTCCTATCATTGGTTGTCACTGAGAACAGCCTGGCCTGGCTCTATCCTCGTGACACTCACCCTTTATATATCTGTAAACATGAATGAGGTCACCCCTCAGTCTCTTCTTCTCCAGGCTAAAGAGACCCAGGGACTCCTATGGGACCTTGAGTGATTCCCGGTGCTGAGGCAGTGCTGCCTGGGGCAGTGAGGTCCCGCTCTCACTGGAGGGCAGGGGGCATGGGCTGTGACACAGACAGCTGGGTGGGTGCTGCAGGGAAGCCAGATCCCTTGGAAAGCTTCAGAAATACTGTAAGCAACAGACAGGGTTAATTTTCCTCTTTTGTCTCCCTGTGCTTTCCACAGGACTTTATCCCAAAGGCAAAGTGTAAAATTTCTCACAGTCCATATTGATACCAAGGATGTATCTGATCACTGTGTCTAGATGCACTTAATCCCTCCAGTAATCTTTATAGCTAGATGAAGATGAGTTAAGCCTGGACACAAAAAGAAAATACATTAAATAAAGGCTGAGAGAGTTGGTATTGTTCAGCCCGGAGAAGAGAAGGCTCCAGGGACACCTTATTGTGGCTTTTCAGTACTTAAAAGGGGCCTATAAGAAAGATGGAGACAGACTTCTTAGCGAGGCCTGTATCGATAGGGCAAGGCATAATGTTTTTAAACTAAAAGAGGCGAGATTCAGGCTAGATATAAGGAAGAAATTTTTTACTGTGATGGTGGTGAGTACTGGCCCAGGTTGCCCAGAGAGGTGGTAGATGCCCCATCCCTGGAGACATTCCAGGCCAGGCCAGACAGGGCTCTGAGCCATGTCTGGCTCCCCATGAGATGGGAGCACTTCCTATCCTGGCATTCAACCCTCCTGGCAAGTGGGTTTCTTAGCGTATTTTGTCACCAGCAGACTGAAAAAAAAAAAAAAAAGAAGCCGTGTTTCCTTGTTTCCTACAGATTTCCCCAGCTGCATGACGTAGTTGTGATCAAAATACCCGAGGCAGCATTTTCAGAGCTTCCAGTAAGAGTGTGGGCTAATTAAAGGATTTTTCTTGGCACAAAGGACCCTCCTCTGGCAGTGGCTGAAAGAAATAGGACAAACCCAGACATCAGCTTGAACTTCCTAAATCCTTTATCTGCTGTCACTTGGATGATCTGCCTGCCACAAGTGACCACGTTCTGAAAAACCTTGCTTCTCAAAATTACTGATAGCAAAATACCTCTTTAATCTACTCAGCATCAAGCGATACTGGCCTCCATCATGCTGCCAGGGCATCCCCAAATAGTGATGGTGCCCAGGTGGGTGTGAGGTACGTAAGAGTGATGGCAGCTCTGGTGAGGGAATGCAAAAAATATCCCAAATTTTAGTGAAGACTTCCCTGGAGATGTAGAATGCTGCCCATAGGGATGGGATTACCCCTGTGGAGCAAGGCTTGGACTACAACTTCCTGCCATGAGAGGAGAGAATAAAACAGTGCCCTAATTTTTTTAAAGCATGAAGATGGACCCATTCCTCAGGCAGAAGATTTCCTTCAATAACTGAGTCTGAGAATAGACCCAAAACAAAATGAAAAAGGGAAAAAGAAGGCAGTGTCCAGGCTTAAAAGCAATATTTGAGCTAGGATGCCTTGCAGTCATGCCATGTTCTTGAGTAGCCATGTTCTGTGTTCTTGATGTACATCCCTGGTGGTTTATGGCTAGTGACTCTAGAATCACTGCAGATAGAAAATAACAACAACAATAATAATAGTAATAATAATAATAATAATAATAAATGCACAGAAATGAGCTAGCACCTTCCTCAATCAATACAGCTGACAGCAACCAAATTATGGGAAAGTACCTGATTTTGCCTTAATTGCTTTTTGATATTTTTTGGGGAAACGCTTTGAAAACTCAATGGTCTTTTACTGAGTAGATGAATAAATAAAAAGGAAACCCTCCTTGTTCCTAGACAAAGAGGCTGAGTTCCCGAATTAACCAATGCACTCAAGGAAATTAAAGTGCTGGTAGTTTAATAACAAAAGTCAGACAACTTTTTATCATTTGTGGAAGAAAATTGTGGAGTGCCCCCAAATGAAGGCAGTGTGCAGAGTAACAGGAAAATGAAGGATTGAGCTTCTCCCAGCCAGCATTAGCCTTAGCTGTGTTGCTTGAGAAACATTCCTTCTCAGGTTGTTGGAAAGAGATGGATGGTTGTGGAAACAGGGTGAAAACAGGGGTGTAAAAAGAGGTGGGGTTACTGTTGCCACAGATATAGAGGGTGGATGCTGAGTGTAAAAGCTTCAATTTCAGGGTAGTCTCAGTCTGTGTGTCTAGTCCAGCCTTTTTTTTTTTTTTTTTTTTATTTTGTGCTAAATCCCAAGATTACTGTAAGTGGTGGGTCCAGGATCTGCTTTGATACCAAGTTTGTCACCTTCTCGGAGCAAGCACATGGGGAAGAGACAAGAAGGAGCAGGCAGCAGGTGCTTCCTGGAGAAGAACTTCTGGCTGCAGAAGTGGTTGGGGCTTTTGGGTGAAGGGGTGGGACACAGCACAAGAGCTGGGAGAGCTGCTCTGTGTGTGCTGGGTTGCATTTCACAGCTTGAATGGGAGTCGTCAGTTAATTTTCCTCCTGGGCCAGCAGCCGAAACAAGCAGGGAGCTGCTGTCCTGGTAGTCTGATAGATGATCAATTCAGTCTGTAATTCTTACACGGCCCTTGAGGCAATTTGCTCCAGCCTGTGAATAAAAGATACAGACACACTTGGTGCCAAAATGAGATGTCAAGTTGCTCTGCCATCCTGAGTGAGACGAGAAATATGCCTCGGACATTATCACATTCATCTCGGAGGCCTGCCTGTAAATCCCTTGGGTTTTCCTAGGAGGGAATAAACCTGATGGCTGTGCATTGAGCAGGCTCTCAAACTCAGGCATGCCCCATCCTTCTGCATGTGCGCTGGGCTTTTATCTGTGCACCAGGAATTTGCATGGGGCAGCTGCCTCTGCACAGGTGACAGGCTGTCCCTGCCAGCAGCTTGGTGAGCCCAGGGCAGCTTCTGTGGCACAAGCACATCTTGTCAGGTCCTGCAGCATCTTGTATCATTCCACTGCATCCCACCACGTCCTTCTGCATTCCACTGCTCTGTCAGCAAAGGAGAGCTCATTTATTCTTTCCAGCTGTGCTGGTCCAGTGGAAAGCCACTGCCTTCCTGACCAGCCTTTCCTGGCTCATATAGAGATGGCACCTAAATGTTACTAATGTGTTTTATTCAGTTTATGCCCTTTGATTCGCTATAGGTCACTGAGGTAATTTAGGTCAGGCATGTGGGTTGATCCCCAGTCAGTCTATAAATGCCTCTACATTTTGGTTGCAAAGGACTGGAGAGAGCGACACTGAACGCCAGCATTTATGGAGCCACGCGTGTTATCAAGGAGAAGAGAAGAAATAAAACACCTTCCTGAAAGTAAGCAACACTGTGGCAGGCAGAGCAAGCTGTGCTCCAACCACCCATGCAGTAGTATCTGCAGCCTGACGGGGCCTTGAGGATGGGCCCAGGAGAACCCCATAGCAACTCTGTGCTAATGGACACCCCCTCCTCCGGCTGCACCCCACACTATGGCAAAGACAAGCGTCTCACCCAGTTGCTGCATTTCCTCACTCTGTTCATGCAAAACCACCTCACCAGCCAGGTCGCTTTACCTGCCAGGCTTTCAGATCTCTGTTAGACTGGGTGGTTCATTTTTTATTAGTTAATTAACCTGGCCCCAGCCTGTGGTTGTGTTGCTGTGGCCTTTTACAGTGACTGCTTGGTCCTTGAGTCTGTGGTTTTGCCCGTCTTCTCCCAACCTGGAGCTCCCAGAGTGAACAACTCTGAAGTACAGAATAGATTAACTTCTTATCAGTTTTATTAAAATCTCACAATAGGCACATGAACACACACACACCCCCCTCTTTTTATTTTTTAACACTAGAAACAAACCTAATTTCCTCCACCACTATTCTTTCTCTGCTGGTTTATGTGTTGTTTCGTTACTGGCTCTAAAGCCTGGCTGCTTACCCTACGCTGCTTGGGAAAAGCTCTGGAAAAGACCAGCCCTGCATGGGAAACTGTTAATCACAGGAGGGAGGGAGAAAGCGAGTTTGGGTTGGTTTGTTCAGGGGGTTTGACACAGCCTGATGCATTCCAGCACCCCCAGTGCCCAGTCACCACCCGGCCCCCACTGCACTCCTGTGCCCTGCAGGGACCCCAGGGGACCCTCAGTGCCTTTGGCGTGGGGACAGCTTTCCCAGAAACTCACTTCCTTGAAAACTGAGTGGAAAAAGTAGTAATTAGGTATAGGGTTAGCTAGCAGTGTCTGTGCTTCTTTGGGAGGCATGAAAACCAATTTTGAACATGGGAGGGGCATTTTTCCAGATTAACGGTGGTTTAAAAATATCCTGACCTTTAAAAATGTCTTCATAAACCTGTCTAAAATGGGTTTCTTAAGGATAAGCCTCACATAAATCTGAAGCAAATATAACTGAAAATATTCCAGATTTTCATTTACACTTTCAGTTTTGCAAGGAGCAAAATGTGGTTCTCCCACTTGGGGACTGTTGAAACTGAGCTTTCATCACAAGACATCTTGTTAGCAGGCTTAAAATCTCCTCATTGTTTTCAAACAGTGTGTCCTGGCAGCCATGAGAGCAAACCGCATCCTGGGGTACATCAAACAGCATAACCAGCGGTCAACAGAGGTGATTGTCCTGCTGTACTCAGTGTTGATGTGGCCTCACCTTGAGCACTGTATGCAGTTCTAGGCCCCACCATTCAAGAAGGGTGTGAAGGCCCTTGAATGCCTCCAGAGGAGGCAACAAAGCTGGTGACAGGGGCTGGAAGGCAAGTCCTGGGAGGAGCAGCTGAGGACTCTGGGCTTGTCTAGTGTGGAGAGCAGGAGGCTGAGGGGCGACCTCATGACTCTGCAGCTTCTGAGGAGGGGAAGGGGACAGGGAGGTGCTGAGCTCTGCTCCCTGGGATCCAGTGATGGGACACGTGGGAATGGCTCAAAGCTGCGCCAGGGGAGGTTTAGATCTGGCATTAGGAAGCATTTCTTTGCTGAGAAGATGGTCAAACACCGGACCAGGCTTCATAGAGAGGTGGTCAATGCCCCAAACCTGGTCCAGTGTTTAAGACATATTTACACAAGGCCCTTAATAACATTTTGTAACTTTTGGTGAGTCCTGAAGTGGTCAGGTAGTTGGACTAGATGATTCATAGAATCATAGAATGTCCTGAGTTGGAAGGGACCCACAAGGATCATCGAGTGCAACTCCTGTCCTTGCATATGACAACCCCACAGTTCACACCATTGTCGTAGGCCCCTTCCAATTGAAATTATTCTATTCCATTCCATTCTAAATAAATGATATAGTTTTTGCTTTTATTTAACTTTTTTTTTTTTTTCCCCTGTGCAGAAGCAGTTTCTGTTCATAGCCAGCCTTGATAACGAGTGGCTGAAAACAAAGTCCATTGCCAGAAAGTGGAGGCAATTTCAACCATTGGCTGCATTCCTGGCCCTGCTTATGCCATAGTGATTGCTTCATGGTCCCAGGCACCCTGCAGCCACTGCAGTACAAAATAGCAAAGTGTGTAGATGAAGATGTACAGATGTTGGGGCACAGCCAAGCAGAAATGAAGAGGAGCGCAGCTCTGATGCTGACATCCAGCATCCTGATGCTACTGGTGGGATGGAGGATGATGAAAGGCATTAATATAATTTTATTTTCCTTATTTTCTTGTGTTCTATCCCATTTCCTGCACCCCCCAGCTGTTTCTCTAGAGTCAGTCATGGGGCAATGGACAGTTATAGGCTTGCAGAGTTAAAATGCAATGGGTTTCTTTAACCTGGGGCAATAGAGGGAAATGAGGGCTTTGTTTGCCTTCACATAGTTCATTTAAAAAAAAAAAAAAAAGTCTACAATGTGTAATACAGCCACTTAAATTTCTCCTTTTTTTTTTTTTTCCTGCTCCTAACAAACAACAGAAAATGTAAATTGCTTCCCTCTTCAGACAACAATAAATTACCTCTAAGAAGTGTTCAAGAGCCTATTATTTAAACCTGAAGGAGTCTGCATGCTTCTTTCTGCTTGCTTTGAAAAAGAAAAGTTTTCTCCTTTTT
The DNA here is from genome assembly GCF_964273445.1 of Streptopelia decaocto. Classification (NCBI taxonomy): domain Eukaryota; kingdom Metazoa; phylum Chordata; class Aves; order Columbiformes; family Columbidae; genus Streptopelia; species Streptopelia decaocto. The sequence goes on from NC_138663.1 coordinate 93,233,418, forward strand.
GAAAACCAACCGGTGGGCTCTGACAGCTCCCAGGAGCAGAGCAGACTTGCCCCTGGCCTTGCCCAGCCAGAGGCAGTGACTTCTGGGCCGTGCTGGAGGTCCTGACTGCAGACCCATCTTTGAGGATGGATGAGGATGATGAGCTGAGTATCTGTCCCCAGCACAGGGCTGCTGGGCAGGAGAAATTCCACACTCAGACAGCAGCAGTGAAGGAGGGAAAGGGAGAGGCTGAATTTCTTTTTTTAATTTTAAGCAGCATTTCCATCCACCCCGTCATGCCAACAGATGGAAAATACTGGTGGTACACCCATGTCTGTAAAATTATTTATGTGGTAAAGCACCTCCTGGAGCATACAGCCTTAGGAGGACACATGTCCCAGAGCTATGCCTTGTCAGCTGCAATCCTGCTTACAAAAATGTGGTATTTTGTATTTTATTTTTATGATGGACCTCTGAGACACAGAACTAACCCTGGATGCAGTATGTGAGATGAAATCCTAGTATTCCTTTGTGGTTAAGTAAAACTGGCTGGAGCAAGATCCCAGTGAATGGTTGTGTTGAACTGAGAGGATCAGGGAGATGGGGGGGAGGGAAGGGTCCATGGGTGCTTGTTTGGAGGTATGTATGGAAATCACAGAATGTTAGGGATTGGAAGGGACCTTGAAAGATCATCTAGTCCAATCCCCCTGCCAGAGCAGGAACACCTAGATGAGGTTACACAGGAAGGTGTCCAGGTGGGTTTTGAATGTCTCCAGAGAAGACGACTCCACAACCTCCCTGGGCAGCCTGTTCCAGTGCTCTGTCACCCTCACTGTGAAGAAGTTTCTTCTCATATTTAAGTGGAACCTCCTGTTTTCCAGTTTGCACCCATTGCCCCTTATCATTGGTTGTCACTGAGAACAGCCTGGCTCCATCCTCCTGACGCTCACCCTTTACATATCTGTAAACATTAATGAGGTCACTTCTCAGTCTCCTCCAAGCTAAAGAGACCCAGCTCCCTCAGCTTTTCCTCATAAGGGAGATGCTCCACTCCCTTAATCGTCTTTGTTGCCCCGCGCTGGACTCTCTCCAGCAGTTCCCTGTCCTTCTGGAACTGAGGGGCCCAGAACTGGACACAATATTCCAGATGTGGTCTCACCAGGGCAGAGTAGAGGGGGAGGAGAACCTCTCTTGATCTACTATCCACCCCACTTCTTATATACCCCAAGATGCCATTGGCCTTCTTGGCCACAAGGGCACAGTGCTGGCTCATGGTCATCATGCTGTTCACCAGGACCCCCAGGTCCCTTTCCCCTACACTGCTAACACATCATTCCCCAACTTATACTGGAACCTGGGGTTGTTCCTACCCAGATGCAAGACTCTACACTTGCCCTTGTTATATTTCATTACATTTTTCCCTGCCCAACTCTCCAGCCACTTTTGCTGCTGCCCCTGAAGGGGGATGCACAAGGGCTTCAGGTGCTCTTAGCAGTGAGGAAAACCCAGATTTGCCAGAGGCTGGGAGAGAGCTGGGACCCACCCTCCATTATTCTTTTTCCATGGGGCAGAGGTGTCCACTGAAACCTCTTGGTATTTGAGGTGTCCCAAAAACCTTGTGGTAGGAAACACTGCTTGACTTCAGTCCTGAGAAAGCAGGAGCCATCTGGCAAGGGGGTGGTTGCTGGTGGGCTACAACAGCAGCGAACTGAATGCATGGAAACCATGTGGGTTATTGCTTTAGAAAAGCTGGTGTTTCTTTGGGGCTGAATAATCCAAGGGTCTGGCTTACTTGAACCGTGGGCCTTGGGCTGCCACTTAAAGCAACACTCAATGGGCAGAAAATGCTGCTGTCCGGATTTGACAGTTGCACACATCACCAATATGATCACACATAAATGATCTAATTTATTTTAAGCTTCAAAATTCAGACAACTTCAGATGAACTGTAGCTCTCAGTACGTTCATTGATCATGATCATTTCCATAGGCACCTGGGGAGGGGAAGGCTTTGCCTGCAAGCCCTTCTTTGGTGTCATCGTTTGCCCTCAGTTTCCAGATGACAGCAATCCAAACTTTCTAATTCCAGCATCTTACACAGAGCTGAAGACTGAGTCTCAGCTGTAACAGTTTTATTGAGTTCTTGGGGGTTTAGCAAAACAAACCAGCTTACAAAGTTAATTGTATCTGCAAAATGACAGGGATCTTACAAACTGCAAACACCTAGCCCACTCAGGATAAAATTGGTTCATGTACCTCTAGCAGTACACATGGCTGATTTTCTGGAAGAGTTTGTTGGAAATCTGGGTTTTTAATAAATATAACACCCACATTTTTATCAGCAATTTGATTGGAAAGGAAAAAACAGTAAAAGAGCTTTGCCTTTTCAGGTTTTTATGGTGAAAAACTCAATATCCCCCTTCTCACTTCTAAGTTTTGGAGCATTTTCACGTAAAGAATAGGACAAGAGCAGCAGCAGCTGTTGCTGAACCCCCTTCACAGGCCAGTTGTGCAGGATATGAAAGATTAATTCACCTGGATACTACTTACACCAGAGGTATCTCTGCTGTTTTCATTAACAAAAGTGCCCTGGAGGCCACACTCATCCTTTGCTTCCAGGCCAGTAAATGGTGAGCAGTACCTCTGTCATGGTTGGAGTTTCTGAAGGTGCAAGTGGCTCTTTGTGGCCTCCAGGTTTTAGGGAGGAAAGCTGGGAAGGATGGAAAGGCAGGAACAACATCCACGCAAGTCTGGCCGCAGAGCCTGTTTAGTGCCTTCATGAACATAAAATGGGCCATCTGGGAATAAACTGAAGACTTGAAGACCTACAGCTTTTGGAAAATGTGACAAACAAGCACAAGCAATGTACCACTGGTAATCTCAGGCCAGGAACTTCTAACCTTAGCTACATCAGTGCTGTGTTGGGTGTTAGCACCCTAAGGGCTGTGGGGCTGCAGTGAGAGGCCCCTTGCTCCAGCTCTGAGTCAACATTGCACCCAGAAACCCGTGCCCTGCCCCGGCTTGGGGTGACTGCCCAAATAAACGGAAATTAAAGTCCCAGGACACCTCCCTGCAGAGGGAACCAGGCACTCCACCTGGTCTGAGCAGCTTTTATTCACCTGGTGCCAGATCTTCATCCACACCTTTCCCAGTCTCTCAAAAGGCTCTTTCAAGCATTCTTGTCTTCACTAAGAGACTATTTCCACGCTAGGCCCTATACGTGCTGCAGTTACACAAATGATCACATTGAAGTCTTTAATCCACTTTTAACGAGGTTCTTGTTTAGTTACACCTCTCACGAGGCTACGTCGCAGGTGGGCGTTGTGCAAGACAAGCTGATGAAACAGGACTTTGAGGGCTGACCTAGCTAAAGCCCTTCCAGCAGCAGAGCTGGCTGCAGGACCTGGCTCTCTTTGGCTGCCCTGGCAAGAATGTGCTAAACCTCCTCTTGGAAGGATTTATGTGGTGCTGCACTTCGTGTATCAAGGGAGGCATTATTGCCCAGAGCAAACAGCCATACTTAAAACCACGTGGAAGCTGCTGCTCAAAATAGAGAGAATACCTTATGCAGCTATATAGAAAAATCTTCCTTGAAAATTAGTCATTTTTTTTTTTAACTGCTCTTTTTCCATGTAAATGAAACACAATTCTTGCAGCACAGCTACCATTTTCAACAGTGGCTTCTAATTCCAGATTTTTGGATTTGGGAGTGGCCAGCCCCCCCCCCCCCCCCCCCCCCGCTGGAAATCTTGAAGCACGTAAAGCACCAGAGATCCCTCTGAATATGTGATACACTACAGGGTTTCACAGCCCAGGAGAGTGGGAAAACACTTGTCTCACACTGGGTGTCCAGAACTAGAGACGTTTGTAAATCTTTCCCTATTATGGACCTCTTAAGTCAGGTTAAAAGTATTTTGCTGTTTTTTTTTTTAACTGAAGATACATGGGCTGTGACCATGCAGTGTCCACTTCAGCTTGAAGGAACCTCAGCGAGCGGCACACATGGTGACCGATAGAAATTGTGAAGGTGTCTGTCACCATCGGTGCTTCAAGGGCCCCTTTGGATGGCAGCAGTGGCCTCACCATGGCATCTTCAACAGCAGGAGGTGCAGCCATCTCGGGGGCTTTCTGATGGCCAGGATTCATATTGGAAAGCATGGGAGTAAAAAATGGAGGCAGGTATGCAATAGCACAGGAGATTCCTGATGGAGCAGGAGGGGTTTCCCTGCCATGTGATCTGTTGCTTCTTTTCCAGGTCACTGACCACCCACAGTTGTCCTGGACACTGCAAAGAAATTTGTGGTAACTGTAAATAACAACATGGTAAGCTGCTACAGAAACAGAATGGGATTCGCAGCAGGTAACTTCAGGACACCATAATTGGTGCACGTCTCTTTAATCTCTGTTTATAACTGAGAGGGGGCTCTCTGGGAGTTGTTTCATAGTTCATACTGCATTCCTGTTCTGAGTTGCTATCTGCAGGCATGTTACTGGTCTCTCCAAAGAGAAATTCTGTAATTTTTTGTGGTCTACTGAGCAGTGGAGGACTGCTTGCATCCTGCGTGCATGAGAAGACATTGAGGTCCCCCCTGTTCTGGCTCCTGCCCTGTTTTTCCACACAGGGGGGATCCCTGGGACTGGTACTGGGGCCTGCCCTGGTCACAGGTGCTGGCCAGGAGCACTCCTGACCAGGGAATGGGCAACACCTCCCTGTTTGCTAAGCAAGCACCAACTTACCTCCATGTGAGTCAGTACCCTCTGCATTGCTTGATGCCAGCCAGACATCTGACCTTGTTGTCTGCGCTCCGCTGCAAACGAGACAAATTCAGTCACGGTGTAGCTTTAGTGAAGTTTAAGTTCGGTATGAGTAAGGCCGCCAGGTGGTGGAGAGGGAGATGTGCAGAACCACTTAGCAAAACCAACACATTTGGAAACCTCTGAAGGTCCCCTCCTTTGCCTATCTACCTTGGGACTTCCAAGTAGCATCTAGCAGTGCCTTTTCTTCCCAGCTTCGCTAGACCTGCATAACCCTGGCTCTGGTGGCTTCTGCAGTGTCTTTGACATGTATCTTCTACCGCTCCACTACAGCACATGGCCCGTTGTATCAGCATCATTTTTCTGAACAGCCATATGCACTCAGTTACAAAGACGCACTGCTGAACTTAATGCTGGACTGATTAATGCCCAAGGTGCTGAGCAGTCTGCATCAAGAACTAGCTGCTGCAAAAACACAAGGATTTTTTTTTTTTCAGTTCAAGTTTTAATGCAGATGATTAGAACAGGAATTGTCATTCCCATATGATCCAACGACAGGCAGTTCTGATGAAGTTTAAGCTTAACATCTCCACGTATTGCAACCAGTATTTGTGCAAAACCCCTTTACATATAATAGCACCTTTAAGGGATAATCTCCCCCAATCCTCTGTACCTGCTGTATGTGGCTGTATGCAGATGAGGTGATCAACCTTCAAGATTTGGGATGTATTAATATAAGCCTGGAGTGGAGCCAAATGTGAGCATGACACCAGAAAACTGGACCAAGACATAACAAGGTGGCACTTGTTAATTGAGCAGGTGGAGCCTGCAGGAGACATACCGCAAGTAAGCACAGACTGTGGCCCTGAGCAGAATGGTGTGTGAACAAATGACAACTCAAGGTTCAGTGCAGGGTAGATGGCAAAATCATATAATGGAAGCAAAAGCATTTTATGGTTTAATAATTTGAAAGGGTCTGAGGAAATTTTGCTAGCTAAAGGATGAGCTCTCCTCGTCAAGGAAGCACTTAAATCAGAACAGGTTGCCACTGGATTTGGCCACCGTGAGAAGTCAGCTCTGTCATCAGCTTTCCAGTGTATGAAAAGCATAGAAGATCTTTGTCATGGAGGCGCCCCAAAAGCCAATTTAGGCAGATGATAATCTCCAGGTTTTATTCTAACCAGCACTGTTCATTGGAGAAACAACTGGAAATAGGGTTTATCCAAAATTATTTGGTACTCTGACAACATTACAAAATGTAGGTTTGGATACTGATTAGGAGTTCAATTATTACACATCCAATTCAAACTCAAGGGATCAGATCCCAAAACTCTAGGGATGACTCAGAAATGCACATCTGCCCACTCTCACAAAGTGAGGACTCTCAAGGGTACCCAGATCACTTACCAATTAGGCAAGGTGTCTCTGTCCTCCAGGCATGTTCCTTAGATGGCCAGTTTAAGGAGGGGAGCATTCTACTGCAGACATGCAGCTCCAAGCAAGACCAATGCAATGCGGGGCTCTGGAGAGCTCCATTTATACCCTAGTTTAATCTGAGCTGTGGTCATTTATGGTAGTGGTCCAGAAACTTCTCTCAACCGAGGCATTTCACTGGTCAAAGGCCCTGTCTGTCAATCAAGGGTTGTGTACATGACCACAGCGATCTATTGGTCTAGAAGTTTCTGGTGCTTTTAGGGCAGGGGTTGGGGGGATGAGGGGAAAGTGCATCTGCCACAATGGTTTGATGGCCAGCAGTGGGTAGGGCTGTGGTTCCACAGCCAGTGCAGTAGGATGGCAAACAGGTGTGTGACTGTCTGAGTGCCCAGAGCAGTGATGCATGGCTGGAATATTTCAGAAAAAAATACCAAAGTCTGGTTTTGTTCCTGTTTTGACATTTATATGCCCAGTTCCAGTGCACTGGCATATGTGGGACATAAAAATTTCTGAGATTAGAGTGCTAACCTGATAGAAGAGTTTTAGTTCTTTCTCAGAGAACTTTACATATCCAAGAGGAATTTATAAAATGGATAAATCACCTAGAAGTTAGTTCACATAAATAAGAGTAAGAAATATGGAATGCTGTGATGCTCAACTCACAACTCTTTTCTTCCCAGTCATTAATTTCAGCGGGACTGCTTCAGACACCAACATTGAACAGATGTAGAAGTGCTTGCAGATTTGAGTGCAAATATTTGAAAGAATGTACAGCAGGGCTGTTATTGCTAATAGGTTAAAACTGAGAATTGTTTTAATGGCCTAGTGAAATCTTGTAATAAATGGTTGCATGCTTTTTGAGCATCAGCCTCATGAAAAAAAACCAAACTTTGTTTTGCCTGATATGACAACTGCTCAACTGCACTGACAGGAATAACTGTAGAAGTTTATTTCTACTTTATTAAAATCAATGTATACAGCTTCAAAAAGCCATTAGTATTTGTTTAGCTTAAATGCTTCAAATATTAATAGCAGCTTCAAAATGTTGACAAGCCCTAAAGCCCAGCAAGTAATGTGCTTTGATGTGTTTGTCTTCTGGCAGCTGAAGAGAGAACTTCTGATTTGAAATGAAAAGAATTACTTGGCGTAATATTTTCTTTACAAATGTGAAGTAATTTTTTTTCCCTCAAAACTGTGGTTTAAATTACATTTTATTTATATTATTTTACAATTTCTCTCCCAAAAGACAATGGAGACATGTTGCTTGCTGACATCCTGCTGACCAGGTTCTGTGCCCCTGGTATCTCGCTGTGCAGGTTTGGCACATGGAGGTCCCAGTGTGGCACATTTTCCTGTCTCTCTGTAAGGACACAAGCAATCCTGCTAAGGTCATTGCTTCATTAACGTCAATGGGATTATTTGGTTTGTTTAAGATTAAACTCGCACATGTTTACAGGATTGCCGCCACAATAAGCTATTTTATCTTTTAGTATGAAGGGAGCATTTACATTTCATGCATTTTAAAATATATATCTAAGGATTTTTTTTTTTTTCCCAACAAAATACCGCAGTTATTGAGGCCTGATTCCCAGCTGGTGTTAAATCAGCTTGCAGAAACTGAAGGACCTACAATGGTTGTAGCAGCTGAAGATCTAGATCTACAGTTTCCCTAAATATATGACACACATGTACTACTTTCACACTCGTGGTGGCAGCTTGACCCAACTATCTGGCAGTGCATGAGCATCTCTCAGTCCCAAGGGATCCCTTTTACCCCTTACCTACAAAAATAGTATTTGAAACACTGGAAGCACAACAACTAAACCAAATCTTGCATCACAAAGGCACATCTAGTGAGGACTGTAGGGTTTTTTTGAAGAAAGTATCATCAAATCCAGCTCTGTGCCAAAGCCTGGTGATGTTCCAGCCCTTTCCGTTGCCAGCACCAAGCAAGTCCTGTGAAGGCCTGTGGGACACCGAACATGCTGTGTAATCAAGAAGCTCAAGAGACCCTCACCTGCCTGCTGGAGCTGCAGCAGTAACTGATGGAGGACACACATGGGTGACATCCATGGCAAGCTCCTGCTATGACCCCATGACACTCTTAGACTGAATTTAATGTCGTGCAAACCTGTGGACTCTGCCTGCCTGGTGTCTGATATGGTGTCCTTCTGTGAGATCCTGTTTTACAAGTAGAAGAAAGTTTCTAATCAGATGGCAACATTTACATATTTCAAAGTGTCGCTCAGTTTCCCCTCTGACATTAAAAGACATTGCAGCTCCACATAGGTGAGTTATTTACAGTGGCAATCACAACACTGTTTGTGTCAAATACAGCCAGCTAACCTTGCAAAAAATTACCTGCAAAGTTATCCCAAAAGAGCTGCTATCAAGACTGAGGAGGCTGGTAGAGCACAGAGAGATGTCTAAAATAGGAAGTGTCTCACTCAACGAGAGGAGCTTGCAAAGGAGGTTTCTCCACCTGAGCTGAGTCCCGCAGGCTCCCTTTGCAGAGAGAGGAGAGAAACAAGGGCTCTGAGCTTTGGGCTGGGCTTTGGGCTGGGCTTTGGGCTCACTTCTATTGTAAGTAATATAAAGCAGAGAAGCATCAAGATGTTTTCAGCCAGTAACAAATGAGTCAATTGATTTGCTTTCCTTCACTAAAATCTACACACACAAACCCGTGTTCCCCTTTAATTAAAGGATAAGAGGAAGAAGTTGTGCTTCGGATGCATTTTTTTTTAATCAATCGTGTGCTTAAAGTTGTTCACAGGAGACTGAAAGATTGAGTCCCTTAGTGCCTTTGCCCTGTGTCTAGTCAATTCTAATCCCCAAATGAAGTTTAGCTACATGTGGATGTGTCATGTTTCATGAGGGTAATGTATTTACAGGCTGACAGCTCTTATTTAGATTGCTTTCATCTCTTCTTTTCATTGGCATTTTACAGTTTTGTGTTACCAATTCCGCCTTTGGGGAAGAAGCCAGTATATAAATCTTAGATATGAAAGATCCAACGTGGATTAAGTGACACATGGCATGCACTGTGTCTTAAGGCGTTCAGCCAACCCATGCAGGAACCAGGTTGCCTGGTGCAGCCCCCAAGACAAACAAGTCCTGGCCTTACATGACTGATGGCAAGGAAGGCAAAGGCCATCTGAGAACGTGTGACAAGGAAATGAAGAAGTCCAGCAGCTGTTTCACACCTGGTCACGGTGACTAGATATGAAAGAACCGAGCAGTCTTCCAAGGCTAAACCCTGCTGGGATCAGTCAGGCCGGCATAGCGCAGCCACACAGCCCTGTCCCAGCAGCAGTCTGTGGTGTATGACCACGTAGGGTCGGCTCAGGCATGAACTTCAAAAGCAGTGCGGGTCCCTGCTTCTGGGACTGGAGCTACGCTGTCTTAGACCAGGCTCAAGTGTCTCTGCATAGCCCTGCACCCTGCAGCTAGTCATGTCCTTTCCTGATCACCAAGGACTTCATGGAATCATAGAATACCTTGGCTTGGAAGGGATCCTCAAAGGTCAGCTAGTCGAATCCCCCCTGATTTAACCTGGCTAAAACAACAGTGAAGGTGCCTGACAAAACTCCACCCTGCTGGTCCTCTACCCTGTCCCTAGCAAGCAGGACTGATTTCTTCAGCAAAACCAGCCTGCTCATGGTGGTACTCCAGCAAAGAGGATCACAGAGCCTCCCAGGACAAGCTCTACAGCAGGCTCAACGCGCCAGCTCTTTGCCACCAAATCATTCCTCGCCAACAAGCAGCAGCTTTTCTTCAGAAGCTGAACAGCTTGATGTAAGGCCATGACAGGCCAAATGCTCGCTGCTCCAAGGGAAGGGCTGAGTTACTATTAATGCCAGACCGGGGAGTCACTTTGCAACATGGATGGTCATTTATTTATTGTTTTATCATGACACATAAAATGCTATGGCTGCAATATCAAAATATGGTGTCACTTATAAAATGCCAGTATTATTAATGCGGTGGTAAGATACTGTTAACATTTACAGAGAGGTGTATAATAATTCGATAGTCTCGCCTAGTGGTTTGCTCCAGTGACAAAACACCCTGGCAAGCAGATGATGGATGGAATACAGTGCCTATTTATTATCATGGTTTTTCCTCCTTGATTACTGAATGGCCTATAATGAAACCAATATTTGTTGCTGAATGTAATCCCTTTGAACATGGTAGACAGGTCCTTTGCTTGTACAGTATGTGTCAGAATAAAAGACAAGCATCTGAAAAATAAAGAGACGGCATTTCCTTACAAAATGAGATGAAAAAATAAAACTATAAATGGAATTTTCAAGTGTTTCTTTTTATATTTAAAGCTCTTATTTCAATATACTGTATTTAAACATTCTTAAATAATCATTCTGTACCTCTGATTCTATGTTTCATCCTTGGAAACAAATAGAGCAATCTCACTATAGATGTGTGCAAATAGAAAATATATAAATATATTTAAGGCACATATCATAAAAAGGTGGTCTCGAAATTGTCACTTTTACAATGATCAGCTTGGGTCCCTTTCATTTTGTCCTGCAGGTTATTTGAGCTCTGTTCTTTTAAGCCTTTGAAGTCCACCTGCAACGAAGAGCCAAGCACACACATACTGTCCTGCGTTTCATTTTGTAAACTGCTTGACGACACCTGTAACGCAGTCCCGAGGCGGCTGAACAGCGGAGTTGATGTGATCCACTTCAACAAACTGAAGTCCGCTTGGTCGACTGCTGAGCTCCACGGGAACGTTGCTCCCACAGGCAGCGGTTCCGTCTCTGAAGTGCCGTGTCGAACGTCATGAAATCCCAGGGACCTTTCCAGACTACTTGCTGATGAGGGGAGTTTGCTCTCCCCAGGCAACACAGCACCCTGGGGAGAGGCAGCCACAGGCTGATCTGTTCTATGCTCTGCCTTTGTGTGTTCTTGGAAAAGTGACTCACGTATCTGAGGAGATGTTGGCAAAGGCGTGCTTTGGTTAGAAGCCTTGCAACAATCACTAGCGTTTGAGCTAAGGCTTGGTGAGAAGCTGTCTGCAAAGGGTTGTGCCTGACGCGCTGTTTCCTTTACATTCAACTTGGTCAGAAGATTGCTGCGAATCTCTGGGGGTAGTTTACTCAACTGGCGTCCAAGCTGAAGCTGAGTTGGGAATAGTGTTCCCTGAAGGGTTCTGTACAGAAATCTGCAGGAGGAGAAGGCAGACATGAAAAGAACTGAAAGAAGGACGTACTCAAGATATTATTAAGAGAAAATATCCAAGAAAGAAGTACAACACATACAAATAAGTGAGTTTTATGTGCCTTTCTTATGTTTGATATAGGAAAGCTTGCAGACGACAAGCTCTGGATGCTGTGCTAATGTTTTGATTAACAATAAGCACTGTAATAAATCTGCGCTTTAGCCAGCGATCCACCTTGTGTTTACATACAGTCTTTCATCTTTCCTGATGAGGAATCAAAGGCAACAAGGATCAGTCTGCAGGGCTGGCCTCCTGCATCCACAAGTAGGTAAGTAAGTCCACAACACACTATCAGGATTTCTGTACTGTGCACGTTATGAGAGGATGGGCTGAATCTGGAAGCATCATGGAAAACCTCACAGGGTAGCAAATCTCTGCATGGCCAGGAGGTTTGACCAACAGTCTGCAATTATCCCATTCCTGCGGTCTATGGCCAGGAGCTGTGGTCTGTTCCTGTGGTCAGGAGCACAGAAAAGGTGAGACAAACTGACTTCATACGAACAGCTGCTGAAAAAAAATGACTTGGCTGGTAAAGCAAAAAGAAAGGATGGAAGTGGAAAAGGAAATGTTTCTTGCCCGTCCAATCATATGCATAAAATGCTTTCATATATGGAAAAGGTATGAGAGAAGATACAATACCTGGGCAGCAATGCAACGACTGGTGATATAATGCAAGTGAAATAGAACATAGGGTCACCCATCAGCCTTTCCATGGTCCAGTAGGGATTGGATGGAGGATGGCATGCTGGGCAGGAAGCATTGTAAACCAGAGCCACAAAGAAAAACAAAATGATACTGAAGATGCAAGATGACCAGTGGAGAAAAGTCTAGAACAAAAAGCCAACAAAAGAATAATGATTCTTTATATCCTGAGAAATATGCTGTGATTCTCAATTAATAATTCTTAATTTCTGGAGACTATTCCATGCACAGCACCTAGTTTAGAGCCTTGTATTTTCAAAAATTCTTATTATAGGCACAACACTCCCAAACTGTCCACAGATCACAGTTTAAAACCTTTTTCATGTTTGCTTAAAATGCTTGTTAAAAATAGAATGTACCGAGGGAATGAAACAACCATCTGTTTTTGAAGAATGACACTAAGAAAAGAATTTGGTATATGCCAGTGAGTTTCTATGTAGGCTGTGGATACCTTACCCAAGTTTTGGTTTCAATAGCCAAATGTAGTATGATGGTGAAAAGAGCTATTGTGGTGATGGGAGTTCCCCAGGAGAAGACATCCACCTCCGAATCATAGTAAGTCTGTAAAGAAGAAGACAGAATTTAGCCCAAGTGGTGTTACCAGCTCTCCTCACAATGCTTGAAATAGAACACAAAACACTTACAAAATAGGGGATGAAGAAGCAAACGAGGCTTTGATACATAGCATCAATCATGTTCATCCAAAACATGTGTGGCTGGTACTCCTGTGGCACAAAAAAATCACAAAAATCAGAGCCTAATGAAAATGCTATTTGCTAGGATAGGTATTTTGAGGGGGATATTCCAATGGGCACTTTTAAGGGCTTGTGCAAACAGCTTCCCAACTTTGCCATTCAGCTAGGTACCCTTGGGGATGAAGTATGAAGAGTCCACCTGCAAGTCACTCTGTTCTGGGGCAACACTGCCATTCATTTTTTCTTTTTTTCTCCCCTGGCAAAGGGTGCAATTTGAATCTGACACTTGGGCCAGCAAACATTTATGAAGGTGCTCAACTTTATGCACTACAGTTAGACCACTGATTTCAGGAGGAGCTCTCTGAGCTGTAAGCACATGAGTGTTTTACATCATGTACATACAAGCACCGAGTATTTATACACAAGAGAGAAAACAGCAAGTGCACACACAGATAGAAAAGCAGATCTGCAACAATGATCTTTAGCAAGTAATGCAGCAAGTTATGCTATGCTATAAAAATGTAAATAAATATATATGCACTCAAATCTGTGTGTCTGGGCACAAAAATGCTCATTAAGAAACAACATTAAGCTAACATTTTTGTTTAAAGACATACACAGTTGCAGGGGTATGGATAGTCATATAAAAGACTTGGATCTAAGGAAAATAGTTTGCAAATGACAAAATACGTATTTAATTTGGGGATATGGGCTACATCTGCAACCACTGGGTTCATCAGGGCTCTTTACCTCTATAGCGAATAATAACTGCAGCCTAAAAATGGGAATTGAAAGATGCTTAGAACATGTGGTTAAGCATTGGAACAGGTTTCTCAGAGGGACTGCAGAATCTCTGTTCTTGGAAACATTAAAAACTGGACTAGATAAAGACCTGAGCACCCTTGTCTAGCTTTGAAGCTGTTTTGAGCATGGGGCTGCATCAGCTGGCCTCCAGAGGTCCCTTCCAACCTAAATTATTCTATATTACAGGCTTTGAATTGGTGATATCATTTTGAAAGAGATTTTACCTGAAGCAGGATTTTTGGCAAGTTTTAAAAATGCCTCTTTAGATAACTACTCAGAGAAAATGCTCACTAAATTTCAAACAAACTTAGAATGGTCTCTAGGCTTGCCTATGAGAAATAATGGTACTGCGAACCTGGGAGACTTCTCACTTTGCCAGCTGAACCCAGGCAGACTCAACTTCCCAACATGCTTAAGCCATTACGAGATTTCTATTACCTTAAAAGTGCGCAAGAAAGGAAGGTATTAGTGTTACAGATCTTTAAAGTGCAATGCACTGGAACAGAAGAAATGTAGAAAAAGGAAAACAACAGCTGGGTGAAAAAAAGAGATATTGGACTAATGCACTAAAAATAAGTTACGCTAAAATTCTTCTTGCATCTTTCCAGCACAGTGTGTAGCAATGACACTGGATGTGTAGGGTACCAAGTGCAGGGGTACAGTTCAAGGCAAAAGACACTCACTGTCTCCTCTCACAGAGCACAATGTCAGATCCTGTTAAGAAAGGTTTTTGCCTTGGAAGCAATGTCTCAATGTGGACAGTTTTGCCAAGCAGAGAGATTTTCCCACAGTACACTGTAGCTGTAATTACCAGAAATGGTTTGGCTCGAATCTCTCCTGCAATTCCTTCTGTTTTCATTGTACAATTCAAGCAGATGGGGGACAGGGTGTTTTCAACAGACAAGTCAGCCGAGTGTGTCATCTGCTGGTGACAAATGCCCTCAGAGTCTACGTCTATCGACCTCTGTGCTGACTCCTAAAGCCACCTTTCCCTCTGACTGTTTGTAAAGGGCTGGGGTCTGAAGTTTTGAGTACGTGCTGTGAGGTTATTCTGTGAAATTCCACACTACTCTACAAGGTATAACCTGTTTCATTTTTGTGGTTATTTGCAAGCCTGGACCATGAGGCAGGTGTTCAGGTTTGGCTGACTTAAAAGTATCCAGCCCTCTCTCCTGTTACATATTTCAAAATATAGCTGGTTTTGTCTGTTTGTTTGTTTTAAATGTACTTTTTGCATTTAGATACTTTGACTCAGGTGAGAAATATCACAAAATAATAATAGTGACTTGACTTCTCAGGCTATTTTTATCAGTCATCCATCCTTTGGGAACAGGATTGTTTCTTCATTGAAACTAAAGATGTCTAGGAAAATAATTTCAAAAAGTAAGAAGTTTTTACCTCCATATTCTGGCCGCTTCTATAAAGCTGAGGTACAGCAATTAACATTTCAGCTGGCACATCCTTATCCAGCACACCAGTAATCAGTTGAGGCAGAGAAGAGAATAGCAAATTAAAGAAGATGAGATACCACTGATCAATCATCGACGAACCAGAGAACCCGCAGTAGAACTGGTACCAGAAAAGAAGGGCCACAAACATCTGAAACAGAATGAGCAATGCTGTAAATATGACAAGATAAGCAGAGTCATCATCCCATTGTGTTCTGAAACCATTTTGACTCCAGTTCTGCAAGGACTTGTCTATGAACACTAGACACGTGAGCAATTCTTCTAAGGACACCGCGTCTTTGACTTGCTGTCCTGATGCTCGGACCACTCGGCTAAGCTACAAACACTTGGCACACCTGCAAGTCTTTGTGCTGCTGGAACCTTAGATCTCATGAGTCAGACATTACTTCATACAAAATTACCTTTCAGTTCAAGTGAAACTATGAGGTGCACTTTAACCATAAAAATCTGTCCCAACCATCATTGACATCTAGGTGTATGACTACTGATCTCACAGCACTTACATTACTATCATGAGAATAAGCATTTCCATAATAATATCCTCTGCCAACTTCAGAAGTTTTGAGAGGCTCAGTTGGTCAACAATATGTAACTCACAATAGGCTTGTTCAGGCTGGAGAAGACAAGGTTCCGGGGAGACCTTATTGTGGCCTTTCAGTACTTAAAAGGGGCTTATAAGAAAGATGGGGACAGACTTCTTAGCAGGGCCTGTGGCAATAGGACAAGGGGTGATGGTTTTAAACTAAAGAAGGGAGATTCAGGCTGGACATGAGGAAGAAATTTTTTACACTGAGGGTGGTGAAACGCTGTCCCAGGTTTCCCAGAGAGGTGGTAGATGCCGCATCCCTGGAGACATTCCAGGCCAGGCTGGACGGGGCTCTGAGCAACCTGATCTAGTCCCTGCTCAATGCAGAGCGTTGGACTAGATGAGCTTTGAAGGTCCCTTCCAACACAAACTATTCTGAGATTCTATCATTATATGAACTGCAGAAGTTTTTTGCAAAACCAACATAAGACTAGCAGCAGCAAGGGAGGTGAAATGGTGAGGTCTAGCAAAGTTGTCTTAACTATTCTGTGCTTTGAAATTCAGTGAATTAGCAGTGCTGTGAAGATTCCTCATTCTCCCCTACTCTTCAGCTATGTAAAGAAATCAGCTGCAGATGCTTCATGTAGCATGATGCAGATTGTTCATGTAGCTGGGTTGGAATCACCCAAAAAGGGACAAACCACACAACTCCATCTCTTCTACAAGCTCTGCAGCATGGGGAATCCAGAGGTTTTATGGCTCAGGGGAAGTGCTGATTTATTCTCTGAGGGGGGATTTGAGGCCTAGGAAAAGACGGGCAGCTTCCTAGAGAAGGAGATAAATTCCCATGCTTTGTCCTCCTAAAACTGCAATCTCTATTAGTCTTTGTAAACTGATTAATGCTAAACGGAAGGCAACCAGAAAAACATTGGCAACTGTTCCTTGAGGGTTTTCCCCATTTTAACCATGAAGAAGGGAAATGGCATGACCTCTCCTTTCCTATTATTTTTGTATTCTGTTCTCAGAAGCTTTCAGCCTGCTGGAGTATGTTAACATTTCATCATTTTTAGATGCATAGAGGAAAATACAGATCTGTTCCACCGGTATACCAAAATCTGATTGAAACGTAAATGTAGAAGAAAAAGCTATGGTCTGCTTAGTGACAACTGCTATAAGGAGGGTAAGTCTATATTGTGAAGGGGAATTGCCACAGAATGAGAGGGTCAGTCCTGCTGTACGTAAATGTATACATATGTATATATCCAGCTATATTGTATATATACATGTCCGGGCAATGTTTGCATACGACATTGAAGTGGCTTGGATAGCAGAGGAACATACCTCTCACTGTGAGCCCATACTATAAGCTAACCTATTAGAAGTGAATTGGTAGTAGTTTTTTAAGGATCACCTTTACAACTGTTTCTGTAAAAACATTTCAGGCAAAAATATCTTCCTCTGGCCAAAACAAGACTGAGTTACCAGAGCTTACCCTTTTCAGTACAGCTGGCTGGGACATGGTAATTTCATTTCAAAATTGAACAGATTTTAAAATTTATTTCCTTTCCACACTCAGAAAACAACAAAACTTCCTTGGTCTTTTCTCAAAACAGAATTGCAATACGTATGTGGATGTAGATACTTTTCTCTCACTCATTTCAAAGCAGCAAAATCCAACTAATCCTGAACCTAAGAATTTTTCCCCTCTAGAGATTTGTTAAAGCTAACATGTCGTGGAAACAGTCTGGCTTTATAAAAATGGGTAGTTTGATAAAAATACAGACAGCTGAAAATTTTCCTACCACCTCTAGTATGGGTGTCAGCAGTGCTGTCAAAGCAAGCTGTACAAATAAATGGCATTTCAGTAGCCAAGATTAAATCAGATTTTTTCCCCCCTTTTTTTTTCTTTAATTAAACAAGTGTTTTATTTAATTTCAGTTACAATGTTCCCTTACACTTCTGTGTATCACCCCCCTGAAAAAGTAAAAAGAAATTAAAAGAATTGAATTAGAGTTTAAATAAAAAAGGTTTCCTTTTTTCATCCCAGATGAGACTGTTTTATGAATGTTGCCCCAGACAGAATTTCTCAGTGAATGAAATATATGTAAAAAAATCCCCAGTGCTGTCTTGCAGAGATAATGTATAAGGGGAAGAAGCAGTGCATGCTTGTGCAGGTAGAATTTTATTTACATAAAAACCCTTTCCATCAAGTGCAGATATTTCCAGTCATGCTATGTTTTAGTACCTATTTTACTTGTGTTTTATTATTATCTCCACCAAGCCAAACATCTTCTTGGATAAGTCATCTGAGTTTCCAAATGGCTTTCGCAGCAATTTGGAGTTTAAACTTTGAGTTAGGTTCTAGTGGAGAATGGGAAATTTCATAATATGAAGAAATGGGGAAAAAAGCACTTGAGGAAAGAGAAAACTTGCAGAACATCTGTGGTGTAGCTATCTTGACTCTCTGAGGAGACTCATCCGGAATAGTCTCCTTGCAAAAGGATCATGTGCTCACATCTTGCACTTTTGAATATTCCTTCCGTGAGGGCAGGCGCTGTATCAGACATATTCATGGTCTATATGCTGGGTACCCCCCCGCGTTTTGAGAGTCGGTAGCAACAAATATTGCTCAGAAAGCTCTCAAGGCTGCCAAAGCAGAGCCAACACAAAGAGATATTCTTCAGCTATATTCTAGCCTTGAGGCAGCAGATTCTGAAAATATCTTACTAAAAATGGCAAGCAAAATCATACTCTTAATCAAGGGGAGTTGTACCAAAGGAAATGGAAGATTTTACAAGAGCCGAACAAAAATGTAGATGTATAAACAACATGTCTGGCTGCTGATTGCTGGAATGCCTTATGTGTAATACCACTTTTTGTTTGTTTTATTTTAATGTATGCTGGCTCTGCATACACTTCTTAGAAGTTCAGATTTGATACTGTCAAGCCAAAGGGTATCTTGGAAACACAGAGCATTGGGGTGAGAGTACAGATGTTCAGCATCATTCAGGATTGAGCCTTAAAACTCAGGCTTTTGAACACCAACACGGATTTCACTGTTGTGCTTCAACAGGTGGCTCTCCACTCGGGGCAGCGATATTTAAATCAGCTTGCTATTTCAGCCTCAGGCAGCAGTTCGGACTGTCCAAATCCCTTCTTTCTTTTGTGTCTGCGAGGGTGCTTGCATGCAGTTTCTGATCAGGCCACAGAAAGTATTTTAATACATCTGTGTTAACACAAAGATGATTTATTAATTCTTTAGCTCCCTTAGGTATTCCTATGATGTTCAAAATTTTAAGCAAATGATCTCTTCATAAAATACCTACCTCTAGAGTGAAATCACACAGGGATTAGCCAGGTCAAGAGGAATTTGTGTTAAAAAGTTGCCACATAAAAAAAAAAAAGAGACTATTAGATTACATTTGGAAAGCAACTTTTACAAAATTGAGAGCTACTTTTTTCTGATATTGAGGATAAAATACAGTCTCCTGCTCACAGTTCACACATTGCCCCCTGGAGCAGAGGTCAGAGAGCTCTGGCTCTCTTCTTTTTCCCAGTTCTTCATTTCCCTTGCTCCCAAGGCGATTTGCAGGTGTTGGAAGTGAGCAGATCCGTGTGCCAGCCAGTGACTCCTGCAGAGCTGATGGAATTCTTGGTTGTCTTGTTAGGCAGTTTTCAATCAATCATCTTTGCACTCCAAGGTCAATGCAAAGGGTCTTTGTTAGTGCCAAGGAGCTGAGCTGCTACTGGCTCAGTGCTCAGTGCTGGACTAACTCCTGTTTCATACACCAGGGAGAAAACGCAGACCCGTAGTCTGTTCTTTACCAGAGTGTGCTTCCTTTCTAATGAACTCTTTTTGGTTAGTTGGAACTAAGAGAAATCAAGAAAAACACCTTCCCATCTGAGGCACAGAGAGGACTAAAATTGTCTCAGGTCACTGGGAAATATGTACAGTGATTCATAAGCAACGAAGAGATAGATAGGGTCAGGGAGAGAAAACACACACAACTGCTACTTTGGACCAATGCTGGATGGCTTTGGCATTAAAGAGTCCTGTGTCTAGCCAGCTAAAGTCTGCAAAACTGCTCTATAAAGAAACTTTTCTTAAGCAGTGCTTGTTATTTCTGTTACCTAATTTGCACATTCAGCAGCACAGTGTAGCTGTTATGGAGTGGGTCCTGTATTTCTGCAAATGGCAGCCAGCTGTCTTTCAACTCTGCAAATTTCTTTGCAGCTTATTTATAAACCATTTGAAGGCTGACCTAATGCTCACTTAGCACAAAATAAACCCTGGAAACATGCGGTGCCATAAGGCTGCCAAGTTGAACACTTACTGCATTTTTGTAGAAGAAATACAGCACCATGTTGGCGAGTCGGGAATAACACCAGTGGCCGTGAACAAGCAAGAGTTTCTCCAAATGTCGGAACCTTGGGATTGCAAAGTCGCTTGCCATCACCGCCTTTAATGAAAGGAAAGTTGGAATCATCATTCATTTTCAACACCAACGGTGAATCTAATAATCTTCTCAACTCATACAGTCCGTGGAAATCATACTGATAAAGAATGAAATCCATTACAGCGCATCTGAAATGCAGCTATTGCTGCATGTTTTTGGGAATATCCATGAGAAAACCCAATGGCTTGGCAGAACACGCAAGGCGACTCAGTCTTTGCCCAGGGGAGATTATTATAGTCTGTGTTCCAGATGGTGACAAGCAGCAGCAAAAAGTGAGAGGTGACGATTGCAGTTGCATGAGCATGAAGGCCCAGGGCCCACCTGTGAACATCTTGGTAACACTAACATCTTTCTCTGTAAAAACTACAGGGTACTTACAGGGCAAAATAGATTTCCAGAGAATAAAATAAGAAAAGCATGATTAAGTGCTTGCGTCATAATTACTGGACTTTAAAAGACAAAACAATAAAAATGTTAGTTTTAATTAACATTTGCAGTCCTGGCTTATATAGTTTACTCAGCTGTCCTATCAGTATTGTAAGGGATTTTTGAAATTGCACTTTTCTAAAACTCTCTATGAGAAAATATCACACTAGACGAGACTCTTCTGGGACTTCACAGACTGCCAAATCACATTGGCAAAATGAATCACCCAGTTTCTCTCTGCTTCTGACTAAGTTTTAGGATACTGTACATCTAGATGAGTCCTTCTTGTAAATGATGGTGTTATCACAGTTGTTTCATGATCTTCCATATCCCTAGGATCACACTAAAATTTCATTTAATATTATTTCACATTTCATTTTCTATTTTGGTATTGCCTTTTTTCCCACAGTTCAGCAAAAACATGAGGAAAGGTGAAAATCTCCAAAGGAGCAAAGTCCTCCTCACACTCTGCAGGGTATATTTTGACTGTATTTTTAAAAGAAAGACATCTTTCTTTTAAATTTTTCCTAATTTCCTTTCTTGGTAAATCATCAAAAGGGCTCAATTTTCCCACATAAGTGCTTGTAGAAGCTATTAAAATAAACTCTAAAACAGTATGCAAGAGAAGGTGTACTAATGCATTGTAATTTAAGCAGCAGATGTACATAAGCGCTGGGACATTTTTTAATATGTTGACACATCCTGGGATTTCTCAGGTACTGAGACACACTTGTTATAACCTCTCTGCACAGAACACTCTGATTTGTCCTGCAGACATAGAGCTGTCTTGCAGTTTGAAGAGAACAGAGCCGTGGTATATCTGCTTCCTTGTCCTCCACCCCATCTCAGCCTATTTCAACGTTAAAACAAAACTGCTAGCTTCCTTTCATTTGCGCTTCTGACATAGTACTTCACAATACATTGTGAGAGATGTCGAGGTTTGTTTCTTTTTTATTCCATTTTGATTACAGTGAGGAACACAGTGGAGAAGATAGTGTTATCCAATTACATTTGCATGTTTATTTCATCTCGAAATATCCCCTCGATTTTCACATTTTTATTTTTTCTTCCAGCTTTTTCACAGGAAAAAGTGATTCACGCTCCACATGCTTCCACAGAATGGGGAAAGAAGTAAGAAAATAAATCAGAGAGTATTGCTGTTTCAGACATCTAAATGTTCAACGCCTTCTGAATACCTGCATGTGTAAGATTTTGACAGTTGTTTATAGTAAAGAGGCCTACATGGTTCCTTAGGACCTTGCAGTAAAGGAAGGGATCTATAAACATCTTCCACTCTGTTGAACTTTAATTTTAAAAGAAACCCCAACAAACAGGTAGTTTAATGGGTTAATGAGCAAATAGCTTTCAGATGTGAGTACACTGCAAGAGCTGGGGCATTTGAGGGTTGGTTATTCTAAGTGTATGAGCTCACCTGAAAGTGGAATAATGGGGAGAGGAGTAAAAAAAATGCTACGAGCACTATATGTCTGCATTAGCAAAGAAAGTGATCTGAATTAATAAATAGATCATAGGAGCTGATAAGTTCATAAGAGATGATAAGACTCAAGGGAGTTTGGGGCAGACTTTTTTGAGTTGATGGGCTTGGAGGGGAGCCCACAAAACCAGTCTGCTCTGGGGTCTCTGGAGCCTGAACTGCCTGCAGAGTGATACTGCAGAAGTTATCCAAAGCTCTCGGAACCTGATGAAGGCTGTGGAACAACAAATACACTCAGTATCAGCTTAATCCAAGACTCCCGTTTCTCCTGCCCTCTCTGGTCATCAAAGTCAGACTCATAGGATATACGTCTGGGATGCCACAGGCACAATGAATAGCTCAATATTTTTGTGGTAGCATCTTTCCAGTCTAATTTATAGCTGCTAACATGTTTGGAAAAGCTTTTTTAATGGATTGCAGGCCTGAAATCTGTCTCTTTGAAGAGCACTGATGGACATCCCTTTTGCCCTGGAGATTACTTTGACTGAACCTACTGGATGATTACAAGAAAGAAAACAGGGGTAATAGCTCTGCTGGGTCAGGCTGAAGCCCATCTTCCCTAGTATCCAGCCTCCAACGATGGCCAACAGAGGATGCCTTTGGAAGCGTAAATGAATAAATAAGAAAAACATCTACTGACTTTTCTCCAGAGTACTGTCCTAGCTTCTGGTGACCTGCGTGTCAGAAAATGCACAAAGCTGACATCCAAGTTCATAGCTCAGTTAAATGTTTGTTTCTTAAATTTGTGTGCTGGCCCAATTAAATTACAGGAATCTCATGGAATAAAATTCTATAGCCAACTTGTACAGTGTGTGAAGGAGGCTTTTCTTCCTTTTGAGCAAAACATCCAGGCAGTGTTGCAAAAAATGCAATGTGTGTCAGAGAGCCGCCCACTGGTAACTAAGTTAAGGAGCATGCTCATCTGCTCAGGTCCTCAGGATGGAAACACTTCTCATCTTCTCTGAAGAGCTGTTTGTCATATACTCAGCTACTCTGTTTTCTCATGCAATTAGCCTGTATCCTGCCCAAATACAAGGAAGATTGTGGAAATAAGGTATTTTCCTCATTCTCTGTGTCTTACTGTCATGTTTGGTGCTAACGAGGCAACTGAACTGCACTAGCATTAGAGGCAGTAGAGGGAGTAGGTAATACAGTAGGTAATTCATCCTATAAATATACATCCTCTCCTCTGGGGATGGGAGAAGTGCCTCTTATGCAGCTGTAAATACACTAATCACAGGCTGAACACATCCAGAAGACTACAGGGCAAGTCCCCTTATCGTGCTGTTCCCTGAGGCAGAAAATGGGGAGAAAACCAAGACTTGGAATAGTGTGTAGGGAGCAGTGGTTCTGCAAAGGGCTGCAATTTTCTCTTCACTGTTCCGCTGTCTGAACTGGCTAATTTTCTGAGAAGGCAGCATGTTTAAACTCACCACAGACCTGAGAACAAACACAAGCTCAAATGGAAGCTGAAAGCATCCTTACAATGCGCAACTGGTGTTCCTGAGCACAACTTGCTGCTTCTCCTTTGTTTGCGCTGGCTCTCCAAAGGTAGCTTAGTCAACCTGACATATGAGAATTGCCTATTTCACCCTCCCATGGGAGCTCCTTTCAGTGAACCAGCAACATTACCTGCATGCCTTCTTGACCAGAGATCCCCACGCCAACATCTGCTACTTGGATCATGCTGACATCATTGGCACCATCACCTAAAGATGACAAGATACAGTTTTGTTGTCACTAGCAGACCAGGAACAGTTAGCAGCAGCAAAGCAAAGGAAAACCAGTTGTTACTGAGTGTTGGCTGAGTAAATAAGGGAGATGTGGGGTAGGAAAGGATCTGTCTTTGGAATATAAGGTTCGAAGCCTGGCAAAGCTGTCAAGACATTCTGATCTTTGTAAACTTTTTTTTTTTTTTTAAATAATGGAAAAGTATTATAAAAATAAAATAAATCCCTCTCTTTTTTAGTAAGATCTAAAATTCAAGTATCTGGCCTGAACTGCACAAATACTAAAACAACAGAAGGTGAGAATCAGCTCCCCAATACTTCTACTTCCTGATTAACTGTCTGCTTGCAATCAAGTATGACTAAGAATGAAATGTGCAAGGAGGCCTAAAGCCAATGAGAATGTCTATACAGTAAAAAATACAATAAAGTTAAAAACTGGATGAATTATTGACTTGGGTTGACCAGTCTAATATCTTTAATATACCCATCACAGGCAGATTTAACTGCAATGGTTGCAGTCGCCGACCCTTGCTCTGCTTCCAATCATGACACCACAAATGACAGGTGCCATAGAAAGGATACCAGAATGGGATGTGTTTCTACTTTTTAACCTCTTAAATTTATTGCCAGTGTGCTAATGGAAAATGAAGCAGTATTGGCTGTTGACAAGACAGTTGGTTTTAAACTTCAGTGGCTGAGGCGTACACTCACATCTCTCTCCAGCTTCCCTGCTGTTGACACATGTACGAGGGGCATCTGCTCACCTGACACAGCTGATGTCTCTGTGACTGTGCAACACAACCCCCCGTTAGCTCACGTGGGTTAAAAGGGAGGATGTGTACAGCAGGGCTTTTAATCCAGAGCAAGAGCTTGAATTCAACTCGCAGGCTCAAAATGCTCAGAAAGAATGAAAACACAAGCTGCCCAGTCTTGACTAGTGTTTTTAAGCATTCTTGACAATTCAACTTAACCAGCCAGACGATTTTGACAACATATGCAAATGAATATGTCCACAGTCAGCCAAAGATATAAATTCAGTATGAGGGAGGCATATTTGAGCTAGATATAGCGAACATGAGGAGTATTATAATCAGCACACATTTGGTGATGTAGATGTTACAGGAGTCTGGCAATTATTATATGTACTTAGGGTTTCTCATGGCTAAGTCCAACCGACATGTTCCTGCTATGATTAACCAAGACAGGTAGATGAAATCTGGTGTGTTTGCAACAATATATGCTGCAATCACATCTTCTAATGCAACCCAAGCCTAGACTTGAGACAGGGAAAGAAGATCTGGCTGACTTTTCTCAGGCAAAAATCATGGAAACAGGGAAGATCCTGCCAGATTTAAGACAGGATGACTGACAAAATCTTCCCTTTGCCAACCCAGCAATTAACAGGGAAGAAGTGTAAAAGCTGGCATGATGCCAATCATAAATCCATTCTCTATACTGACAATGCCAACTCACATTCTATGCTGTGTGGACAACTTGTGATGAAAAATGCAGAACTTTGAGATGAAACATGATTGGATGAAACAACACTAAGCACAATTCTGTTCTGTGTAATACAGTGATTGCAAAATGGAATTCTGCACAGCATCAGCTAACCCAATCCTTCACAGATGTGTTTGGACATGCCAAAACCTCACAGCATACCTGGGCCCCTATTGCCTAACTTCTGTAGAAAGAAATACCAAATACCACTCCAGAGTTCTATCCCAGTTTTGAATAAATATCTTAGAGTAAATATGTTAGTCTGACACATTTTCAGACAGAACTGGAAGGTTATTTGAGTCGTGACGCAGCTGGAAGAGTCCTATTGCAAGTCAAGAAATCAAAATTCTTAAGGCACAGTATACACACCAAGGCAGGCTAGTTGAAGCTGAGATATTTACCTATTGCCAAGGTCATTGCTTTGAGTTTGTCTCTGACCAGTTTCACTACCATGCTCTTTTGGAGTGGGGTAGAGCGACAACACAGTACCGAACGGCATCGCTTGGCTAGTGCGAGAAATTTCTCTTCTAGCGTAGGTTCCAGGGCATAGGCTAAAGTCCTTCCATCAATCACTAGGCCCAAGCTGGAAAGCACAGAGGAAGAGGGTGGATAGAGAGGGGTGAACCCAACAGTCATGTTTCCAGTAGCTTCGTCTATTGTGTTGTTTGAAAATTTAGACTCTACGCATTGCAGACACTGTTCCAGCAAGACAGCACATGTCTCCTGAAAAAAAAAATTCAGAATAAGTATGCTTGAGAGAAAAGAACATGTATTCAAACATTTGTGTTTGCTGTATATTTTGGCATAAGGAATATGAGGAATGCATTATATTTGCTGCAGAGTTAAAGTTTTAATTTCTAATAATCTTTTCTATTCTCTCTAAACACAATTCAAGCAGAAGATACGACTCAAAAAGCTTAAAAACTAATTCCTGTTTAACATGCAGTATTGTATGCTAAACTCATTTATTTTAGCTCCTTCTCAGAATAACAGTGCTGGGAGATGATATAATTGGTATCAGTACCAAGTTAAGTATGGTGATGAACACTACGTATACGCCTACGACTCAGATCAAATAGTTATGCATTGTTAAAGGCCAATTAAAGGCTATTTAAGCTGAATTCTCTCTCATAGCCATACTCAACTAAAAGATGTTATTAAGAATATACGAACATTTAAAATGAAATGCTATTGGTCTTACAGCAAGGTATGACAAAAAAGAAAGATCATGGAAAATCAGTTTACCAGTTCAGTTGATACACTCAAGAATGGAAAATGCTGTTATCTTTTCTTCCTTTTCGAAAGAAATTGGAGCTGGATACTGCTGTCCTACCTCTCCTCTGCTGATCTGAAGTCCAATTTTATCAACCCGTTAAAGGACTATAGCACTATCAGTCTGGTTCCTTGTATGTTAGACCATATCAGTAAACTCTCTGTGACTGTCTGCTTGCAACGAGTTGAGCACAGGAAAGAGCAGTAATTCAGAAGAATTAGAAAAGCTCTGTTAGGAAGCAAGGCATTACTGTAGATGTGGTTTTCTGACTCTCAGAGTTAACATTGCAATTTAAGTATTGCTTCTATCTCCAGAGAAAATGCCACCTGAGAAAACATGAATGACTGAGTTATCTAAATACCATGTTTCAGTGGTGTAAAATAAAGCACAGATTCTCAATAGGTAATAAATTGTTTTTCTTCCTCAACATGTTTAATAACAGGTTGCTTTTTGAGACCCATTAGTGCCAATAAGCAAAACTAAGGATGTTTTGAGAATGCATCCCAAGGAAAGGCATTTATGCTGCTGTGGCATATTTTTATTCATGCTGGAGCCCCCTACACAAAGTTACATGTCTTCAGTAAGTTTATGACACATGACACTATGACTTAGAAATATGATTCACTGAAAAGTATTCAAAGACATGTCCTACCTGAAAATTACGGATGTAGCAGGAAAAGAAGAAAAAAAAAAAAGAAGGAAAGGAAAAAAAAAGCCATCAAACTTTTAATTGTACAAGTTGAAAATAAAGCAAAGCTAGTTCACAAGTAAACTTGTGTATTGGATCTGCTTACTGGTGATTCAGCATTCAAAGTGATGATTTCTTCGTCGTGATCTAGTAGCTTGCAGGCATATGCAATATTAACAGCTGTTTCTTGCTTGTCTCCAGTAAGAACCCAAATCTGCAACCCAGCTTTGCGCAAATTTGCAATGGTTTCTGGAACACCATCCTGTAAACGGTCTTCAATGCCAGTTGCACCTAAGCACATAGAGAAAGCAAAATATTCCACATTAATTGAATACTTAGGGTTCGCCTCAAATGGTAAGTTTGGATTTTTTTAAAAAAACAACAGCACTTTTATTGGGAAAGACCTGGACTACAATACCAATGGTTTCAAGATTTGGGCAGCAGTTTTGGGGTATTGGGAAAGAGGAGGGGAAAATAGCTGGGGTTAACATCTGCAGCAACAGTCAACAACAAATCCAGAATTCAAGACTTCAGAAGCAATCTGATGCCTCTTCTAGTCTCAGAGGTTCACAAGGTTGATGTATGTATCTTTGCTTACTGTCTCTCTGCTCTGTATCTTCACCATTTCTTCTGCATGTTGCTAGAGAAGATATTGTTGCTTCTATGAGATCGTTTTCAGTTCTTAAGGGTCTTAACTGCCTTTCCCCAACTACAAGAGGCTGGGTCATGAGACGTTTCTCTCTTTTGAAGGGGAACAACAGCAGAACTGCAGCTTGGCAACAGCACATTAGGCTGCAGACATCAACCTAAACCTTTTTCTGC
Source organism: Streptopelia decaocto (assembly GCF_964273445.1). Taxonomy (NCBI): domain Eukaryota; kingdom Metazoa; phylum Chordata; class Aves; order Columbiformes; family Columbidae; genus Streptopelia; species Streptopelia decaocto. The sequence goes on from NC_138663.1 coordinate 93,261,414, forward strand.
CTTGTTGCTGCTCTTTGCTCTTGCAGAAAGACACTGGTTGCCAAATGAGATGCAGCAGGGAACAAATCATAAATCTGTTGGCCATGATGTGAAAGCAAAATGTGGCTTTTTCACACTTCCAATGTATCTTTCTACCTCTTTATGAGATGCTCAGTCTCTTTCTTAGCTTTCACAGATCAGTTGACAGGGACAAGATTTTCAAATATGGTAGCAAAAGCCACTCAGGACCAACTTCAGCATCACCACTAAATACATCCGTTTCAGAGAGGCTTCAATGTGAGGAAATGTAAGCACTCACTACTACAGAATGGGGAGGTGTCAGACATGCAAATAGGCTGAAACAACAGGAAAAACAAAGTAAACTTTTCTCAGCTATTTGTTTTCCCTATGGTTGTTCCTTGAAAAAAATATTGTAGCAACAGAATATTAAATTCAATATTTAAATAGAATTTTAAATAAAAAATGTTTTAGCAATACAAGTCCACCTGAAGTCTGAGCACCAGTCATGTAACTGGAAAACACATTCTTAGGATAATGTCAGGAAAGCTATTATTATCCAAACAGTGTACAAAGCAAAAGTTATTCCTGTTCCAGACTCACTTTTTTATTCCCACAACTTAGTCACAACTGATCATTGTAAGATATAAACCACAGTATGAAGTTCTTGGGGAAGGACTGAATGAGAAGTTTACTGATGGTTAGAGTTCAATTATTTGTCTGGCAGTTCAGTTTCACTTTTCCATCCCCCACCCCAGTGCAGCCAGAGCCAACAGGCACAACCATGGTGGGATCCTCCTGATTAATAACGTGGTCCGAATTAGTCACCTCATGCTCCCCTTTAAGTCAGAGAATGAAACGAAGAAATAAACTTAAAAGCAGAGTCAATTATACTGTTAAGCAGCATTCTTTATTTTATCAGTGCTGCGGAACACTGGGGATCATCCTCCATAAGTGCTCCAAAGACTGGATGTTCTTGTGTTGCTTATAGTCACATAATTATTACATATGCATTGCAATTTTTGAAAATTTTGACATACAATACATCTATACTAAGAAATAATTGATGTTAGCTATAATTGTTTAGTTTCTTACTTACAATACACCTATTAATTATTAGTTAAAGATAAGCTAAGCACTCTGCTTCTAAACATTGTATTACTTAATCTCTCTCCCTCTTGTTATGAAGAAGGATCTAAAACTTGAAAAATATCCCCTCATTTTGCAGGTGGTCAGAAAGCATTTATCTCATGTCAATTGCTTAATGATTGGTATGTCTTTTACAACTTAATCACGGTATACATGAATTTGGCAGCTTCTCTTCAATTCCCCCCTTTTCATACACTTGCAAATTCTTTTGCAGTAGAAAACCAGACACTCCAAGGGCATGATTCATCTAATGCTAAAGCGGGTATCTAAGACAGACCAAATGAACTGCACTTTCTCTTTTTGTCTCTCCGTTGGTTACATGAGGAGCCTTAGAGATCTGTAGCAGACACATCAGAAGTTGGGTGAGGTGGATCTCATCTCCCAGAGACAGGCATGTGGGCAATTAGTGAAGGCTGTTATCTCCAACAGTGTTATGGCCGTGCCAAATTCTTTGCCAGAGAAAGCAGCTGGATGCTTGGAGCAGTAGTGAATATATATACATTTTAGAATCTCAGTGCTTTCAACATCTCAAGTCAGCAGAGGAAGAGGATGACTTAGTTCTTGAAATACATTTTGCATACACTGATTTTAACTGCGTCATTACAAAGTACTGCAATCCCTTTCCACAGAAAACACAGGCCCTGAGTGCATGTGCTGAACCTGACATATATGAGAGCTGATGCCTCTCACAAATGCCATTTATGAGCTTCGCTTTCTGACTGTCTCTGGTGCCCCTGGAGTCATGGAGGTCTCTGACATGCTGAGGTGGCACTAAGCTAAGAAAATTCTGCAGACAGTTTGGGCCAAGTCCTCCTCCTGTTTAGAGCAGCCGTTCCCATTTATGATATTGTGTCAAATTCAGCCCTGGCATTGCTCCAGTCATTTCACTAGTGATAAAAAGATGGCAGGAGCAAGGAAAACAGGTTATGTCTGTTATGTTAATTATATTCCATTCCTTTGTGGTGCTGCACATGACAGCCATGACAAAGTCCAAAAGAAGCCAATTTCTGTACTGTCAGAAACCATTTAAGGAAAAGAATGGATTTCATAGCCAAGTTTTCCGAATTTTTAACACATTTTAATTTCATGTCCACCTCTCATTTTGTTACCTAGCAGATGCAGATTCTTCTCTATCCGCAGTGCTGACTGAAACAGAAGTTCTTCACGATTTTCAATAGAAGATTCTGCTTCTAAATGGCTTTTCAACCAACAGGCATACTCATCCTTGCTGAGAACCTATTAAAAAGAGTATGTGAGGGCACAGTCAATGTGATGCAGAGGCATTCATACTTTACTGAATAAAATGAAAAAGAAGTTATGAATCAAGAACAATAAATTAATAAATGCCTTCAGTAATCTTTGCCAAGACTCTCCTTAAAAGCAAACTGAGAGTCTGCATTTACTTACTCTTTTTGCAATACAGAGGGTCCGCAGCCCATCTACAGCATACAGATTAAGGTAATTTTGGGTTTTGCTTTGGATTTTTTTTTGATGTTTGCCCCGAGGGTCATCTAGATAAGAATTAAAAAAGAAATTAGTGATTGAAAAATGACGGCAGCAGAATGGCCTCAGAGAATAAAAACTTGTCTACAGTACTCACTGTACCAGGACTTTATAACTGATGCTTTAAAGACCTGCTGATGTCTCCTGGGAAACTCAAGTAAAACATTTCATTTATAAAATGCAATATTGTCTTTTTGTTCTATCTTTTCTGTCTTCTCTCTTCAAAAGTTGTGAATTCATGTTAGAAAGACCTCCTTTTGCTTACTCCTTAAGTATTTGTCTGGCTTGATAATCTTCACAGCAAACAAGAACATCAGAAAGAGAAGCATGATTTCAAATACACTAGTAGCAAATGCTTCTCCACATCTCATCATGTGCAGAAAAATGACACTTACTTAAAAACAGCACTTAGTTTTCCACCAAGGTTAATATCTCAAAAGAACCAGAAACAGTGCTCTGTTTTGCATATCTATGTGTATAAAGGTACTTCTGTTGCTGCTGTACTGATACTGTAATACTTATTGGCCTGAGTCAATGCAAGAAGTTCTGGGTATGACTGTGATTTCATTTAGAAGAGAATTCACACTTGTGCAGACCTCCCGGATAGCTTCTACCTTGAATGCAGCAGCACAAATTCCACTTAGCTTTACTCTTCACTTAAAGCCATGTGTAAAAACTCAAAATCAGGACTGAGCATCTGTTCCTTTTCTCTCTTTATTTGGGATTGGTTCAATGTGCTCACACTGTGATAAAAAAAGAGTAATGAATATGACAGTAACACATTTTGTTCCATCTCATTGCCTAAAACGATGCCTTCGAAAGTTAAAAACAGGTGATATGCATCTTTTTTATCAGCTAGGATCAAGACAGGTTCATGTACAATGTACTGTAGTAATAATCTTAAAGAAAATGAATTGCAGCGTTAGTACTAAAGTAAATGTATAAGCTGGTAAGCTTTTAGACTGGAACTATTGAGTGAGAATTACTGGTACCTTATGCCACCTTTTCTTATTCCCTGATGTCATATAATTTTTTTTCTCAAGTCTGAAATTTTTTGGGGTGTAGAATCATTTCAGGTTTATAGTTCTGTAACTGGAGCTGTTCCTTAAGGCAATATTTGTGTTACTGGTACTTGTACAGTAACCAGTCACAGAGTCAAGTGACTGCTACTCATCACCAGACATCACCAGTCTGAGCACCTGAAGCAACCTACTACGTATCATCTCAGTTCACCACTGAGTGTGCTCACCTCTTTCAACTGACCATACTGAGAACCTACGGGCACTAGACTCTTATATTAAGCACTTCATACAGTTATCTACATTAGATGACACAAATATCTTACCGTTTATACTTTTTGGTGCACATTTTCCCAGTGTGCATTCATAGCGGATTTAATCTTGCTATGTGTGACCACATATATCCATGTCTATTTGTCTATAAACTTACACAACATTCAGCACCTTCGTATTTACACGGAAGCACAGTGTCTAATTGGGCATTCAGAGGATCCAGCACAAATACATACAAGTATTGATGTTGTAGGAAAGAAGGAGCTGGGAGCTTGGAATCTCAATATTCTGTTTTTGTTCCTGTTATATCAACCATGTATGAGTATGATTTACTCACCATATAGCTATTTTCTCACCTTTGAAGACTGTCCTGTCCTCTCTAGTGGGAGTGTACATACCCAGCTGCTCCTAAGGGACTCCATAAAGACTGTGGTAGTCCAAGCATTCCTTCATTTTAGTTCTATCTCTGATTAAGGTCACATGGTGAATACTGGTAGGGATATTCTGGTGGACCTGTCCCATCTATCTGTTAATGCTACCTATGCTATCACTACAGATTTTTTCAAAGCATCAGTACAAATGTATTATTCCAGAAGAAGATCCCTAGTAATGTTATGTGCAACTGGAAAGCCCCTTGTCACGCTGTAGCTTGTGGCTCCGACACACATGCCCCAAAGTTCCTTCAGAAGCTATTAAACTGGTTCACAACTAGATAGAGCTGCAACATAAAGTGGAAATGCACACATTCTAATCTGGAAACCCAACAGAGTTTCATTTAGCTTCTTTCCTGTTTGCACATGATAATATTTTTGGCATATGTGACTTGGCTGTGCAATACAAGCACCTTTTTTTGGTGAGAGAAGTACTACAGCAAACTTTCTAGGCTTCTTATATTAGTGAGTCAGCTTTTTTAACTTTAGAAGAATAAAGTAGGCAAGCACTTTTTCTCACTTATTGTGATACATTACTGTTCTAGAGAGAAATGCCATATTTCTTACGTATCTCACACAAAACTGTCTTATGGGAGTGGCTGTCTCAGTCACTCACTGATTTCAAATGGCACGAACTTGAGTAAGTGCTTAAACACAACCAAAAGTCATTCCTATCTCTTTAGGTGTTGTTAATCACTTCAGATCTGAGTACCAGGGGCACTAATGCAGTATTCACATCAAATGCTTATAGCACTTTCAACAAACACAGTACCTCCTTACAAGTAGAGATGTGCACACCATCTTCCGTGTGTGGACGGTTGCACTGCCCTCCCTTCTCCAAGAAGCATATCAATGAGAGCCAAACCCCTTCTAGCTCTTCATGTGTCTCATCAGTCTTACCCTGAGATTCACCTTGTGCTCAGAAGATAAAAAGAGGGGAGGAACCTCCTGCAGACAAAACCCAGTTGTGGAGATTTTTTTTTAGCTGGGACACAGTGCCTATGCTGAGCAGTGTGACCACACACACAAGTCTGATGAGGAGCGGCTGAGGGAACTGGGGCTGTTCAGCCTGGAGAAAAGGAGGCTGAGGGGAGACCTTATCGCTCTCTGCAACTACCTGAAAGGAGGTTGTAGCATGGAGGGGGTTGGTCTCTTCTCCCAAGTAGCAAGTGATAGGATGAGAGGAAATGGCCTCAAGTTGCGCCAGAGGAGGTTTTGATTGGATATTAGGAAAAATTTCTTAATGGAAAGGGTTGTCAGGCATTGGAACAGGCTGCCCGGGGAAGTAGTGGAGTCACCATCCCTGGAGGGGTTTAACAGACATGTAGATGAGATTCTTAGGGACATGGCTTAGTGCTAGAATTAAGTTATGGTTGGACTCGATGATCTTGATGGTCTCTTCCAACCAGAATGATTCTATGAATCTACGATTCTATGTACCCTGGAAGTGAAACCACCAAATAAGTCTTCTCCAGAAGAATGATAGAGGGCTAGTGGCGTTCTGCTTGCTTCATTTCCCTCCATAATCACAAGCTGCAGAAAACCAGCCCAGCCATTGTTTTCTCAATGACTTATGTTCACAGTTCCTGTGCAAGCTGGTTTTTGACTCAAGGAGTAACATTCTTATTTATGAACGTGGTGACTCTTGAGATAAAGTAAAAACAATACACTCCTGGGAATAATTTCAAAGGTTTTGGCAATATCTGTATGCTATCAGAAACCATCAGGTTTCACAGACTCAACGTGATGTACAGGCAGAACAAATGGAGTCAGTTTAGAAACTTTTTTACTTTTTGAAGCTTATGGTGATTTCTGATTTTATGTAAGACACAACCAAAGCTACAACATTAGACATTTGCTTCTGGCTGTTCTCATGTCATATTTTAAAGTGCTCTTCATCCCAGACAAATAGGACACTTTGTATCTGATTAGGGCCTGTTCATGCAATGTGATGTTAAGAGTTAGGGGATTACGGACTCAGTGTTGCCTTGGTCTTTGAGTCTAAGAGCACAAGTACCACTAAGTTACAAGATATATGCTTGACTAGTGTACAATTTACTTGTCCCTGAGGCACTAAGATAGCAAAGAGTGAGCACTGTGATGATTAGCTGCCATGTAGATTCACTTATTGGTCAATTCCTTGAAACGATAAATGCCTGGATTCTTGTAGCATCACATCTCCTCTCACACTCATGTTCCACTATCACCAGAGAACAGGATGAAACCAGCGACATATCCCACAATACAGATAATAGCCACAAGCATAAATCTTCTGATGCTCCCTCTACCTGGGGGATACCTCCGTGTAATGGGAAAAAGATTCTGTTCCCTCAGGAATTGACAACATATCCACTGACATTAGGATACTGCAGGCAGAAATTGCAAATTCAGTTCTAAGAGTGAAGATGTTCAAGAGAAATGTCAAATGTTTTTCAGACAGATCTGCTAAAACATACAGAATTACTAAAGCCAGACATGACTTAAATGGCTAGAAAACAAGGGAAACTGCTTATGAGGTTCTAGTGGCTGCATCTTACATTGCTTGCAAAAGCAAAATATACTATAACTCGTAGTTCAATGTGGGCTAAAACCAACCAAACAAAATAAGGGCACAATTTCAAAGCCACATTCAGTTCACTTGCCTGTAAAGATGGTGGAATTGCTGTATTTGCCCAGCTACAGAATCTGCTCACTGCCAGCACCAACCTTCAGGAACTTTGCTTCCCCTTCTCTGACATACCCCACCTTTGGTAATGTAGCTGTTTGGCTTCTAACTGTCCTTGTTGGTTTTACCCAGCTGGGTCCTATATCTGCCTGAAAATTCCTCGATCCACTAAGTCTACTGTAAATGGACACAGCAGCTGCAAACATAGCCTATTATATGGTGACAAAATACTTGAGACGGCATAAAATAATTGTTTCTTTTCTTTTTAAAGCTCAGTTCTCATTCTGAGAACTCATTTCTAAGCACTATTTTCCAGGTATGTTATTAGAAATTCTCAGTACTACAAATTCTCTGTTAGTACTTCAGAGAGAGAAAAGTTTCCACAGATGCTCTGTGTACTTTCTGTGATATCAGATCTTTACTAGAAAATTATTAATGAATACTTTGTTGTTAGTTAAGGACAAGTTCTTAATTTTTTTGGCTCAGCTTTGATTTATATTGCTGTAAACAGAAAACTAATGCCAACATTTTTCTGTATTTCATTAAACTAAAATTACACAGTATAAGCCTTTCACAGTTGTTTACTTCAACTAATGTCAAAGTAACCACAAAGTCAATGCATTAGTGAAACACGGGAAGTACCTCTAGCACTTTCAGGCTCTGTCCATTCATACTGGAATAAACTTTACACACTGGATTAAATTCAGTGTTGAAAATACAGTAGATTAGATGCAAACTGATTCATGCAAAATGAAACCCATGTGTCCTCTACCGTCTGAAAGCTTATAGGGTTCTTCTTGAATCCAACTGATTACAATTAGGGGCTATTTAAAATTGTCTCTGTTTCATGTGACATCTGGGTGCAGGAGAAGCTCTCCATGCTTCAGGGAAGTACTCTCTGTTCACAGCCACACGTCCATTTCCTGCTAGTCAACTACATGTTTGAAGGCAAGATTTCTCATATGAACAGAATCTCTCCTTCTTTTGCCACAACCTTTTGTTTTGAAGGCTGATTGATTCACAGGGTCCTCCAGTGTCATAATCCAAACGACATAAATGCGTGGATTTATGCAAACATATTGCAGCAAAATGATGTAAAGATTCACAAATAAAACAGAGAACAGAGCTGCAATAGGAAGTGCTTGGGTTTCATATAAAATACTCAAGTAGCCAAGCACTGCCAGGCAGGTTTTCCTGAAGAAATGTAAATTGCTTTGGCAGAGTTTCAAGACATTCCTTCCAAATATAGTTTGCTAGTAGAAGATCTTGTACAGAAATTAATTTAACTCATTCCAGTAAGGTGAGAAACCAGTAATTTGTTACAGAAAAAATGTTATACTAAGAAAATACTATAAAAGAAGAGAGATGGCTGCCATTCTGTCATTCCTTATATTCACAACAAAACCAGGTGGGTCTACTTGCCATAAGATATGATGATTTTTTCAGCAATTAACCAGAACCGCCTCCCTCCCACCTCCACTCCCCAAAAGGTAAGAAAGTGGTGTACCTGAAGAGCAGGGCAGAAGAAGATCCATAACAACTGAATCTGCTCCTTTAGTGTAAACATTTATTTCATCTGTGAGAGGGTGTCTGACGACAACTGACATCCTCTTCCTGACGGAATCAAAGCCCAATGTGTGTAATACTTCAAAGCTTAACGTTCCCAGGTGAGGTAGCTCCACTGATACCTGGTCAGACAGCCTTCCAACCAGAGAACAATTATATGCCCTCGCTGCATAGACGAGAGCAGCTTCGTCTGGACTCTCTGCCTCATAACGGAGTTCTCCTTCCTCAGGTCCACTCCCCACCACCGCCCGGCCTTGCTGGGAGCTGTAGCCATTGTTGTTCATCTGCGCAGAGTATGCCAGCTTCTCTTCCAGTTTTAATAAAGTGCTGTCCGTAGATGTAGACGAAAGCAGGCTTAAGCCAAACCTGTGCATTGATTTGCTCGTAGCTAGACTAGATGAACTGCTGCTGTTAGAGCCAGAGGTCAAGCGACTTGGAGTGAATCTTCGTATGAAGTCTTCTATGGTTTTTACTGGGGATTTTAGTTCGAATCGATCTCTGACCTTGACAAGCAGAAGAGAAACCAGTGAGCAAAAACCAAAGAAAAAACGTACAAGAATTCCAGCACTGATATTCAGTCTAAGCAGCTCCAACTAAAGAGGAGAATTTGAGAACAAAAATAATGGCATTTTTGAGAAAGGAAAGAGGATGGACAAAACTGACTCAACAGCAAAAAACTTAGAACTTCAGGATCATTCCTCTGTGTGAAAGCAAGCATGTTTGTATTAAAAACATGTTTTCTTCTTTCACCTCCTCAGATAAGACTAATGGATAGACTATCAATGTTGCACCTCCACCAGCAGTGCATACTAAACATTATCGTCAGTAGGAGAAGTGTGGTACCAGAAAAGTTTTATGAGAATATGCCAATGTTGACAACGTGCTCAATAGGAACATGTTGAAATAAGTAATTTCTGTCGCCTTCTCATTCAGCATCTAAGCATTTTGCTTCATTTTTATCACTCCTCTCTGTTTACGTAAATCTTTTTTTTACAGATACAATGTTATTAATAGTAATAGCATATTTCTAGTAATAGATATTAAAGTATTATATAACAGTGTACCATTCCTGAAACAGCGGAACTGAGCATTCTCCAAATGTTTCCCTGGCACAAAAGCACGTCATTTTGCAGACTAGTTCACTTTTTATTCCAATCTGGAACAGAAGCAACTGTCAGAATTTTCTCCAGAATGGAAATTCCAGCTGCTGGCTAGCCTTAATACCACATTCCATTATATTTTTGTCTTACAAATCATCTTGGGATTGCGCTTTTGAAATTCTCATTCGTCAGTGACACTGGTTTTAGCCAATTTAAGCAGTAATGATCATTATTTCTCATAACGAGCCTAAGATGCATCTTTTACACAATTTGAAAGTTTTAAGTGACTTTTTCAAGTATATTCTCTTTTAAAAAATGGCTCAGCCATTTCTTAACTTAATCCATATGTACAAAATACTCACAGAGAGCTTATATTATTTTCTGGAAAGTCTTGCACATTTGCATATCAGTGTCCACATGTACTTACACACATACTTATATTTATTAAATGAATAAGTCACAGTACCAGAATTTGGGAAAGTTTCAGAAGTATCTTGTAGATGAAAGTGTATCTTACCTTGAAGGTAAGCTGACACATTCCATTTAACTAGTGCTTTACTAAACCCTTCTCATTCACATAGTGGTTCTAAGAGTTGTCTCACAACCAGCTCTGTTTGTTTCTTGCTAGAACAGGGGGTTTTCACTTCCTCAGTTTACCAGACAAATTAGCACAAATGCAAAAGAGACTTAAACTCTCTTTTGCTGCTTCTTTAACCCACCTTCTGTCGGGGCTGATTTGGTGCAGTAACCACAACTGTATTACATATAGTCAAAGCGATGAAGAAGTCAAAAATGTCACATAGTTCTGGACTCAGATGGGATAATGGCTGTTCGTGGCTCCTCATGACCTCCAGATGCTTTGCACATTCATTTACCTTTTCTAGTAACCTTGGGTCAGGTGTGATGTCCTTCTCCTAGTAATGAACAGCAGTAATTAACAATTGTGATTCTGCAAATTTCCAAACCAGCAATAAGCAATCAAAGTATCCAAAACAGTGTCAATGTCAAGGGTTTTATAGCGGCCTTACACCACAGAGCAGAGGTGGAGGGAACTGTAGAACACCCATTCTAGACAATAAACAGTTAACAATGATCTTTCCAATAGAAAAGGAAATGTGAGTAACTGTGTTGTCAACTTTTTCACTACAGATAATTATAGCAGCAATCTTCATCTACTTTGGGGGTAGTGGATAGGAGAAGAGTTACATACTAATATTCCTCCCTCCCTCCTGTCTAATTCAAGATATTTATCATCTATTACTGAAGGGTGGTACACTACAGAGGCCAGAAGAGTAGAAAAATTAGACAGCAATGACATTCAAAGCTCTGTCTTACATCAGCACAATAAAATGAAACCATCTTGGATTGTTTGTTAGAGAACAACAACCATCCCCACATTTGAGAGTAATTAATGTGTTTTTTTTACATTGAAACACAGAGCATTTTCCACTCTGTTTCATCAGCACTTTCCACTTATTCAATCTCGTCAGAGCAAACTCCGGTATTTCTTAAGATAGCAGGATGCAGGGATACAAAAGTTTAAAAGATAAACCAACCTAAGGCTCTTTCTTCAGTAGAATTTTATCTGCTGATGCTCAGCAGCTGATGAATCTGAGCAACCAGAGAACCCCGTGTGTAAAAAGGGCAAATCTGAATTGTGCCAGATGAGCTTACTCTTGACTGCAATCAAGACGTTCCATCAGTGCAAACAGCATTTTTCTGTGTCTATATTTGTAACTTGTTTTGAGGGTGAAATTGTGTCAGCAGTGCTACAATGCGAAATCCCTACATAGACAAGACGTGGCTTCTTTGCTGTCTTATTACAATTCAGGTCACGTGAAACTTCCAGAGAATTACAAAAACATAAAATAAATTAACCAAAGCAAAGTTGTAAGGACATAAATTCACCAACATTTTGAAATGTAAAGGCTTTTCTTTTGTTAAAATACAACACATGCAATCCACTGATAATTTTGAATCACGCTAACAATTATGATATGGTGTATGTCAACAGTGTCTAAGAATAGGAATACATGGTGTCCAGCTAAGCGCTTGTTAGTTTTAAAATCCTCAGACAAAAGAGAAGAGGCTTACACAGAGCAATTAGAATCCTTGACCTCAAACCTTATGCTACTCTCAGTTTCTATAGATAAAGGGAAGGCAAACATTTTATTTTCAAAATTAACGTATAACTAAAACAAAGGTTTCAGATTGTCTTTACCTTTAGCTTGTTCCCACAGAGAAGGTATGTAGATAAGATCTATGCCAACATTTGATTGTTTTTGCACAAACAGCTGTGACTACATAAGAAAAAACACCCAGATGAAGTCTATAAGAGGTACACAACGTGCTATGGATTTCCTCACCTTTCCCTTTTCAGGACATTGTTCTACCAAAAGATACGGGACACTGTGCATTTAGTTCTCATGACTTACCATTGGGCTACTGAATGCAGTGTGCTTCGAGAGTATGCTGGCTCTTTTTGCTTCAGCTCTGCTACCTGTGCGCCGGTGGGTTTTGGTGCTCTGGCTTCTGTGGATCACTTTGATGCTCTGATGGCTGCAGATACTATCACGGTGGGATAGAGTTCCTCCTTTTGGGGCTGCCTCCTCTTCCTCAGAATCGGGTTCTTGGTACATCGCTAAGCGTTTGGCTGTCGGTAAAAATACAGAGGGAAAAATGCTGTGTACATCAAACGTGGCTGAGAAAGAGGGAGGGACACGGTGACTTTGTTCAAGTGATATATGTTTTAATATTACACTGTGTTTTAATGATAAGAATGAATGATTCCATTATCAGGGGATAACAAAGTCTAGTCTTAACTGAATGGTAGTATCTAACGGAGGATGCAGATAACATAATTAGAAATGTAATGCAATACACTGCCTCCCTCAGCAACACACTCTCTGACAGGGAGTCAAACTCTGCTGTAACTTGCTGCATTCCTGAAGACTTTTCCAAAGCTCAGCCTGATGAAATCAACCAAATAATTCGGTTTCCACTTGCAGTCTGAGAAGGAAATAATCCAGAAAATGTTCTTGTCCTTTCCAACAGAATATGGAAATTTCACAGAAAGTATTTTCCAGAAACAATGTCATATCTACCCAGTACCAGTTAACTGACATCTGACTTGTCCTCACAATGACACACCTGCAGAGCACCACCGCCTTTATTTTATATACGGAGATGAGTTACAGAGAGTGTAAAGGCCTCGCTCAAGGTCAGGGCCACCTGCTGCAGAGTGGAGATGTGAACCCAGATTCTCGACTCCTCACCTAGTGCTAAAACCACCCTGGAGTCTGTCCCTTCCTTCTGAGCAGCGTAACAGGCAGGACGACGCAATGTGCACTAAGAAACTCATAGTACCCTCACCTACTGCAACGTATGTTTATATCTATCTATTTGCTGCAGTGAGCAATGCCAAGGGGACACAGAACGAAGAGTTTTTCCACATTATGCATTCTAGATTACCGTTTTCCCAGTCAAGAATCCAGCCACAACAATTCATGTTAGAAACCAGTCCTGGCAGTCTGATATACAGAAGTTAAAAAGGAAACAGAAGAGGTGTGAAACAGCCATGGAATCCAGCCCCTCTAATGACAGGTTCTGTTTAGCTCTAATTGATATAAATAGTATTTTTCAGTTCCTAAAGGTCATGGGCATTTAACGATCTGGGTTATTCATTAGGCAGGCACATGACATTCTAACAGGTATCTATTTATTACTTCATTAGGTATTCAATGAAAGGCCTTTTATTATACTCTCAAAATAATCCACACTATCCAGATATACAGTACAAGTTACATACTTGTGGCTCGGCTTTGTTTCAGTTCTCTGATGTAAAAAATTAGATTTTCCTAATGATAAATCATTAGCTTATAAGCTAATTATTCAGGCATTTAACACATATACAAAAAAAATGTATGAAGATTTTTCTTCCAAAATATTTTCTGAGAAAAATCTTGTATTACATGTAGTGAGTTTGGCATGGGATCACTTTTAACGTGGCTAGCTTTACGATCAACATAAAACCCATCCTTGCCATCCACTGCAATTTTCTAACATGTTTTAGCTGTCAGAAAGCAAGCGGAGGAGTTGATATCGGACCACACACTGTATATGGTGATAGCTCTATCAGTACAGTATTGTACATCTGAGTTTTTTTCAACTCCATTTGGAACATGTATAGGCTCTATCTGAAACGTGGGAGCTGGGAGAGCTCTCCAGTCCCAGCAGCCCAGGCCCTGAGGCTGGTGTACACTAACTGTGGGTGACCAAGGAGTTTCCTTCATTAGAATTATTTGGTGTGATTCACGCCTCTCTGGGTTAAGTGCTGGGAAGGAGATAGAGCACCGGCACATTCAGAGCTGCTTGTTGAGCCACACCACTGCAAACAGAAGTTCTCTCTCAATTCAGTGCCTACCTTGTCCTTTGATCCACATGACAGAACCTATAAGACAGCTCAAAATATTAGGGAGGTCACTGGTCTTCTTGTCCCTTCAGTTGCACGGTAATGAGCTACAGAGAAGTTTACCTGCACAGGCTCCTCCCTGAAACTTGTTGCACATGCCTTGGGGCAGTGAAGTTCTAATGTGTCCCATCACTCTTGTTCACTAATTCCCACTTTCTTCTGCTCTGTAAGCCTCTATGCATTTTCTCAGTAGAAATGCAGATCCCTATGCTGTGAATTTAACTGGTAACAGGTTTGTCTGTATAAGAAGGAGCCTACACTGAGGGCCCAAAGTCATCTGCCGTGTGTCATGAACACTGGTCCAAGCCCTCAATGAAGATGTGAGCCAGGCTGCTCACTGCCCCCCCACAGCATCCCAGTTGCCTTCCAGAGGAAACACAGGCACACAGGGAATGAAGGAGCAATGTGGACTTTGTAGTGTGTCACTTAAGGAGGATGCCTCAAGTAGCAGAATGGAGTGGCACACTGAAGGACTTCTGTCCTTCTCTGCACTGGGGAGGTACAATGGAACGCACATCTGGGGAGGTATGGTGGAGCACACATCTGGGATGAGGCCTGTGGAGGGCAGTGCCCAGCCTGACAGCGCCAGCTCTGCCTTAGTTAATCTTCTGCAAACTCCAGGCTGAAAAACAGTTGTTCAAGGTGACACACTGGTAAGGTTTCCTGCAGTTTACCAACATTTAAGATTTAAATCAATCATAAGCAGCACATTTTGTGCCTCATCTTCACTGAGGCTCTTAGCAGCAAAGCCAGCCTCCAGGAGAGTTGGTGTGACATATGGACGCTCAGCCTCTCTGAGGAATAGCATAAGAAAATCTCGGATTTGCCATAGCAATAATCTTCCCCACTGTGGACACTGGGCATTTGAATGGCAGACTGATAGAACACTGCACTTCTTCCCATAACAGGTAATATTCCTTGACAGGGAGACGACTGGCTACAATTATTCTTTTCAGCTTCGCAAAATGTGCTCCCAGTTGGTCCAACTCCCTTCCGGGCAGAGTTTTTTCAAAAAAGGACACGTTTTCTTTAACAATCATACCTAATCTAAGCCTCTGCTCTGAAAACACATACTGAAATATGTGACTCCAAAGACCCTGAACTGATTATCCTTTCATTCCATGTATAAAAACTCTGTATTTAAGTGGAGAATGCATTTCATGCACAACACACAGTTCTGCTTGCATACCTTATCTCTATATTCTTCATTGGTCTTTCTTACATCTAAAAATATTTTGTTTATTCAACATAGTAAAAGCTGTTTCCTAATGCAGCACTCAGCTTATTTATTAGTATTATACCAATACTGTGTTTCTTTCTAGTCTATGTAATATCAGCTATCTCTTGCTCCCTATACAGGTTTTCATTGTAGCACATTTATTTAATTATTCCTGCCACTGAGAAAATGGAGAAAAAGTGGAAGTAATTTCAAGACTAGAACCTCATTTAACCAAGTCAAATGTAATTCTTTTGATACAAATGGTATTATTTCAGTTTTATACCAAGGTAAGCTTGATAACAAAAAACAGGCCTTAGCACCTTCCAGCATTTTCTCAAGTGCAGTCTTACATATTATGCAGCTAGAACTAAGAAGTTTGAAGAAATAATGAAACCTGGTTCAATCGTTATGTTATGGCTAAGGTTCACAGTGCTTCAGCTGCACAAAGCGTGATTCTTTGGGAACACGCTGTTCCCTCCACCCACTCAGCCCTCTCCGATTCAGAACCTTTTCCTGTGAACTTCATAACCTGAAAGACATTGTTGTGGGATGCTTTTCAGTTTCAGCACTGAAAATTGATGGCCTTGATCTTCTGGCTGATAGAGAGTTTTATATTAAGGGCAAAGACACAAACAACTTTGAGAAACACAGCAACGTAATTCATGAAAGTCAAATTTCACTGTCCTTCAGTTCATTTTATATTTATGGCACAAAGAAGAAACAATAATTAATACTTATCCACAAACACTCTTCCATCTTTCAGAAGACAACAGTAAGCTATAAATAAAACTCCTGTAGTAGCTGCTAGGTATTTGAAGATACTTTTTTTTTTTTAAAAAAAACAAACCTTTCATTTCATAATTTTTCATTTTGCTTGTTTTTGTTTTATCTTCCATGCTACCTGTGTTCTATGATGAGGCATCTGTTTTGCAGGCTGATGGAGACACTGTTGCCACACAGACAGATCCACTAACTGGAAAAGTGGGATCAGGAAATTCGAAAGGACTTCCCTTCAAGCCGAATAAAACTGCAGACCCCCTAAACCAGAATAATTCGGCTTCCAGCATGTGGGCCCTAATTTTGCCATGGGATTAATACACTTCTCCCCAAACCATTTGAACAATGCTGTCACTGAACTATCATGAAGTACATCTAGATGTGCAGTACTTACGCCACCTTATTTCCTTATTATTTTATGAATGCAAGCTTATTTCACTTTAAACTGCACTCTAGTGTCCATATAAAGAGTCAGTCAAGCAGCTAGCATGCTATAAATTTGAACAAGTGTGCTAACATAATCTAACTTAATTTACATTGCAAGAACTTCCCCATTATGACAAATATTGAGAAAAGAAAACATCAAGATTTTCCTTCCTCTCCCCTCTTGGCATCCCCAGAAGCTTAAAATGAGTAACTTTAAGTTTTTCACTGAGAACTTCTTACTCTATTTAGAAATGAAGATAATTCCTATTTTTCTGGAGATTTTCACAACAATTGTGAGTGTAGGTATATGTATAAAAAAAATATCATCTGTCTCTAAATATGAGTTATTCTGTCTTCTATAGGATTTAAAATGGGGCACTCTCCATATACTGAGTTCTACATCTGTTGGCACTGGTTGTTTCCTCAGTTACCAATTAAACTTTTTCAAAGAGCAATAACAAATGTAAGAGAAACTACAAACAAGCTATACAGACTGAAGCACCCAGTCCTGCTAAACGTCTAGATCTTTCTGAGGAAGGCCTAAGTGGACTCCCCTGATTTCTGAAGACTGTCAAATTGTAAAGGTGGCAGATGAGGGGCCCCTTTGGAAACAACAGCCACATTTATGGAAAATTTTTTATTCATTTTTATGCCTTTTTTTAATAAATCAAATTCTCCAATGTGGCTGGAATGTACAGTCTATGTTCTCTTGAATATATACAAAAAGGGTAAGAAAATTCAGCTACAAAACAGCTCCTCAAACTAAAAAAAAGAGGGTTTTTTAATATAATGTACTTTCCCATTAAAAGTAGTTGCTGGCCAATCTTCAGCAAGAAAAAATAGAAAGCAGAAAGAAACTCCTTGTTTCTCAGATTTAGTGATTAAAAACTTTGCTAGGCAAGAGAAAATCACCGAGGTTTTCATCATCTGCCTTCACTCTCATAAACTTACCTTACTCTTATGTTGTCTGGAGTTTTTTCCACAGTCATTGGAAAGAACGGGGAGAAATGCAAAGAATGAAAAAGTCAGATTTTTCAGCTGCTTTCATGAAGATTCAACTTATGTTTTGTCAAAAGTTCCATACAACGAATGGCTAAAAGTAGAAAAACAGAGATCACACCCCATAGGCAAGAGTGTGATGAATTCAGCATTTGGAAAATAGCTAGGACACATGTCAGGCCAAGAGCATCTGGTTGTAGCTAAGTCATATAATGACTTTCAGAAGCACAGTCAGCTCTTGGGCACCTGTTGTCCCTGGGATTAGCAGACAGACTTGGGGCATGGCCAGTTTCAAGAGCTGCTAGAAGCTGGCTACCAGCCTGAAGGGAAGCGCTATGGTGTGGTAACGTAAACTTTCATATAGGGAACAATCCTATTTTTTTCTCTGCTAACATTCTTTTAGGCTAGGAGGAAGTACTGATTAGAAGGATATTTTTTGTGGTGTGTAACACTCCTTTGCAGTATCACCTTACTGTGGAAGCAACACATTGCAAGGTCATCTTTAAGAAGTAACAGATAGATACAACTCCATCCATTTCTGAGATTTAACTGGAGTATAGTGCCAATGGGTACTGTATAAATGCCCAGGACAATCATTCTTCCACTTGGAGTGGTCCAAGACATACCCTGCTCCTGAATTAATACTCCGCAAATCAAGAAGAACCTTTGAAGAAGACAACAGAACAGATTTAAAGAACACAGGCGAGGTGGGAATTCCCTTCACCTGTATTCAGAACTCACAGAGAAACAGGCATGTATTGGACAACAAACAAGTCTGATGAATTGGATCCTACAAATGCTTTATTTTCTCCAGTAACTATAAAGTCACTATCTTCCATACAGATATCTAAAATCAGGTAACAAGAATCCCATCCATATCAACACAGTCTCCACAAGGCCTAAACTGGCAGTGCGAATGCCCGTAGTTTGATCTCTATCAGTGCATAAACTATCACCAAAATAGTACAGGTGACCTCAACAATGATGAATATTTGATCATGGAACTGCTGCTGAGTATACTCACACCTTTCCTCACAGCCTCCATAACTGTTCCTGGATTCCTCTTCACTGCTAAGCTCTCACATAGCAGTACCCATGAGTAATACTTTGTCCTGCCTCCAGTTGGCCAAGAGATTCTGTTCCATGCTGGTGCAATTTATTGGCCTCTATTATGCATGTTTTTGTCACCTCTTGTCTAGACTAAAACAATGCAATACTCCTGGGCATAGTGCCATCAGCCTCATAAGAGAGTTAGAGCCTGCAGGAAAATGTTTTCTCCAGCAAATTCATGAAAACTGTCCTTTGCTTCCTATACTACCTAAAAAAAAAAGTATTAAGTCTTGTTCAAGGTTTCAGTTTCTATTTTAGAAGCATTTAATTACTTCAGCCCTGCACAAGGTCCACATAAGCCTCTGTGATGAAAACCACGATTAACATGTCCATGTCTGATGCAAAACAGAACCCTCCCTCGTAATCATAAAGCTCACCTTTCACATGGGGAATTTCCATGGCTTTGTGGAACAAATTTCCAAAGAAAATAAAGACACTCCCACCACTCAAGGAAAAGACAAGCCGCCTTAAATATGCCAAACCTAACACAGCGTAACGTACACCTTTTAAGTATTCCCCAAACCCAAACAGATTGTGCACAATGTGCATAGGGAGAGAAAGAAGGGGAATGAACAAGCTACACATAAGGAAAGGACTAGTGGAAGGAACTCAGATATGATGATGCCAAATGCAGTATAAAAACCCCTGCAGATCAGAAAAGAATGGGATAACAGCTCATAACTGAACAAATTTTAGGGAGAAAAGCTTATAATGTGGCATAGAGAAAATTTGTGAAGGCTATGCACAATCTGTTGAGTAATTAAGAGATACGCAGCAGGCCTAGGTTATGCAGAAAAAAAATGCTTTAAAAGAAAATTGAAGTTTTGAAGTGAGGTAATTTCAGACCTCAATCTGCCACTGTGGGCACAGCCTTCCCCCTCTGTGTGTGTGCATGGCTGAGCCCCAGAACACGGGGCCTCCAGATGACTTTAGAAGAAAATTTGCCAGAACTTAGCATGGGAAAAAAAGTGTGTTACATCTGAAACTTGTTCTTGGGTATGGCTGGAGTTGTTCTGCCTGAAATTTCTACCCCAGAATTCATGCCTGAGGCAAACATCTGGCATGGAAAACTTGAACCAAACTGTTAAAGTTCTGTAAAACCATCTATAACTGAAAACAGGATCTTATCATGAGAAGGGTCAAGCAACTGGAACAACAGGCACTGCTACGCGGCCACAGTAGAATAACAAACTTGGGCCAAATAGCTGAGAACAAGCATATTTCCATCCTGAGCTATCTGCTTTTACAGTAAAGACTGACTTTTTCTAGCTTTTGAATCTTGATCTGTGCACAGCAATTTTAAATTAATTTTTTCATCTAATGTACTACTCAGTGTTTGATTCCAAGTAGCAAACCACTATGCCTGAAAAATTCCTCAGATAAGAAAGGAAAGACATAGATATCTTTGAAATGGATAACAAAAGGCAGATGCATTTTACTTGGCTTCCTTGCACATATCGCAGCCTCAGATCACTTGCCAAATGAAATAATTTAGAATTTTCTAATTCATGAAATCTTCAACAAAACCTGAGGTGTAGAGCAGGATGGCATCAGTTATAACATATCCCAAAAATCTCAGAGGGCAGTTCATATACTCTGGTCTAAGACACAGACATTTGTAAGCAAGCACACAGCAACGAAATGCTGTTTGTGCACTCCCTAAAACCAGAAAAAGTGGTGAAAAACATTTTACCATATCTTAAAAGGAAGGTTACAGCAGCAGAAAAGAGATGGCTAGAAAATCAGACTAAAGAATAGAGCTAGCAAAAAGCTTGAATGAAGAATAACTCTTATTGTGTTATTAATCCTGATTATAGGGAGCAAAATAAATAGAAATTATCACAATTTATATAGACAATGACAAAGAAAGGCCCATTTTCTGTAGAGGAGAAAAAAGAAAAGAATAAATTATTGTGTATAAAATACTGTGTATAAATTGTGTCTCAACTTATAAACTGTATTTGTCAGAAATTTTATACTGACTGGAGTTAAAAGAAAGCCCAAACATAGCTGTATGTGGAAAGAATGACCGAAATATATACTTATTTGACACTTCTGTTTGTAGTGAAATTCACTCTGCTTTCATTAACATTTACATTGTAATCTGAAATCATAATAGGAAAGCACGGGGAAAGTTAGATTACTGTTAAATACATTACATTTGAAGAAAAAAAAGATCTGAAACTCAATACTCAAATTCAGGAGCCTGAGTTCAGCCTACGTATCAGCTGACTGTATCAAGCTCATAAAAATAGCCTTTCTGCACTGTTTTAGTCAGCAGTACCATCATTATTCCTGCAAGGAAATCAGTATAAATAAGCAAATGATCAATGGCAAGGAAAAATTAAAAAATAATTAATTTTCAGAGTGTCACAAGCACAATTAGGAGTCCAGAAACACACTCCTAATTCTTCTCTCTTTCTTATCTACAGCACAGAGGTAGGAAGTCACAGTTTCTCCCTGTTTTTCTTTCTGTAACACTGGGATAGTAACACTATCCAAACACCTAGTTTCTTGAAGAACAGTGCCTTAAATATAAGGTCTCAGTACTATTTTAAAGTAGGAGAAAAAAGAACAATCCTTGCAGAATCCAAAATTTAAAAATACCTTTTTCCAATTAGAAATTTTATAAACTCTCTAAAGCATGTTTTAGATTTTCCAGTCTATTTTGACTATTTCTCTTATCCTGTATCTTATTTGTAAGATGAACCTCTGTAATGGTCTTCCAGAAAACCTTCTAATCAGTGATCTTTTTATGTTATGTAGATTAAGAAACTAATTTATTGCAAATAGGAATGCAATACTGTAGCTATAATATTTTCTTGCATACAGACAGAGTATGATTTGAAGAGTTAAGATCTGTTATGTCAAAAAAGATAACAACAAAACATTAGAGGAAAATAACACAAATTGCAAACAAATCACAAACCAGGAACAGGAAATCATTTCATAATTGGAAAAGGGTGATGAGATGACACAGAGATGACAACCCTCACATTCCCTTGTGACAAAGAGTGACTTTTTAGTGTTTCAAGAGCCTGATACCTGGAGAAAATCTCTCAACTGCAGCGTTCATGCAGCAGTGAAGATACCTTAATGCAGACACCTGTCACACAGCAGCACGGAAAATAATCTGACAAAGGTGACAGAAAGTACGCTATTAGATCAGATTCTGTTTCTTGTTAATATGAAAGCCAGCAGCTTTGTTTACATTTATTTCTCAGCACAAAAGGATAATCTCATCGCAGGTATTCAATCAGACACTAATCGGGCTTTATGCTTAAAACTGGTATTTACATAGCATACTTCAAAACAAATGTGATACCAGCAGCACTATTCAATTTGCTTAAATTAGCCATGTGCTCAAGTGCTTTACTAGATCAGGAGCTAAAGCCAGAAGCTTTAACTGTCTTGACAACATCCTGTAGATGATGTTGCAGAACACTTTGATAAGATTGTTGTTGCTAGCTGAACACTGACATCAAATTACACTAATCTGAAAAAAGCTATTGTGGAGTTTGCTGAGTGGATACATGCAATTTCTTTCAGTTTTCTTTTTGATTTAAGATTACAGTAACTTCTATATCTACTTCAGGTTGCCCAAAGTACAACTGTTAGATAGAAAACAAGATCATGAGCTCACCGTTATCATCATGGGAATACTCTATTCCAGAAACAGTGCATCTCCGGAAAACCATCTTGTTTTCAGTAAGTGTCCCAGTCTTGTCTGAAAAGATAAACTGCACCTGACCTAAGTCTTCTGTGATATTTAAAGCTCGACACTGCAGCTGAGAGTCTGTTTCTTCATCATATAAATCTTTATCTTGATGAATAAAGTATACTTGGCAGATTTTAACTATTTCAATGGATACATACAAAGAAATTGGAATCAGAACCTAAAATACACAAAAAGAAAGAGAATTAGAAGAAAACAAAAGCAAGGATACAATAAATTAATAAAATCTAGTTAGCTTGGTACTAGAGTAGAACATAAAGAGGCTATGCACTTTAAGCATGTACTGTAAAGTTATTAGCATATTTGAAAAGAGCTTATTTACTGTGTTAGATGAGGAAAACCTATGGTGAATTTCAGAGTTGAAATGCATTATTGTGTCTAGAAGGGTGATTACCAAAACTTCAACAGAAGAAATTTTTTTTTTTTTTTTTTGCTAAGAAGGTGAGGCTGAAAATAACTAGGAAAGGAAAAACAAAACAAAACCAACACAACTCCAAAACAGAAATACAGTCAGAATCCTGTACCTGTGAAAAAATGGAATAAATTTATTCTGCATTAATAGGTTGTTTACAAATTCACTTTGCAGGAATACAAGAAACAAAATGAGAAGTGTTAATCTAATGAACAATTTTTTTTCCTTCGCTTTTGCACAACAGGTTATTTGAATGAAGAACACACTTTATAATTGCTGAAGAAAGAGATATGAGAAGAAGTTTCTCCAGAAAAGACTTCAAATTCCTGACTGCATAGATTATTTAGCTTGCTCAATTAGATATGACGGATAAATTATAGCATGTGCATAACTGGCAAATGTGGTTACTTAAACAAAAACTACCAAAATGGCTGCAGTTTAAAGAATTCCGTGCTGATCTTTTTTACCTAATATCATAACCCAACACTTTAGAATAAAAAGTAATTTAACGCATCGTTTTTCATTCATTTTTTTATAAAGAAGTTGCTGCCTCCAGTAAACACAACCTCCTCTAGTGTCCCACTGGGCACACTTCCACATGTCCCAGTGAAAAGTGTCTCAGTCACTTCTCTTAACTTACCGCCACCTTCCCCATTCAATATATTTCTCTTCATGACCAAAAAGCTTTTAACAGAATTTGTATTTTAGTGGATATATTGAGTTAAGAGCAGTATCTTTAGAAAGCAGTTGAAAGAAATATACACCTTATGTTCATACCCAAAGTGTATTGTGTGACATTGTACCCAAAGTGGCACCCATAGTCTTTGATGTGCTGTTCCGTGGTGGGTAGATATGAAGAATAAAGCTTGTTTTGTTCCAGCAGGGCCCACTGCATCCTGTCTACTCCTACTTGTTTAGGATAAAATAAAAAACCTGAGTCTTCTGGGGCAGGTTCTCAGATTATTATCTTCTCCAATGCCAAGGGAGCTCTGACAGTTTACTGTGTGCATCAATTGGTTTATTCTTCAGAGAAGTTATAATCTTTTTACCACTGGGTGGACCACTTCTTTTATTTCATTTAGCTTTCTGTTTATATATTATCATATACCCTATAGTTAAAATCTAATTTTAAAGTGACTAAATATACTTATTTTTAGTGCTTGATTAGCTTCTTACATGCCTTAGTGGTAGGTGTACTACACATACTGCGTGTTTATAGCTTTACTACAGCAAAATATGAACAGAGGTGACAGCATGTACAACTTGATTACCTGGAAAACTATGATCACTGTCAGAAATAAATACACTGAAGCTAAAACAGGAGACAAATATTTGCCATCAGGCCCTGGAACATCAAAAATTGGTTTCTTCTTCTCACCATATTGCCATACCCATAGGCCATGACCTGCAGAAGAGTTGAAAAAGAGAAAAATGCGAATTACCTCCAAGGAAAAATGCTTATGGTATGAATTTACTCTTATAGTTGAGTTACGCAGGAAAGTGATATTTGTTTTCAATTATTCTGCATGACTTTAGATAAAGGCCCCAACCTCATGTTATTTTCTGCCTTGGGATTTGGGATTTGAGAAAGGGGTTTGTCTGGCCTTAAGGACAGTATGCAAGAGTAATTTCTCATCTCTTTATCTCAATAAAGTGAGTTTCCTGGTCTAAATTAGTAGTTTAGTCTCTTTCTGTAATCAGCAGAGAAAACCAGACTTCTGAAAGTGATATTCAATGTGTTAAAATAAAAGAACTCCATTGACTACACTAGGTTTATCACTAGGCAGCTATCACTAAACTAGTTCCAGCTGGATAAAGCCAGAAGAGACTTTAAATCTTACTGTACGAATCTTACCTACTGATCTCTTAGTCTACAGAACTAATGAAACAACAGTATCAGCAGACTCAAAAGCATGGAAGCTGAGGAACTAAGAACAGACGAAATTCTAAGCCTTGCTCAAACCTGTATTGATTGTGCTGATAACTAAATAAAGATAAGGTTGTTGTTATTATTTTGGGAAAACTACATTCTTGTTAAAGAGACAGAAAGTTGCCTTTTTAAGTAGAGCACTAGGATTTGCAGTCCTAAAAGACCTAAAATGGTATGCCTGATGTTTTTAAGGTTAAAAACAAGGAATAATTCCCCCATGATAAGATGCAGTTCAACTACATTCACTGTATGTCAGAGATTGAAAAAAAGTACAAAGACCTACTTTAAAAGTAATCTTTTGTAAGCCACAGCTGGCAAGGTTTTAAACTGTCCTTTGCACCTTGATATAAAAACAGCAAAGAACTCTTGAAAAATAACACCAATCTGTGAGTCAAGTGAGCAAATTATTTTGTCTCTGTACTAGAAATACAAGCATATTATCATACTAACGTCTTTATTGATGTCTCTACTTTTATTCTTGAGAACAAAAATTGAAGCCCCACCCTTAGACTGACCCACATCGAGACTTGTTTTATAAATATCCTTAGTCAGATTTTCAAAATAGTTAAGTGTCATACATCCAGTTACACTTTCTCAACAGAAGGTAAAAAATTGCCTGGCTCTTACAGAACACAGCTTTGTGGGTCTTGAAGCACCAGGCATCTGTTTTCTAAGGTCTCAAGGAAGTTTCTTGCCAGCTGTTTTTCGTTGTTACGACCTCCAGCAGTTTGCTTCAGCCCTCTGCTGGGGATTTCTATCCTTGTAGCAGACATGACAGAAGGGAAAGTGTAGGTGTCACCTACTGCCTGCCACCTCCTCCTGCTCATGTTCAGGCATCTCGGGAGTTTGAGCTGAGCTGCAGCCACCACAGTGGACACCTGGCTGCCACCGCTCTGGGGACAACACATCGGATGGAGTGGCAGAGGGGAGAGCTGCAGGCAGGGACTCCCTGCAGTCAAACCTCCCAGGGCACTGCAGCCCTGAGGGCTGGACTCCCCAGTGCTGAGATGCCACACAAGAGCATCATGAACCCAGTGGAAATAAATCTGCTGTCTGATTTGCAGCTGGAAATACTCATCTGAAAGCAGCATTTAACAATACCTGGAAAAGGCGCGCAGAGACATATTAAAATGGCAAAAGATTGTTATTAGACTACACCATGGTTGTTAGGAAACATTCTGGTGTTTATGCCGCATGACTCTCACACAAACATTACAGGACACACAAACATTAAGGATATGGAATTCATATGCCACATATAAAGAATCATTTTGGGTGCCAAATGTAAAACTCAATTCTTTCTCACAAATGAACAGAAAAATGGCCCAAAGAGTACTAACTTGAACCTCAGTATTTTCTTAAACACTCCATAAAATCTAAAGAGTCTCTTAATTGGATTTATGCAGATTTAGAATTTTATTTATTTTTTCTCTATGAAAGCTGCAGCCTTAGGGACAGTGCATCAATGTCTTACACTGTCCTCTTGATTTAATAAATAGTACTGGAGAATAGCACTGTGCTAATTATATTTATTCTCTGCTGATGAACTATTTTGTTGACTTTCTGGGAGTTCAAGCATGTTACACTCTACCACCTGTAATTTTGAGGTGACTACATATGAAGTCGCTTCTTTTGGACTTGATATTTTTGGCTGCTGACAAGGGTGGTGGATTATAAGCCTTCAGTTCTCTCATACTAATAGCGTCTATTTGATTGATACTAAGATGCTATTTAGATGAGCTTATGTATCAAGACATTTTGATTTCAAAGAAGAAAACAGAACAAAAATTAGGTAGTATGGGGGCAGCTGTATGGATTTCATGTTTTGGCAGATACCTATGTTTCTGATAAAGCTAAGCAAAGGAATCCCAAGCGAGTCTGATACTTCAGTTTCCTCTTTTAAAGAGCACTTACCAATGGCAGAAAACAGACACATGATTAGAAGTATGAGGACACACCAAAGGACATCGGCATTCATCTGTCTTTCAAGCTTACTGCGTTTGTAACGGGGTCCATTATTATTTAAGAAAGCTTTGGTCTCATGCCCTGTAGAAGCAATTAGATCACATGATGTAATATGGATTTTTCTCATTATTTTAAGGAAATTATAAAGAGTCAGACAGAAAACCAGCCTTTACCCGCATAGATTACTATTCCTGCAACTTCTTCGGTATTTCTAATGGTACATCCACGTAACAAAAGATTTTCTTTGAACAGTCCATCCTTTTTTCCACTTCTATGTACACTGCAGAAAATTTAAAAAGAGAACAAAGCACAGCTTGTCAAAACATTAAGCTTTGTAAATCATACTTAACTCTGTAATATAACAAGCCCAGGAAACACGTTCAAAATTTAAGACCTTTTGTCAACCTGATGGTGAAATACTTCCTTAGATCTTCCTCCTGGGAAGATTCTCTGGCAGATTTTGAAAACTGAGAATACCTACCCCAGAACCCCAGACATGCAGCAGCCCAGCTGGAGCAGTATGAGTTCCTGTTGGATATACAAACATACTGGACAAATGCTTGCTAGAAATACGTGGGTCAAACCTAGAGCACGTGTGCAGCATCAGAAGTGTCTCACTGAGACTAAGACAGACAAAATGGCCTGCACCCTGATGATTCTTGTTGACTAGCACCAAAACACATGAGAAAAATGGAAAATAGTAACATTTCTGCTTCAATTTATTGTCTTACTTATTGCCAGCTGGAGAATTACCCAAATTTGGCTGAGCCTAAGCTATGGGAAATCATTTCTTAATGATTCCATACTATACAAATTACACTACTAGTAGGATTCTGCCACTCCTCTGCTTTTTAAGGCTGAATTCTACATTAGCCTTTCTTAAAAATCATGAGGATGTTAGTTTGAATTTCCAATAAAGTCTCCAAACTATAGTTATGATCTCTGTTAATAAATAAGACTTTTTAAAGATAAACCTACTTAAGAAGTAACTGCTCTGGTTTATGATTTTATAGCCTTCATAATTTTTTACACTTCACAGTAACAGTGGACTGTGACAGGTATGCTGTACATGACAACCTCTATATACAATTACTTCTGTATTTTTTCTGTAGAATTAAATATACGTTCTTTATATCTTAGCTTATACAACTGCTCCAAAGCAATGGTGCCACATCTGAAGTTAACCTGTAGGTGCCAAGGCCTCACTCTACTGCCCTCACACACAGCCTGAGCCTTCTCACCACAACTCATCCTTACATGCATTTAGTACTGCTTTTTACTTTTCCATATCCAGATTAAGTCAATTGACTCACCTGTTGCTCACCAGACCTTTAGGAAACATGGATGAAATAAAAATCTTGGGAGGGGCTGGAGGAAACTCATTTGTTTCCTTCTTGTCTGCACTCACTCCCAGTGACTCACTAACAGAACATACATATAAGGCAACTGGGCACTGATGATAAAAGCAAGCAAAAATTATAGACACCAAGGTCTGGATTGAAAAATTATGGAAACTAGAGTTAGATACAACTGCTCACTTAGATAAAAAACCTGCCAAGGCTATAACTTTATGTGCCGGTGGAGAGATGGCTTAGATCCCATTTCTAGCCTTGCAAAGTTATAAACCTTAAGCTTGTTACACAGCCTGAACACTCTGTTTTTCTCTGTTTTCTGGATTCAGTCCAGCGTAACTTTGGAGGCAAAGAAAGAAACTTTTCTCTGTCAGTATTTAAAGCAGTGGCCGGCCGAAGCCGCTGCGACACCAGGAACGTGAAGGCCAGACGGCGAGGAAAGGCACCGGGGAGCGCAGGTGCAACGCGCGCTTCTTATCTGCAATTTCTCAGGTGGATGACACCGCAAATATGCAGTATCTAAACATTTAAAATACACACACACTGTAAATTAGAAGAAGTCGGCAGAATAGAGATGCTACTACTTCGCTACGGTGCTCTGAAAGTGTTTGTGTAGAAATAAGCCTCCTCGTTTAAGACGGCAACACAAAACTAGGTCCTATGGTGGCCCAATTCAGCCTTTGACTGTATTTTTCCTTGTAATGTGTTTACTAGCATTAAATAGCAAGGTGACATATCAAAACTGTATTCAAAGAGAGTATTTTCTTTCACTCTCTGGTTTCTTGAGTGTCTTGCAAAGCAAATGGTAGAGCTGGCATTACTTTCCTAGGCTTGACACTCCCAAAGAAAATATTCATCAATCTTAAACATAGTCTCAGTGCACGCCATCAGTCAGAACGTCCCTGCCTTTCAATTCTGATGAAACTTAGCCTTTATTGTTTTTATTTTTTTTCTTTTTTTTTTTTTTTTCAGGAAAGGTGGTGTCACTATAGCACATTAAAGAGACATTATTGTATACATTTATACATTTTTTTCTTTAAAAAGTTGTAACATGATTTTATATGAATTTGGTTTTGTTATGACAAACTTTGAAATAGAAATGAACATATGTATTCATATTCATATTATTATTGTTATAATTTCTTGCTCTATTTATTTTGGTATGATCAGATAAAGTTTTCGGTTCTTGTCTAATAATAAAATTTTTACTTTCAGAGAAAAGCTGAAAAGACAGAATGCCAACTACTGCTTTTCCTTTTCCCTTGCTCATATACAGAAATCTAGAAACAAGACTTAAAAGCCAAATTTGATATTTTTGGAACATGGCATGGGATTTTTGAATGTTTGCCATGTATATGGCACATAATCTGGCTACTTATACAGGCAGAGGGCATGTTAGGTTTTATTCTGTTCTTCTTACACAGAACACTTCTTACAGGGGAAATAAAAATGAAGGAATATGTTTGAGGATGCAGAAACTGCAAAACAGTATTAAAGCAAACACCTGAGTAGAACCCGTAGTCTGCCTGTCTGTCTGCACATCCAGAGTGTGCTCAATGCAGATTGTGCCAACATTATGGAAGAAGTCATATATAGTAATGTGTACATTACACTTTTGCAGATGTAGAATAGGGCCAGGGCCGTTTCAATGCATTTTGCAATATTTTTGTTATTTTTTTATTATCTGTCTCCTTTTACCCTGGCCTGCCTGTGCTACATTGGTTACCAATAGTGATCACATTTCCGAGTAACTGCAGGGAACAGAATTTTACATGTTTACAACACACACACACACACACACAAATATTTGTATTTCCTGAAAAAACTGTCAGCACAGATATTAGAATCAAAGGAGTTCTTTGAGTTTCAAATAGAAAAAAAAAAACAGTCAAAACTGGAAACCTACTAAGTGGTCAAAACTTCAGGCAAACTTTGACAGTAATGTCTCAGCACAGCTTTTACATATGGATCTCTTGAAAGTCTACTGTTTCATAGCATCCCTAGTTAGATATCTTAGTAACATTTCTTTTCAGTTGAGCTGTTATAATATCAGCTGGGAACTACCCAAACCTTTATTTCAAGCACTGACTACTGGTAAGATTTTGAACAAGAGTTAAGATCTGAGTTTGACATCGCAATGACATGTTTCAATTCAGATGTGCTAATTACTATGCATCTTGCTAATGGATGATCTGATATAGACCCATGATTTTGTAATACTAATGAAGAAGATCTAAAAAGAGGGGGCAAAAAAAGCTTTCTCCCTTGATAAATTAGGAGATGGAGTGTTTATTTGTTGAGGGGTTGGTCCCTGCTCTTTTCTTCAAATGCGCCATGGTCCTTTACATGTTAATCCCTTGTAGCATAACTGATGAGACCTGGAAATCACCTGATGCTTTTTGCCAGATTCAAAACTCATGTCTTGGCTTTCTGCTGTGTCAAAATACATTCACATCATTTGCAAAACATTAAAATACAAAGAAGATTAGATAGAATCAATATTGAACAACAGTCTTCCAAAAGGTACTACCATGTTACCTGCTACATAATTCAAATGGTTCTGTAACTTATATGCTACAGGTATTTTCCACATGGAGTACGTAAGTAAATATATAATGAAAAAAACATTTATGCATATCTTCTACAGTATTCAACCTCTGCTTAATATTTTGGGGACAAAGATTCACATACATAGAAGTATGCTAGAAAAGTTGCCAAACTTTCCATTTCTGTATGTGGAAATGTCATTTCTGCAGCAGAGCAGGCTCTTTATTAATGTAGACAGTTACACACCCTCATACAGTAATGTCTAATACTAAACTTTTATCTTTAAATGAACTGTAGGGCTTTATGCTGCTAAATAAAGGAACACATTTTCCCACACTACAACTAACCTGATTTACACCAGTCGGCAGTATACTCTACACAATCTGTGACAACTGAGAGCAGGAACTGAGGTGGTAAATAGCATCACTATAAAAAAACTGCAGCAATTTACCTTGTGCCATTTATGCAATTCAATACTGCTTATCGCTCCTAATCAATATGGGTAATAAATCGTTAATTAAATATCCTGGCCTCTCACTCTCCATGTGGTTATGGACAGTAGAAAAATAAGTCATGCAAGAGTGCATCTCCTAAGTCACCACTGCTGGCGTGCCTGCCCCCTGCAGTCCCAGCTATGTTAGAAGCAAAGTGCTTTGCACATCCTAAAACTTTTGCTTCAGAGCAGGACAGATGGGCAGAGACCAGCATCTTGGTAATGTGGTTCTGTTTGTTTAGAACTAAGTCAAATGGCCACAGGTGATTCTGCATGGTAATGTACAAGGACACCCACTGTGTGAGACAATTGTTGTATTTTGTCTGAATGAGAGGAAAGGATGGTGCCATAGCTGAAGAAATACCAGTTTCGCCTTCTGATTTTCCTCAATTACGCTTATATTAAAAGAAACATCAAACAGACCCATCTTCAAAAAAACAGTGTACAACAGATTGTGTTTGTTTGTTGGCTTTCTTGCACTCGTTTTCTATTTCCTCCCATTTCCAGATGGACTTTTTTGATCTATGGAGGGAAGGAAAGGGAGAAGTGTCTGTAACTGCACTGCTTTATGCATTTGTTTCTGGAGTGTAAACTGATCAAAGCTAACAACTAAATCCATCCTAAAGAATGGAAACATGAGGCACCATCTCACTCTGAAGTGAGGATCTTCTACAAGAGACTTAAAGATGCAGCCATATTTAGATATGATGATGATGCAACTTACAGAACACAGCCCAAAACAAAACAGCATTTATTTTATTCCATATTAGAGAAAGGGAGTGTATACTTAAGGATATGAAATACTCACATGTAACCTCGAAACCTACTTAAGTCATTGTTTGGCTTCTCGCATTCAATGACACTGGTGAACTTCAGGGGGTCAAATTCTGAATCCTGGAATAATAAAAGTGTTAAATTACTTAGGGCAAGGACTTGAAAATTATAGCCAAAATCACTTTATTTTCTAGCTTTCATAGCATATGAAAGCCCATTTTTTTTTTTCAAAGGCAATCAAATGAATGACACTGACAACTGGCACTGAAAATCTAAGGGACTTGGGCACCAAAATTGTTTTAGATGTCTTCCAAAATCTCCCTTACAAGAATGACTTTTTTTTTCTGCAAGGGGAAGAACATGAGTTTCTAAAAGTATTAGATAAAAGACACCAAGGCCAGAAGACAATTGAATTTGGTCTGGAGTAGAAAAATGAAATTTATCTGGGAAGACTCAAAATATTCAACAGTATCACTATACTTTATGTTCAGTGAGGCTACTGAAAATCTAGGACAACCTAAGTCAATATACTGCCAATTATGAAAAAGCTAATAGGAGATTTTGAAATATTAGCAAGACTTCTTAAGTGCTTTATGCCAACACAGATAAATTAATCTACTACAGTAAGTTAGACACATATAGCAGAATAACCTTTGCCTAATTAAAAGTTTAAAACCTTCTTAATTGTCTAGCTCATTAGTCTGAAGCTGGTATTTTTGCTGACTGTGTATGTTTACCTGTAGTTAGCATCTTGTTGTGTCTGAGGAAAAACATCCTATCACACCATAATTACTTGCTTTTGTTAAATAAAAATCAAGGTTCTCCCTTCTTTGTCAGACCAAATAAACTACACAGCACCCAGTTCTGGTGCTGCTGTCTCCATCGATGAGGACTACCTTTAGAAAACTGCTTTGCACACCACTTGAATGAAAGAACCAATGGTGAATTATCATATTATTAAACTTTCAACAGTGGTAACACTGCAAATGTTATGTTTTATAATGGCTTTGCTGAGCAGCTGCAGACTCCAACTACTACTTCCCAGAACATGCTATGGGAACAGCTGACTGAAAATAAGTAACCAAAGGAGAGTCCTATTGCCAGCTTCTCTGAAACACACAGGTGTCTTGGTTTTTTGTTGGTTTTTTGTGTTTTTTTTTGTTTTTTTTTTTTTTTTTTAATATTAACTCTACTCAGAAGAGGTGAAAGAAACTAGATTTTAAATAAAAGAAAACAGAGGACCTGTCAGCATCACCATCAACACCCTCCTTAATTTTTCTACCAGTTACACCTGGAAGACAGGCTTACAGTATATAGGAGACAATTCAAACCACCCACACCTGACACTTAAGGAAACCTTTCCTGTATTTTTCAGAAACAAGAGATGATAAAGAGAACCGTGAAGACGGGCTATCACTTAGAGACAGCTACAGCCCACTGGAGGAAAGAATCACTTTTATGTGCAGAATTCAGCTTGTAAACAAGATGGGCGGAGGGGAAATAAAAGCAAAGGACAGCTCTGAGCAAAGAAGATTGCTGTGCTAAAAATCAGACTCACTAAATTATAATAATATGTTGAAGTTGGCAGTCCATTACCCAAACCTTAGTAAGAAATCCACGTGATCTTCTCAGCACCAAGTGCTGTTGGTATTTAATCTCACTAGATGTTTCTCCTTCACAGCCGTAAATTTTTCTAGGTGACTGAAGTTTGATGCTGGGAACGCTCAGAAGTACCTAGTTCTACAGAGGCACCTAAGACATCCTCAGTCTGTAGAATGGGGCAGATAGCGTAAAGTCACACGTTTGCCCCCTTTGACCCTTGTTCCTTGGCTGCTCCTTTCAGAGAGGCACAGACACCAGTAGCCTCAAGGAAGGAATCACTGGCTGGAGCAGACACCACGAAGCTCTCAGCCCTTGACATCCAAAATCTGTTACTACAGCTCCTGAACTGCATGCTCTGCCTGTGTCCTTGCCTCCGGCAGTTCAAGGTTCACGTTACACAGACGCTCCGTGGGCAGCCAGTGCCACCCAGCAGCTGGCTTTGCTTGGGCTTGTTGGAGAAGGTGAAGTTCTCCCAAGTCACAGCAAAGCTTGTTGTGCTGGGAGAGCCTGTGCTGCCTACGTAACTCCTGCCCTGCTGCCTCAGAACATGATCTTCTTTTCCAGTATGCTCCTTGCAGGGGAAAAAAAAAAAAAGTACAGGAAAAATTATCTACAAATGTTGCTCAAGGTGTTTCAATAATATACTGTTTGTCTGCCTAAGTACTGTGTTAAAGAGTCACCACAGTAGTTCAAATTGCATTTGTAAATTGGAAGGAAAATAATAGACTGGAATGGGAAACTTTTTTTTTTTGGTCTTTGTATTACAATGTGTTATATGTAAAACAGTTAATTTAGCACAAATTTTCATTCAGTTGTCTGAAAAAAAAAAGAAAATAAAGAAATCTTAGCGTCTTTGACGAATGTGCTTGAGGGAATCCTAGAGACACCCAATAACAAAACTCAGTGTAATTTAATGGAGGTTTTCTATGGCTGCAGAACTCAGCAGAGAGAGCATGGTTTCAGTGCTGTACAGATGCAGTAACTTCTAGAGCAAGTGGAAGTTTGCAGACTGAATCTCCTTTCTGCTCAGTACCTGCCAGCAAAGCCAACAAC
This sequence comes from Streptopelia decaocto, assembly GCF_964273445.1. Taxonomy (NCBI): domain Eukaryota; kingdom Metazoa; phylum Chordata; class Aves; order Columbiformes; family Columbidae; genus Streptopelia; species Streptopelia decaocto. The sequence continues at coordinate 93,295,983 of NC_138663.1, forward strand.
TTTACAAAGAATAAGAAAAAAATCTACTTAAAATCTATAGCTAAAGTCTTCACAAAAAATAAATATGTAGTCAAGATCAGGGAGGACTAAACCTACCTGACTTCCCCATCACCACCATGCAACACAGTCTTTCTCCTCTGTTTGTTGTATTCTTTTAATTTATGACTCAGTTTATGAACTGACTCCCTTATCATTAAATCTAACCGTCTCTGTGTTCCATTACAATTAACTTGAAATATGTGATTATGGTCTTTAACTAGATAATATCTGGGAGGGGAGAAAATCCAATTAGAATAGTAGTTTACGTAAGCTAACAAAGCTGTTGAATTCTGATTTATGGAAAAAGCTCTTTGGTTTATTAATAAATCAAATAGCTCCATTTCTTTCCTGTGAGATGGAAGTATAGATATACACTATGAATTACAGCTGATGACACTGTTTTGATGTGAAAATGCCTTTTGGTAAATGAATGAACAAATATGTTAAACACTGCCTGCGTGTGACTGCTTTCAGTGGTTATAAAGAAGCACAAAGTTAACACAAGATTTCATAGTGATCAAAGTTTTGTTCCTTTTTTATGCTGATACCAACACTTCAGCACCAAATGAAACATCAACTGTGATGGTGTTCTCGTGTATTAACAGCTAAGAGAAACTGCAGCTAGACAAAAGTTAAAGACAAAAGTGTTGCTTTTACAGTGCAAAAATGGTTTGTGCAGTTTTCTGGCTAAAAGCCCGTGAAAAACAAATTTCTCCACCACTACCTTTAATTTTTCTCTTACACTGATTTTCTGCATCACTGTTATAACACAGAGAACATGATTAAAATACAGTCAAAACCTAAACTTCCCACATTTCTGAGCAGCAGTTATCTGATGTGCCTGATTTTCACTGCCTTACTTCCCACTCACAGAACTGCTGGGCATTAAGGCTGTCCCAGCCTCAAGAGCGATGAAAGGCTCCGTTCCTAGACAGACTACAATCTGAATTGAGGCTTTCCAGTGCCTAATTTTCCTAAAAACTTGATTATTTTGTGTTTTCACAGCCTCCCATTGCACAACAACAAAACCAGGCCGCTCACAAAAAGCAGCTGGAGGCATTTTTTTTTCCTTTTCTGAAGGTATGTAATGGTGTCATATTTGTTATACAGTACCTTTGCATGTCTCCCAAACTTCTGCCTGGTGCACTTGCTGGTTTGAATAATTGACCTTCTGGTTGATACGAACCTGGGAGAGATTTCACTGATTGCAAGTAAGTTCCCTAGAGTATTTCATAGAACTGCTGGATAGCAAAGGCCAGGGCTAAATTCTCTTCAAGTCAGTCAGAATTTTCTGTTAAACAACATGTTCTCCCTTTGCTACAATGTAAATTCTAATTGCCATCACTAATTCTAAAAATGAGTCCCTGTAAAACGTAGGTGAAGCAAAATATCTTGCTTATGCTTAAGGCAGAGTTCTTAGTACTAGGTAGTGTTTAATTTGGAGCACAGACTGGTCATTGTTAAGATGTTACAGAAAAAGTGTGCTTGAAAGGATACATGAAGGTCACTTGGAGAAACCAGAAATCTAAAAGAAGAGCCAAAAATGATTATACTAGTTTCAGTGAGTGCTGGCTTTGAAAAAAGCCAGTATAAGCACCATATATGTCAATCTAAGCCAAATCAAGCAAGTCCAATTACTTTAAGAGAAAAAGAAAAAAGAAAAAAAAAAATAGGCACTAGAACTCAGAAGTTTTGAATTCTGCATTAACGCTCCAAGGCTGCACACAATCATATTCCCACTTGACCTCTCTCCCTCCAGGCCAATCAATTTCAAATTCTCTTTGAAAGAACTACAGTACGAGAGATGGATGATATCTAGGAGTTCAAAACACAGATACGTCTTTCATGAAGCTGAAAAAGGAACTGAATCCTTGGTTTGTGTTGTTTTGAGAAAATGGGACTAGTGTAAACCCCACTGTCCATGCTAGTGGGCCCAGCAGTGTGCTGAGGTGGCCAAAAAGGCCAACAGCATCCTGGCTTGTATCGGGAATAGTGTGGTCAGCAGGACTGTGGCAGTGATCATCCCCCTTTACTCAGCACTGATGAGGCCCCACCTCAAATCCTGTGTTCAGTTTTGGGCCACTCACTGCAAGAAAGACATTGAGGTGCTGGAGAGAGTTCAGAGAACGGCAACAAAGCTGGTGAGGGGTCTGGAGCACAAGTCTGATGAGGAGCAACTGAGGGAACTGGGGCTGTTCAGCCTGGAGAAAAGGAGGCTTGATTGCCTTCTACAACCACTTGAAAACAGGTTGTAGCAAGGTGGGTGTTGGTCTCTTCTCCCAAGCAATAAGTCAAGAGAAAATGGCCTCAAGTTGTGCCAGGGGAAGTTTAGATTGGACATTAGGAGAAATCTCTTCACAGAAAGGGTTGTCAAGCAGTGCTATGTTAAGGGTTGAACTTGATGATCTTAAAGGTCTTTTCCAACCTAAACGATTCTCTGCTTCTATGATTCTGTGATTCTTTTCACACTACCTTAGAAATTTCAGGCTCTAAAAAATGAGTTACTTCAGTCTGTTCCACTTGTTAGGTATTGCGCCTGCTTTTTCAACACAGTAAGCATGGATATAAGCATCATCCATAGGGCTCCAATTTGCTTAGCTGCTCGTCTTTCAGACAGATGCTGTTCCCCGTTTTGGGTTTGAATTTATCATCACCATCATGGAATCACAGCAGTGTCACTCTACAATAGGGCTCCCCAGCTATACTGCATGAACCCTGGCAACAGGATGCAAATTACTTCAAAGAGTAAAACCACAAAATATGTCTGGTTACATTTGCTCTGAAGAATGCAGGGAATGGCTGGATGGTTGGTAAACACTGCCTAAAAACCCACAGGCCTGCAACGAGGGGATGAGAAGGTAAAACTGGGGGTGTGCCTTGTCCAATGCTGCATGGCCTAGGCAAACACCAGGAATCTGTTGCTGTGACCACCATGGCACCAATGCAATTATTTTTCTGTGGGTAAGTCATAACATGATCTTGAAAGATGTGAAACAGAGGTTTCAATCATTTCTTCCCATGTGGTTTGAGAGTTTCAGACATACAGAAATAAAGAAATAAATCTTTTTGTCGACCACGAATGCACAGAAAAATTCATGGATATCCCCATATTGTAGTTGTTCATATGCTGTGTTGAGAAGCCTTCAGTAACTAAATGTTATCCACTTCACTCTAGTGGTAAGAATTCTTTATGACCAATAGCATTTTAAAAACAGGTCTTGAAAGTTTCTGCGGCACGAAATGATGCACAAGATACACCAGAGGAGTGAAGACCACTTCTTGCTTCACTCTTCTGCCATATTATGTCATATCAAAATTTAAAAAAAAAAAAAAAAAAGAAAAAAAAAGCGGGGGATTTATTTCAATTATAAGAACCTGCCTTTCCTCAAATATCGAACTTCACTTTTTGAATTTACCAAAATAGCCCTAGTTCACTGCCTTCCTCTGAAAAAGCATTGACAAAAGTCAGGAACTTGTAATTACTTCTGAAAGGTTGAAAGTTGTCAAAAAGACAGACAATGATATTCTTACATTAGATATTTTTTGTATTCAGGGATTTTACAGAATGTATTTCACTTATTTGGGAGTCTTTTTGCTAGGAAAATATTTAATACCCTATCCATAAATCCTACTTCTTCCCATTTCTTAAAACTTAGGGAAATTAATTCTTACTCTAAGGAAGGCTTATTTTCCTTATGGGAGCCGACTCAGACAGATTGCACATATCTGCTACGTATTGATTCATTCAAAGCTGAATTTCAAATTTAAGTTAAATTACAGATATGGAGGGTTTTGTGACTAGGTCTTAACAATGTTCTTGCTATTAAACCTGATAAAGAGTTCCATTCTAAACAACAACTTAGGTCTGCAAAAATTGGGCTTTGTCTCTGGGGGAAGCACAAATGTACACAGGAGAAGAAACCATAATGGAAAGGTGTTTTCTTTAAAATTTTCCTTAAAATAACTCCCTGTCCCTTATTTCTCAGGTGACTACTAATGTAACACCCTCTGAAAAACTTATATCCTAAAAAGGGAAAAAAATGTTAATATGCCTGTTTTACAGGGTGGGAAACCAGCACGTAGATGGATTCAGGAACTATAGAGATCTGTCACAGAAAAAAGAGACTGAATTTAGCTCTCTACAACATGACTTTGGAGCTTCAGCTGTAAGATCATTCTGAATCTCTGCAGTGAAATGCCAACCTTTCCAACTCTGCTGGCAACCTCACGAAACTGTCATAGCTCAAGAAGCAAAACATGCTGCTCTGCCAAATGAGTTAGTTTGACAATTACACAGTGTTCAAACAACATATTCCCCTTCATTAAATGTGTGTTGTATGGGTGATTTAACGGCCTGCTAGTGATATTAATAATGCATAGTTAATAAAATGTTTTCCTTTATTCATCTGCCCTACTTTACTGCTGCAGAAACCAGAGTTTAATGTTCAGTCCTTCCTTCCAATAGGACAGCATGAGCTCCCCAGGATGTCCTTGGGGTACGGGGACGGTCACCCGCTTATCACTTTGTGTTTACTGGCTACGCAGGGGATCTTATCCAGACTTCTCCCTGTAGTACGACTGCTGGGTAAGGGCTCTGGGATTTGTTTTGGTGTGTATGTCTAGAGGAAACAAAAAGGGAGAAATGGAGTCATGGGGACAATTCAAAGGAAATATTTAATAGACACAAATCTCCCTCAGCCAGAAAAATAGCTTTCCAGTTTAAAAGCTTTTAAGTGCAACAAGAACGCATCCCCCTAATGCATTGGGCCGTCCTATTATTGCTTTATGTACCAGTACTCTGCATTTACCATATAAAATTAATCTGACCTTTTATTAATGTGCAACTGGAATTATATATTGATTTTATGTATTCAAAGCACGCAGACTGTTTATATACTAAAAGAGTGAAATGTTTTAATGTCTAAACTGCATTAGTCTCTCTGGCAGAATTTATCTGTGCCCCTAATTCACAAGAAAAGGAAGAAACAGTTTGATCTATGCTATTTAGGAACTAAACAGATCCAGCTGTACATCAGAATTTAATAGCTTTGTTTTCCACACTGACAACTAGTACTATAATTGGATTTTTTTCAGTACTGTTTGTTTAAATGGAACAGAGATGTTCAGTATTCAGAAACATTGGAACAGCTGAGCAAGCCAAATACATGTTAACGGGCTGATCTTCCTCTGGCTGACCTAAGTAAAAGCCTTCCCCTTTGTAGAAAATAACATGAGGGAATAGCACAATATCCAGCCTGCAAGAAAAGAAATGTGTTATTTGCAAGCCCAAGGAAGACCTCAGTCATTTTATGAGAGACAGCTGAAGAAACTGCTGTTAGTCCATCACAGGACAAAAGTACCAAAAAAATGTCAACAATGCTGAAAATACACATGTGCAAGTTCTAATGTCCTTTGGGATTATTACAGTGGTGTGAATGAAACAGTTCACCAACTATAGTCACGCTGGTGAGTAGCAAGGGAACAGAACATGTCAAGGCTGAAATATGGACACAGACCCAGACAATTAGGAAAGTGGCATCTGCCTGTCCCAAAAGCCAGCCACTGAAATAAATGAACAGGTTCCTAATCTGTAAGAATCAACCTCAGCATTAGCTCAGTGCTTCAACTAAACCACAGACCAGACCAAGCCTCTCAAGGGCTCACAAAATTCTGCCTACAACTCGCACTGACCTTCCAGAGGCTTTTTGGTTTATATTCAGAGACTTAGTGAGACGCAATCCTTCCCACTCTTCAGAGCCTTCCCCTTTCTGGAGAGATTTCTAGCAGTCTTTCTGCTGCATTTCCTAATGGCTGCGTGGTTATTTTCATTGAGTAGCCTAACATCTCAGGTCAGCTTCCAAATATACCTTGGCCTACTCCTGCTCTAGTCTGGGCTGCTGGCCAGTCTGACTTAGTGTGGGATGAAGTTCTGCCAGCAGAAATGGGAATGAGAAGGACTCAGAGCCTTCAAGAAGAAGAGGGAAATGCCAAACACCTTGTTCACATCATTCCACAAATGAAAACGAGAACACCAGAGTCCTGACAGGAGACAGAGTGGCTGGTAACGAAGGCTTTTCCTTATGAATGGTAAAACCTGACAGTAGTGGCTCTAGCGTGAGGACAAGGACACAGCTAAACACACCAAAGCTTTGTGAGTCCATCTCAACCTGAGGACTGGGAATCTGGATAAAAGCAGCTTAACCTTGCAAGGCATTATGTTTAAGAAACATTTCTAGGATGTGAGGGAAACCTGTAATATACAGCAACCACACAAGGAACTGAGAGACTCCAGCCTCTGCCAGATACAGGAGAGCACAGAGAAGCAGTACAAAAGAAAAGACACATTTATTCCAAATACTAAAGGGCAGCATTCATATCAGCACTGTCACAGGTTTATCAGCCTTTCCACAAGCATCTCTAGCATAAGAAGGCTATATAACCAAGTAAAACCTCGCCAAGCTGGACACTGGCACACCATCTTCACTTGGAATTGCATCTTGTACCAACATTCACCATCACATGCCTGCCACACTAATGCTCTGAGGGCAAACAAGGGATACAGAGTGTGTCCTCCTCTCCTTGATCCCAGTTGTTCCTGTACTTTCCTCCTTGCCATGAGGAAAGGGTGGAGGGGTGGCTGTGAAGACCTACAGTCAACTTGAGGGCAGCACGGCTGTGGTTGGCATGCAGGGTACATGGGAGAAGTTGGGATGGCTGCAGAACACTTTGGGCTAGAGCTTTGCTCCCTGCTGTCTATTCTCATCTACTATCTGTTTTACAGAACAAGTTCCTTTTCAATTAACATGCTGCAGACTCCAGTGGTAACTGAAAAACACCTTTTCAAAAACCCAAGGGCTTCAAAGGTGATTTCTTTTCAGACACCAGCTGATAGCATAGATCTTATAAAAAGAAATTCATAGTGGCCTTGTCAGTTCCAAAACTGGACAGCAGAGCTGGGAAATGAGCTAGAGGAGGAGGAACATGTATTGCTGGGGTAGGGATTGAGGTTTGCCTCCCTATTCAGCACTCCAGCCAGCTTCATGCTTCAGGTGCACATGATAGTTACGAAGTTCCTTCATGGTGTCTTCAGTAACTCGTATGCCTTCTTCAGTTAAGTGTGGAGTTAAAGCATACATGAATAGGATCTGTTGAATCAGAACACAGCAGAAGAGCAGAGTCTGTTACTCCTGTGGAAGCTTCCCCCACCAGCTAGTTTCTCCTTGGGGCAAATGTCATCTACCTGGATAGACAGTTAGATGGACAAGGAATTGGCTGGATGGCCATGTCTAAAGAGTTACACTCAATGGCTCGATGTGGTGTCCCTCAAGGATCCATACTGGCATCAGTACTGTTTAGTATCTTCACGAATGACATAAACAGTTGGATCAAGTGCACACTCAGCAAGTTTGCAGATGACACTAAGCTGAGTGGTGTGATTGACATGCCTGAGGGATGGGATGCCATCCAGAGGGACCCTGAGAGGCTTGAGGAGTGGACCCATGTGAATTTCATGAAGTTCAACAAGGCCATATGCAAGGTCCTGCACCTTGGTCGGGGAAACCCCCAATATCAATACAGACTGGGGGATCAAAGGGTTCTGAGCAGCCCTGCAGAGAAGGACTTGGGGATACTAGTGGATGAAAAAATGGGTATGTGCCAGGAATGTGAACTTGCAGCCCAGAAGGCCAATCGTATCTTGGGCTGCAAGATACTCAAAAGGAGTATACCCAGCAGGTCAAGAGAGGTGATTCTGCTCCTCTGCTCTGCTCTGGTGAGACCCCACCTGGAGTCCTGCATCCAGCTCTGGGGCCCTCAGTACAAGAAGACATGGACCTGTTGGAGAGGGGCCAGAGGAGGGCCATGAAAATGATACAAGGGCTGGAATACCTCTCCTGTGACGAAAAGTTGAGAGAGTTGGGGTTGTTCAGCTTGGAGGAGACCCTGGGGAGACCTTATTGTGGCCTTTCAGTATATAGAGGGGGCCTGTAAGAAAGACAGAGAGAGACTTTATGCCAAGGCCTGCACTGACAGGATAAAGGGCAACAGTTTTAAACTGAGAGTAAATTTAGATTGGATATAAGGATTAATTTTTCACCATGAGGGTGGTAAGACACTGAGACAGGCTGCCCAGAGAAGCTGTGGATGCCCCATCACTGAAGTGTTCAAGGTTGAGTTGGAAGGGGCTTTGAGCAACCTGGTCTAGTGAAAGATGGTCTCTGCCCATGGCTGGAGGGCTGGACTAGGTGATCTTTAAAGGTCCCTTCCAACACAATCCACTTTGTGTTTCTGTGATTCTTACACAAAACACTCACTACTATATGAATTTCAATAAATGTGTGATGTGGAAGTGCAACCAATGAGAACAAATGTCAGGAATAAGACCATCAGGGAGAACATAATTGAATAAAACAGTTTGTGTCATTTTTCTTATATGTCATTATCAGTTATTTATTCTGCAACCTGAAAGAAAGAATGCTGAAACAGCTTCTTGTGGAACAGCAGCAGATGTTCCATTTGCTTTTTGTTGCTCAATAGCTGACATGAACCACCTCCATATAGTTAATAGTAAGACAAAGCCATTTATAGTGCTTCCTCTTACACTGCAGCAGCCTGTCAGTCAGATTCCTGTGATCTTAGCCATGCGGGCCACACTGCTATACAGGTATGAGTATACTTAGTCATCTGGGACATGTTGTTGAATCTGGTATTTAATTAAATCAAGCCAAAAATACAATAAGCAAACAAACTTGGAAAATTTAAGTAGAGGCTGGTAAATGCTCATGACAACTTCCATGTGCTTTCTAGCCATGTTGTATGTTAAATGTAAAATTCTCTTCCTCTTAGAAGCCAAAAGGCTAAGTGTTCCCTGCTTTGATGTAAAATTGTACATTACTGTGTCATTTAGAAAGCTGAACTAGTGTATTAGCACTGAGGCCTAAAAATCTCATAAAATTCTCTCTACTGATGATTTTAATTCAAAATCAAATGGAAGTATAAGCGCTATAATTCTGTGTTAACAGTATCTTCTTCAGCCATGTACCTACAGGACAATCATGGTTTTTTCTCTCACAGGCACACAGACATATGTAAAATTCCTGACCATCACAGAGTCATAGCAGAGCTTAGAAGCATGAACCTGAATATAACCAGTGAATGGAAATTTTCATGAGTTTATTGAAATAACAGTTTTAAGACATATAGCCAGCCACTTCCCATGTAAGTAACATTTTAATGCAAATTTCTACTGGCCTCTGTGACCTTATCAGTACTAAAATGCGTAAAAGACTTGGAGGGTAGCAGGTGGGGAAAACAGAAGTGAGATGAAGGTTCACATCGTGGATATTGAGATAAATACAGGAGTTCCTCATTTTTTGCTCTGCCTTTTCTGGCAGAAAAGCAGACCTCTTCTCCACCTCAGTGCTTTCAAAGGAAAGTGAGACCATACCATCATTCCTGGCGTTACACGTGGCTTAATACCGTGAACCCTCCTGCTCTGGAAAAGAAGACCCTTCCATCCTTTCCTAACCACTGATACTGCCAACTGGGCTTGTGGCATCAGAGACAAGTATAGCGTGATGAGTTTCCAGATCAAAAATCCTGGCCCTAAAATCAGGAGTTCTCACTGTTATATGACAAAATCTAATTTCCTGATATGTCATGTTCCCAGCTGACAGGCCAATGCATGGCTAAGGAATAAACAGTTCTTGAAATAAACTTTTGTTCAGTAAAACTGAATTTGGCTAGGAGATCAGAAAAGTCATGGGGAAATAAAAATGAAAATGTCTCTTAACTTGCTTTAAATGTAAATGTTTACTTCTGTATAATAGGAAAACAGTATAGGATTTTATTTTCCCTACAGGCCTGAAATGCTATCTTGTTTTCTAATGCTTTTTCAGAGGAAAAAAAAACAGAATGGAAAGCTGCTGGGCTATACAGAGAAAAAAATGTCCCACCTTTCTAGAGGTCAGATGCAGCACAAGCACTGTCATACGACATTTACTTAGGTGGCTTTACCATTGTTCAACCAGCACTGGAAGGATTACCCTAGAGATGGGAGGGACTGCCACAGCCAAGACATTCAAATTCATATTTATCAATTTAGTCCATTTAACCTATCATATGTTCAAACCATGGTAAAAGCCAAGTACTCAGGCACTCCTAGGAACGACTCTTTCCCCTCCCTCAATGATTAGACTAAGATATCAAAAATTTTCTCTTACAGTTATTCAAATTATTTGTCCCTCTAACGAAGCTCTCTCCACAGTCAAACTTGCGGCCCAGACACCTGCACAATGGAAACTAGAAAGAGATGATAACCTCGCTCAGAGCTGACCAAGGAGGAAGTGAACCATCAGTTCTTGAGGTTTTTATTTCCCCATACCTCCCAGTGTGAGAATGCTGACTAAATGCCACAGTAAAATGGCAGAGTGAAAAGTAGTTCTCAGCCCTCCTATGGTGCATTTAGCTCGCACAAAAGTTTGCCACAGCACTGATCCAGGTGTTGCTCTGCACCAAGCTGTTCCGCACGCAGCTGCTACATGCTTGTGTCTCTGTTAGAAAAACATGAGTTGCCTCCTCTTTAACCAGACACGTCCAAAGTTTCCGTGCAAGTCATCTCTGAATGTGTTACTATCCAAAAAAACCACGCAACAATAAAGGTGTACAGCTTTTCACAGCGATTCAACCCTCATCAAAGAAATCTCCTGAACATTCAAGGCATCACCTCAGATAAAGGTCTTCACGGGGTGGGACTTGTTCGCATTTTGTACTGACAAACACAAGTCTTCTGAAAAGACTTGTTTCACTAAAATCTTCAGCTAAACTTTAAAACTAAAAAAAAAATAGTTTTTAATTTAATATTCTGGCAGTGCATAGGAAAAAACATTGTCTTCTTTTGCTTGTTTGTTTTGTTTTGTTTTGTTTTTTTGTTTTGTTTTGTTTTAACTCTCTTTTCCCTCAGGGAAATCTAATTTTGGGAACGTGTGGGATGGAGTACTAATCTGCTGTTTTAACATGTGCGTATCTGGAATTTTTGAGCCACTTTTCCTAGCCTTGTGAACCTTCTCAAAATACTGCAAAAAAAGAAAGGCAGAAGGGATAACCTCCTAAGATGCTGGAGGGACATTCACTGTTCTTGTGGCCTGATTGTAGCCTGCTGAAGTACTTACAGACTAAACAACACTGAATATGCTGACTAGTTCACACCTACTTGATTACAATTGTGTGCTGTTCCCACTAATTTCAGGTGGATGATAGCCTGAGGCTATTAGTGGGGCAAGGAGTGACAGGGAGAGTATACCTATGCCAACTCTTGTGTTGCTTCAGAAGACTCAATCAGATTCTTTTGAGATAAGAAGCTCATATCAGCATGTGAGTTGAAAACTAATCTGCCTGGGAGTTGTGCTGGTTTAACTTCAGCTGTTCTCTCCAACTGGGCTGGTTTAACCAATGCAGATGGCTGCAGAAGAAATCGCAAGAAATCTTAGCTCAGTTTAGGCTAAATCGAAATTTGAAAATTGCTTTCTTTCCTCTGCCCCACCTCCCTCCCTTTTATTTTTAGGGAGAAGAACTGAATGCAAAAAGAACATCTACACTGAGATACCTAGGCTGCCCTGTGAGTTATTTTTGTGCAATTAGCATGAGTTGCCGTTCCCAAAGTGCCTCATACATAGAGCAGCCTGCAGCCACCAACAGTCAGGCTCACAGTGTTGCCCTTCTAGAAAGCAGCCTTGTCTTCTCTTCTGGACCAGTTTCTGACTAGAACTCACAGGGAAATAACAGAGATGGTATAAATGGCTTAATGCTTGGAATACAGAGCTGTGAAACTGTTCCTCTAAATCCAGCTGTACCCATGATGCTTCCAGCACTGTGCAAGAACAGGTAGGGCTGGAATGAAAGCTGGATCTGCCAATTCAGGCCAGCTTCCAGACTGGGACAGATGAGCAAATGTGCCTGCAAGAAGCATAGACTCAGAATTTATACATGTTCCAGAAGGGTTCACATACTGACTTGTGAGGAAATCAGACTGATGTATTATTTTGGTGCTAGTCTGCATGCAAATGAACCCTCCCAAACAGAGAGACACCAAATTCGATGTGCTTTTTAGACAAATTAAATAAGAAGCCACGAAGTCATTTGCAAGGCTTATCTAAATGTGTTTAATCATGCTAGTACAAGCTTGTTTGGAACAAATGTCTACTCTTAGGAGAAAATGAGAGGGAAAAAAAATTCATCCCCTACTCCCACCAGCTCTCAGAGGGATACATGCACCTTCTCAGAGGGGTGGCAGCTGCTAGATTTAGCTTAGCTTTCAGCTGAACTAAAGATTTCCACAGAAACATCCAGGACATGGCCAGTGGTTAATAAACCATAAGCTGCTCCAGAATTCACAGTGAGCCTTTGTGGATTTTGTTAAAAGGCATACTGAGTAAAAACAGTGGAGTATTTTGTTTGTTTCGTACTATGAGGCAGCAAGAAAATGTAAATGTTTTTTCATGAGTCTAGATTAATACTATCAAAATATCCTAAATCAAGTTTATGAAACCTGAAAGGGAGTTTTGAGCTTTGGCAGCCCAAGCTGCATCTGCTTATCCGCTCTCGGAAGAGCGGCTGACACAACGTCTCCGATGGATGGAAAACATTCCATAAGCAACTGCGGAGGGTGTGGTGGCACAGCAGCCTGCAGAGGAGCACAGAAAACACATTGATTCCTCCTGCCGACAGCGTCTCCTATCAGATCCAGCACACCAGAAATGGCTGCTGTGGGTGGGTTAGAAATTAGAAGGAAACTGGTGTTTTGTGTTTTGTTTTGTTTTGTTTTCCAAGAGATACTCCCTGATGACTGCTGACACCGTTAGATCACTCCCAGGGGAATTCAGCACAGTGCTTTCTGCCAGCTGCGCTTGGCAGGTCGTGCTGCACACACGGATCTGATCCATCTTTCAGTGTGAAGAGAGTCCACTATCATTTTGACTTTAAGACAAGCCACACAGAAGTATGTTTCTGACTATTTGAAACATTTCTAGCATATCCTGTAGCTGGATAACAAGACCACAGTATTTAAAGCCTCAGAGGAAAAAATGTCAAGGCCTTTGAAAAATGTTTCCCTTTTTCTTTTTTAAACTACTCACTGAGTGTTTTTTTTGTTTTCTTGACTGACTACTGTAAATGTACAACAACAAGGTATACATTAAAACTGGTATCTTCAGATGTATAAGCCACAGAGGAATCTATCAGTGACTCTTCTCACAGCTTGTGTATCTACAGGTTGTAGAATTGTGTACAGAAAGTACACATTTGTGTAAGACAGACCACAATCATTTACACACAAAGCTAACAAGCAGTCCAATCCCAGTCTACTATAAATTACACAGACAAAAGAAAGCAGCACTAAAATAAGCAATATTTCTGGTCACTTGCACTATAAAGGAAAACAGCTTCTTGGAATTCACAAGTGGAGAGATCCAATCCAAGCCCACAAATGCTGATCTTGGATCTTCTGAGCATATGTTTAGAGTATGCCTGCAAAGCACTGGATACAAGGATACAGAACTGCTTCTATAATTGCTTATTGCTGCTTCGAGTCAGGCTAAAAAGAGATCAGAAAGGTACTTTTCTGAGCAAAAGTCTGGAAAGGGAAACTAAGACATTTTACTTTCTGAGACTATGGACCTTACATGCTGTTAATGCTGAAGAGAGACACAAAGGACCTTCCAGAGGACAGCTGTACACATCATAACAGTGCTGGGCTTGCAGGCCTCTGGAGAGCCATTTGGACAGGGTGCTGTAGTGCAAGAGGACATCCCAGCCCACACCCCACTTCAGCCGCTCTAAATTGGCGACCAGGCTCCCTACGGCAAGCAGCTCAGCCGAGACCCGTGGGACCGTAAATTGCATGGGTGGGCACAGGGCAGGGACAGAATAATGAGAACATAAATGTACTTAAAACAACTCTTCCTACCCCCACCCCTTCTTTCCCACGCCCAGCAGAGTGACAGGTACAGAAATAGCTATCCTTCGTCAACCTGCTTCACAGGCACATGCTTGGAACCTATCAGTTCATGTAAGAAAAACAGAAAGGCCAAGCTTTGTAACACAGCTTCTTTCAAATGCTTCAGAAACTGCTACAGAGACATTATTCAAAGACAGCTATGGGCAGCTGATATTTTAAGAAGACGCTTCCAAAAAAATCCCTGGTTTTTGTCCTATGATTTACCACATGACCAGTCACGTCATTCTGGAAGGAGGGTGGAAGAAGAGCTTAGCAGTGTGGGAAAGAGAAGGTCAAGACTACATAATCTATTTGTTTGTTTTCCTGCTTGAACAACAGGGCTGCAGAACGACACAGAACCAAACAGCTACAAACATAACTGAGAGTCATTCTGCTGAGTAGAATGGTAACATAAAAATGTAAATACAATTCCTGCCCAATGCATGAACCAATTGGGATGCAGGTCCTATAAGAGATTTGGGAACAAACTTTTCTGAGGTTTGGTAAAGGGATGGTCAGCATTTGGTGCAAGAAAGTTTTGGTCTTACAAAGTACTTTATGACACCTAACAATAAGCTCTCTCCAGTTGTGGCTACTTAAAACACAACCAGATAGGAATTGAACTTCACTCCAAAGAATGGGTATTACCTTGCTATTCCATACTACTTGTCTGTGGGCCTACTCTTCATCCAGCATTTCCCAAGCAGCTCCCTCTATCCCACTGCTGAGTGTCTCGCAGCAGGGCGACACCTGCAAGAACCATGGGAGAGCTTATCCCCACTAGTATGGGGTGAGGAAGCTAATACTGCTGCATCAATTAGCAGCGTGCTCAGACAGGTTTTGGCCAGGACTTTAATGAGGATGGGAAGTATTCTGCTACGTAACTTACGGGATGCTGAGACAGAGAGGTACTGGGATGCTGCAGCTGCTGAGGACTTGGTACTTGCAGGTGTGCACTTTGCTACAACTTAGTTGACGCAGGAACCCAGGCTTGGATATTTCCTGCTTTCTCAGCTATTTTAAGAGAGGGGAGGTAGTCACATGTGGTTTTCTTACAAGCTCTCTTTCAATACTGGACTTCTTGGGGCCTAGTTCTGTTTTCATTGGAATGAATGAGTTTTCTGTCACTGACCCCAGTTTAACACCTGAAAATTTATTATGGACCCCACTGCTATTGCAGCTAGGCATCTTGGGATCTAAAATTTATTTTTAAAAATTATTTACCCAAATATTTTGGAGCATACTTCTCCATAGAAAAGTTCCATAATCATAATACAGAGAACTAAGATACAGAAGGAGGATGGGCTGGAAATGCAAAGCTTGTTAGGTGTCTACAAAGCTGACTGAAAGTATCTATACCATCACTGATTTCCTCAGTAAAGCAGGGTATGCTGAGCAAGCCATTCCACATATACTCTGACGTGCTGAGCTGCTTGGCACACAAACCTAGCTTTCACTCCCTAGGTAGTCACTGTTTCTTCAGCCTTCTTCCCTAATGGGGCCAAATTCAGTCTTCAATAACCTTTAACCTGTTTGAGGAGGAAATGACACTGACACTCACTTCCACACAACAGTCTAGAGGTGACAGGTCTTGCCAAACTGCACAAAACCCAGACTTGAAGTCTTCAGCTGCTTGGTTTAGATGAGCAATTTCAACTTCAGTGAGAAGGCCAAACGTGAGATTGCAGAGTACTCCCAGTTTTCTTGCTGTGTTTACTGGGTGGAGACACTCAACAACTGGTGGCTCAGGTAAACATCTAGGGGTCACAGCTCCCAGGAGCCAGGGCATCTGTAGGGTTGGCAGGTCCTCTCTCAGCCCACCAGCCTTCAGGAATCACACTCCTCATTCTGAATAGTGACTCCGCTGCCAGTGAAGCTGAGGACCCTAGAATTATAGAATCATTTTGGTTGGAAGAGACCCTCAAGATCATTGAGTCCAACCATTAACCTAACTCTGGCACTAAACCATGTCCCTAAGAACCTCATCTACACATCTTTTAAACACCTCCAGGGATGGTGACTCCACCACTTTCCTGGGCATCCTGTTCCAATGCCTGACAACCCTTTCCGTGAAGAAATTTTTCTTAATATCCAACCTAAACCTCCCCTGGCACAACTTGAGGCCATTTCCTCTTGTCTTGTTACTTGGGAGAAAAAACCAACACCCTCCATGCTACAACCTCCTTTCAGGTAGTTGTAGACAGCAATAAGGTCTCCCCTCAGCCTCCTTTTCTCCAGGCTGAACAGCCCCAGTTCCTTCAGCTGCTCCTCATCAGACTTGTGCTCCAGACCCCTCACCAGCTTTGTTGCCGTGACACAGTGCAAGGGACTCCTCTAGGCAGCAAAGTTTTTGAAAGCCAGTCTTGTGATGATCTGTATTTGCACACATTGATTCCTTTCACTGTGTTTACCAACACCTCCTGCTGTGTGTCAGAGGGTATTGAATCACAAAAATCCTTCATCCACTGTGGATGAGGGGAAGAACTTGTGCCTTCACGGATCTTCCTTTAAGATAGACCTGGGACATGCCCTTAGCTTATAACTGTACCCACAACACAAAAACATCCTGGTATTCAGTAGCCTATATGCAATCTGTAGTTTCTGTTTTACATAATGTTCCTGAGGTCACATACGAAGTCTGGGTTGGCAGAGAGCCGGGACACATCAACTGAGTACCTCCGTGGAACTCTACTCACTGGGAGAAATTTCCTCTCAGTGGGAACAGGAGGGGACATTTGAGAAGAAATTTAATTAGCTTCTTTGAAACAATCAGAGTTTTTGAAACATTTGGCTTGTAGCTGATTAAGCTTCTTGCTGTGGCAGTAGCTACTGTATTATGTCTAAATTCTATGTGGAAATCACTGATGATTAAACAAGTCTTTATCTTACATTTTTATAAGCTATTCAGAGAAAGGCTCTATCTACCATAAAGAATTATTTGGAAGGCACATTGATTTTTATCCTGTTGGTTGGATTGCAACTTCATTAATGTTGATCTACCTCAGTACAACTATAGGCTTCTGTAACTATCTTTGATAACAGTGGTAAAGGCAGCAGCTCCCATTGTTTGCAAAATCTCTCAAATGAGAAGAGCTACTAGGAAAAAAGATTTAGCTGAGTTTTAGAAAATATTTTTTTCCTGACAAAATACAGGAAACTGGCTAGCTGGCAAGAGGGTTTGGAGAGAAGGGCATACAAATAAATACTATTTCAACACGATTATTAAAGCAAGTAAAACTTCAGGTAATTTCCTCTAATTCTGCTGACAGTAACTGATCTGGATTTTGCTTTGTTTCAAAATAGTGCTGTTGAAGAGAGATAAGCAGAGTGAGAGAGCACTAAAACAGATTTTCAGCACAGACACCTCCAGAATGCATGTATGCTGCCCCTTTAAATCTTAAAAGATTAAGTGCTCCAAGTACTAGAGGGTTATTCTGCAACATGAAGTTTCAGGCAAAATTCCTAATTGAAACTGATCTGGTTTTGCAGGCAGGAAAATCACTTGTTTATATTTAAATATCTTCTCACGGGGCAGTTAAAATGTGTGTTCAAAAATCAAGCTACAATAGAAGCCATTAAAAACCCCCAACATTTTCCAACCGCACACAATTGCCCCAAATATTTCCTATTCAAATTCAGGGGAAAATTATGGTAAAACTTCTGATATTATGATGAAGTCAGTTGTTGGCAAGTGCTAGTATTTTAATGACAACCATAACAGCAATTCATTAGCACTACTAGAACAAGCAAATTTAGCTGGTGTGGAGCAGATTGGTGAACAGTTTACTTACCTGAAACAAATTCTCATCTTAAATGAGAGTTAGGAATGATGACTTACCAGCTCTAAGAACCGCCTCACCACCTGTCTTTGTTTTAAGTTAGTTTCACCATCCAGGTTGGCTGTTTCTATATGGCACAGCCCATCGGGATCACTTGAGGAGAGCAGCAATATGTCAGCAGGTATAA
Source organism: Streptopelia decaocto (assembly GCF_964273445.1). Taxonomy (NCBI): domain Eukaryota; kingdom Metazoa; phylum Chordata; class Aves; order Columbiformes; family Columbidae; genus Streptopelia; species Streptopelia decaocto. Next base: position 93,313,978 of record NC_138663.1, read on the forward strand.
TTTCATTACAGCGAAGCTGCACGAAGTCTCCAACTTCTACTTCTTTCCAGTATCTGCTTATATATTTCTTCTCATTTCTGGAGGAAACAAAAAGAAAAAAAAGAAAAAAGACAAGACATTTACAGGACATATATAAAAAATACAGAGACTGGGGTGCTTCTGATAAGATCTGGTTTGATTTGTAAGAGGAGTACAGTGCCTTTGGAAGGTCCTCAGGCACTCTGAAGTTACGCTGGGAAAAGGCGATGCAGACTGCCAAGAGGCCACTTCCCACCGACTCAGAACCAGGCCTGAGCTCCCAGGATGTTCCTTTAAGGCCCAGAGGACGACGTGTGGATGTCAGACCTGCCTAAGCAGGGTAAGCAGGAGCTTCATGCACTCTCCTTTTCCCTCCTTCATGCTCTGAGCCATCCATCTGACCCCAGGAAGGGGAGGGGGCCCCTTGCTGTATTGCTTGAAAAGGAGTCGCTTTCAGGGCAAGGGGTGAACTGAGAAGAGGGCTGGACACAGAACACCTGCCTGGCACAGTTCCTGAACGTCCCCCATCACCCGCCACCCCCTGGTGCACCCGCAGATTCTTGCCCCTTGTTCCCTCTTTGTATAGTGCTGCATGTGATATTTGGATGAAGGAGCCAAAAATCCCTAACTGAAAGGAATTTCCACTATTCTTCACTAAACATAGAATTACAAGGACATGTCATGAGAAAAAACGCAGTCCCAACCGCTCTACTGGGAAAGGACACTGTCATTTCTTTTAAATATTTCTGCAGTGTCTCCATTCTAGCCATAGTGCTGCCTGTCCCATAGCTCATTTCTGCGTAGTTATGCTGAATCTTTGTATTTTGAAGTGTAATTTATTTGTCAATTCAAAGACTTACCCACCTGAAACACTCGTGTATGTTGTTAATTTAGATCCAGCCACTAAACATTTCTAAAGGTCATGCTAGTTTGCTATTTTTTTTTTTTTTATTCTTTTAACTTTTTCTTGAGATTAAGAAGTAGAAGGAACAGGTGATTGCTTAATTAATTCTAGCTTTCAGTTTTAGTTCAAGGTTTTAGTTTTATGACATGCACAGATTCATGTGCTTTCTTGGTATTTGCATAAATTGCTTTCTTCTGTTGTGTTTTTAAAGAAATTAATTTCAAAGCAGCCATAGTATTAACTTGGTAAAATACCTCCTGAAAATGGGAAGCTGCTATTCTTACACTTTTCTAAGCTGTCAGAAGGCCTTTTGCCATGTGAGCACTGAGATGGCCGTCAGCACTGGCATTGTCACCAGCGACAGTCTCCCCTGACAGCACTTTAACCAGCAGAATAGGATTCTGATCAGGGTAAGGGGTGGTGACAGTCACTTTATGCTCTTTAAAATGTATTATTTTAAACTACATCACTTCCAGATGTATTTTGTAGATTTGTAACCCAATGGAAGCTCACAAGTCCTGCCAGTGTTGTTACTCTGGAGTTACTGATAGTCATGTCATGCCTAATTGATCCTTGTCATGCCTCCACTGGTGTTACAAGAATCAGTAATGTAATTGGCTTTTACCCCTGTATTTAGCCTAAATCCTGAACAATACTGCATCAGGTAGCACAACAAGGATGTATCAGATCAGGTTTTACCTCCCAGAATTTCTTCATTGTCCTTTCCTAACATCCAGTTTATAAAGGGAGGAATGAAAATTATGGCTATGATTCCTATTTTGATAAAACCTGAAAAAAGATTAATAAGACCCAAGTGTAAAACACAATAGTCTAACAAGGGCAGGTAATGTACATACTAGGTGCTGAAATTACCTATTCCCTTCACACTCAGGCCGAAACCAACATTTAACTTTTTCTGCTAATGAGTGTGAATTGCTTTGAAACACAATGTGCCATAATGTAGTAACAATCACTGCATCGCAGTTCTGAAGGGTTTGTAGCCATGCGAACTGTGACTCCAAATCCTTTCACATGTCACCATTGTTCTTCATCCTTTTTGATTTAACTGTGAAACTGGGTGATGTTCAAATGCATGTACAATGGAGTGGCAGTACAGAAGTGTAATCAGGCTAAAAATAGCAAGTAGTCCCATACTATGCTATAAGTGCTACAATTTTTTATTTGACTTCTATTGTTTGAAAAGCATTGCTATTTTAGCATTTCCTCATCTCTCACATGCTTAGCAACTGCCACAACTATATACACTATGGCAGGAAGGGTGGATATGGAGCAATACAGGGACAAAGGACTCTGCTGGAATAAATGAAGTTGTTCACTGTGAAGAAGAGAAGGATGCGGGGAGACCTTACTTCAACCTTTCAGTATCAGTATACAAAGAGGGCTTATACAAAAGACAGAGACTTTTTACCAGGGCCTTTAGTGACAGGACAAGGGGCAATGGCTTTAAATTGAAAGAGGTTTAGACAAACCATAAACTGAAAGTAGGTTTAGATGAGACATATGGAAGAAACTTTTTATGACACAGGTGGTGAGACACTGTAAAAGGTTGCCCAGAGAAACTCTGGATGTCCCATCATTGGAAGTGTTGAAGATCAGGTTGGACAGGGCTTTGACAAACCTGATGTAGTGAAGGATGTCTCTGCCTGTGGCAGGAGGGGTTGGGCTACGTGATCTCTAAAGGTCCCTTCCAACCCAAAGCATCCTGCGATTCAGTGAATCTATCAATGCAAGATCTGCACGCTCACCAGGGCCCTGGGGCTGAACTCTTTCGTCAGACACATGGCAACAATTTGGCCCACTACTCTGCTTGATCAGCCCTTTTTCTAACAAGGGCCAGTACTGGATGGCAAATGACTGTCTACATGGAAAATTACTTTCAAATCCTCCTCAGCCACGGTTGCTTTATGTTCCCTAGCACCACTCTGAACTCAGATTTCCCCCATTGCAGCCACTGCAAGTATTCTCTGCAGAGGACAGCACGATACTCTCTTCGGATGGGGCAGTTCAGACACTAGATGCACTATAAATACATTAATCCTTTAGGAACATGCTCAGCCTACTCTGTCAAACACGCAGGCTAGCTCACCTTGAGACAGCTGTCATACAAACCGGACAAACCCAGCACAAACACACCAAGTGACCCCGTTGATATAGTTAGAGTTTTGCCATTGCCTTCTGCAGAGACAGGACTTTGTCATCCAAATTTTATATCACCTACTAAATGTTTACTCTTGCTGTTATATTGTGCCAGTAAATTGCAGAAGTTATACGATATTGAGAGTTAGGAATGACACATTTCTTATAAGAGAAAGCCTGTCTTTAAAATGTAAGCTCTCCTTTGTGTTTTTAAAGTGTAGCATACAAAAATGCTTGATTTAAATTTCATTTGAAGTCCAGGGATTTGAGTGGTTTTGCCTCAGTGGGTCCTCACAGACATTATTCTTCCAGTCCCTCTTCAGAAGTGGCCCCTTCCACGTCTCTAATGATGTACGCTGTATTGGCATGCTGTGATAGAAAACGTGAATTGAACATGGTACATCCATGGGTGGTCATATGTGCATCATTACTTGTTTGGTGTTGTTTTCAAACAGTTCAGTACGCTTTTCAGCTTCAGAGCAAACATAACATTTAGGCAAATGCTTCAGCTGAGCTCTTCACAGTAATGGCCAGGTTTGGAGGACACCAACAGTTCAACACACAGGATTGGAATGAATAGCAGATCCCAGGGACCATCTCCTTGCACCTGCAGGCATTTAGGTAAATGGAAATCATACCCTATGCACTCTTCCAGAACATCAAAAAAATACAGCAATGTGAGAACTCTTTACCCATTTACTTGAGCAGTCAGCATGATTTTCCTGTCAGGGTCTTGTCTGTCCATTTACCTGGTAGGTGCTTCTGAAAGACCCTCCTGTTTCTGGTCTTTAATATCCTAAAATGATCTGCAGATTTTGCTGTCTTTCCCTTTATAATTACCCAGCAGATAAATTAATGTTTCAAACACAGATGCCTTAGTCTATTTCTCTGGGACCTTGCCATTTATTCTTCCTTTGTCCTGACTCTGTAACTACTGTGTAGTCGATGACAGTCCTCTGCAGACTCAGCACAAGGTTTCAGGTGCTGCTCACAAGGGACTCTTCAAAAAAACCTTTTGGCAGGTTTAAGAAAACATCATATGACCTCCTGGAATATTTTGTCAAAGGGCTCAAAGAATTCTGACAGAAACACAAGACTGGGAGGCAGCATCTCAGCTAGTGGGTCCAACCCCACCCACAGGAAACCCTGCCACGGATATTTCAGCTAGAAGCTAACACCCCACAGCTCTAGTCCTACGTGCCCTCTCTTGTCACAAGCCTGAAGATAAGCTTTAGTACTTACCACAAACTTAAAGTTGATGCTACAAGAAGCCAAAGCTGCAAACTATGGTGAACCACAAGAAGAGGTCAGAGATACTAATTCTTATCTTTCAAAACTGGGGAGTCAGCTAAGAGTCTTCCAAATCAATGTGCTGTCATGAGCTACTGTTATTCTGCAAAAATAATAGATATTGTTGGTATTCTCCAATTAAATCATCATGATGAACAATTAATTTCAGACAGCTATGCCTAGCTACTGTAATGTATTGTGTTGGGCTCACATGCTAGAATCATAGAATCATTTTGGTTGGAAGAGACCATCAAGATCATGGAGTCCAACTGTTAACCTAACTCTAGCACTAATCCATGTCCCTAAGAACCTCATCTACATGTCTTTTAAACACCTCCAGGGATGGTGACTCTACCACTTCCCTGGGCAGCCTGTTCCAACACCTGACAACCCTTTCTGTGAAGATATTTTTGCTAATATCCAATCTAAACCTCCTCTGGCACAACTTGAGGCCATTTCCTCTTGTCCTATCACTTGCTACCTGGGAGAAGAGACCAACCCCCTCCATGCTACAACCTCCTTTCAGGTAGTTGTAGAGCGATATTAAACATGTCCAGCCTCCTGCACACAGCCTTATCTTACTCAACACATTTGCATGCAAATAATATATTTCTCAGCAGTGGTTTAAACCCATAGTCACGTAAACCTTCATGCTGCTCTCTGCTACAATCAAAAGCAGAACTTGCCAGTGCTTTCGCTTTTCTGAGCTTATCTTTACAGGTAGACACTGACAGAAATCTAAAGACAGATGGCTAAAAAGTCAGCCAGCGCAGCTGCATCGACACCAACACCATTATCAAACAGCAAGTGTGGCCCTGGCAGGAGTCAAACTCCTCTAAAGGCTGATGTTCTTCTGCAACAATGAAGTGTGATTATCCCAGCATATCCACTTCTGAACATAAAAAGGGAAAATCTACAACATCATTTCAAGTGTATGAACATAGAGAAAATTGAATTGCTATTAAAAATTTGTATTAGTCTACCTACTGCATATATTTGGCCTATGCTCTGTTTTGAAGCAGAACAGCCTTAAGTTTTGTGCCAAACTTGAGATTGGCTTTGGTTAACAGCAAAAATTAAACAAAACAAAACAAAAAACAATGATGATTTTTTTCATTAAATTTCGGTTTTAAATTTAGAAGCACAGAAACTCAGAAATTACATTTTATTTTCCTATTAAACATGATTTTCCCTCTTCTGGTCTCCTTTGTAGCATGAGATGATAAAAATCATGCCCCTAATTTTGCTTTTCTGGCCACACAGACATCAGATTTATCTACAAAAGGCTGAAGATTTCCAACTGTCTCCATTTAAACATTACAAAAATAATTGTTTCCTTCTTCTGAACAGCTTTTAACTGTTTTGGTATAGTAAGGAATTATTCAAAATGACCATACTTAAAGGGAGACAACAAAACTACACATACATAAAATTTAAGAGGAATCTTCCCTCTTCACTCTATTTTAAATCTGGGGAAAATATCACAGACAGTACTTGGTAGGATATGTGAAAGCCGTGAAGCTGTGATCTGTTCCACTTGTGCAAGGCCTGCATACTAGAAATTTTATATTTTAAATTGAGAAGATGGGACTACTAGGCAATAATTTATTGCTTGCTATACTTCTCCACTGACAAAAATTACAGTTAATGAGTGGAAATGGCTGATGCAGATTTGTTCCACCAATTCCAGTGAGTTGGGGGACCTGCGCTTCTGTGTAACACTGCCCTAGCTTAGTCCCAACACAAGCTTCTATGTTCATCTCAGCCCAGCTTGCAAAAGCCATTTAGTAAAAGGTAGAGGATGTTCTCTTACATCTTTTTGGGGTGCTCAGTCTGCTTTACACAGCATACCCTCCACAGCTTGCAGCTGCAACCCAAAGGTTTTTAAGCTTCTCAAAACATCCAAATGAAGCATTGTTTCCCAGTCCAAGCCCATCCGTTGACCTGCTTTTGAAGTAACTATTGTCTCCACTTCAAAAGAAATCAGAATCCTTTGCCTTCCCTGCCAGCTGAGGTTGGTCATTGAACCAGTAGACTTTAAAAGAAACACAGCAAGAAATTAAGTCTGTGGGAGAGGAAAAGCCTTCCACAAAAGACAGGTCAAAGAGTTGTTGTGTACAAGGCATACTTTGGAGCTGTTCTTGATGTCAGCCAGGTCCTTCCTTTCCATCTCGGGAGGCAGAAATAGAGTGGGGCAGCACTGAAGAACATATCAGGTACATCTCTGCCCTCAGTGACACAAAACAAGTTCAAATCAGTTGGCTACTGGTGTTGTGACAAGTGTCCTGGTTAGGACCAAGCTAACCAAAAAAACCTGAGGCGAACTGGCAGGGCCCAAGTACAGCAGCAATACCAATATTACAAACCAAGAAGGGAATCCTAAGAGTAAAATGCAAGCACGGAAGTCCCACATCAAGCCAAACTATATTGATGGAGGCTCCAGCATCTAAGTGTTTCTCAACAGGTCCTTCACACTCGTACAGTTTTCCCAAATTCTCTGTTCTTTCCCTTCCCTGGGCTGGAGCCCTTCACCTTCAGCCCTCTGCCTCTCCTCCCAGCGCTCCTGCAGATGTGGAGAGGGTTCACACTAACTGAGCCCATGGCGCTCCGCTAACACTTCAGCAGAGACTCTGCATAACTCATCACATGCTACAAAAGCAGAGCTGGTGGACAGCACTGAAGTATGTGCACAAAACCGCTGTGTTACAACCAGTAACAATAATGATTTGAAACTACAGGTGTAGCAGATCTCAGAGTTTAAAAACAAGAGCTCTCTGTGAGGCCAAGGCATATATTACACAAAGTCTGAACACGCTAAGTGTCCATGGAAACGCATTGAGAATCATTTGGGTACAATTACAATGTTGCAGCAGAATGAAGGAAAAACATATAGCATAAGTTAATGCCAAAGCAGGTTACATAATGCCCAGAATATGTCTCCCTTCCACCATAAATGATAACATCTGTTTCTGTGAAAATAAATAATGAAGAGGCTCTGAATCTGATATTAATCAGACAAAATAGATTAACAGATTGTGTTCTTGAGAAATGTTGAAGAGAATAAAGCCTCTCCATGACCAAAGTTTTTAAATAGACCCCTTAATCTTCAAGTTATTTTAAGGGCACTTAAAAGTTTCCTTGTTTTCAGAGACTTCAATTCTTACTTTTTTTTTTTCCTGGATTAGCAAGTGCAAATACATGTTACAGTTTCTGGAAGCAAATGTGTGTGTAATGACAACGCATAAAGGTGCCTGTTATTAAATCAACAGTTTCTGAAAACTGTTAAATTTTCTGTTACAGGTCAAACTTGCTATGAAGAAAAATGAACCCACGACACCTCAGTGATTCAGGTTTATAACGTGGCAGTAATGATTTAACTTCTCTTGGCAGTGCTATCTCCATTATAGTCCATGTTGAAAGAAACTTCACTATTGTTCACTATAATGAAACATTTACTATCCGGAATAAATTATTTTTCAGCCAAGAAACTTGCTGTTGCGATAATAACATGAAACATAATAACAGAACACGTAATTAAACTTTACACAAACCAAAGAAAGAACAAGCTGTCTTCCAGAACTTCATTTTAAAACTCTTAAGACTGTTTCAGAGAGACATCTAGTATTAAAGTGGTATGATTCTCGACACTCCTATGTTTACTGCCAAAAATGCTAATAAACTCCTATCACTCTTCCACTAAACAGATATATTGGGAGAGAAGATGATCAGTTGCTTCTACCTAGCAGGATGGATAGGTAATGCTTAGTATTGAGGCTTCATACAAAGGCAAGAAGAAGTGGAATAACAGCCGGGATGTAATTGCATCCAATCCTATACACATTAAAACCCCTGAGCCAGGCACCTCCACACTACAGACAGAAAGCTTTTGATAGTTTGATATATGAGAACTTCTCTTCTGAAAAAAGTAATGCAACAAGCGTATGTCTTCTTATGTCTTCTTTCTGAGCATCACCAAATGCAACCCTTCCACTTGACAACATTGCCTGCTCGTATGTAGAGGAAAAAACCACAGATGCAAAGGAGATGGCTACCTGAGCAATGGGCTCACAGCCAGGTCAGGTTCTCATCCTGAATTTCAGGGCCATAACAGATATTAAGATTGAATATTTACATTACAGTGGTGTCCCAAGCACTGCGAAAGGATTCAGGTGAGCTTGGTGCTGTGCAAACAGGGAAAGAGAAGCAGGCCCCTGCCTGAAGAGAACTCACTCAAATTATAGATAAGCTAATGACACAAATCTCCTGTATCTGTGCCTCCTTCCTGAACAGTAAAAGAAAACGGGGAACTCTTCCAAGAGAGACCTTAGGTGCCAAATTTTGGTAAGACATAAGCTTTCTGTAGAAGCTTTTCAGGGTCCTTGTTCTCTGAAGCAATGATTAATGCCATGAGGACTCTTAGGAAAACTGAGGGCCTAAAATTCAGGCGCAATACAAGCTAGATGCATAAATCCAGTGGACTAAATCCTCCATTCTGTGCTCTTCCCCTGCATTTAAACCAGTGCATTCACGTGACCGTTCCAAGGGAACTCTTCATATCTTAATGGTGCATGTTAAAAAGTAAATTTAGCATGGCTTTGCAGAGTTTATCAGGAAAATCCCATTCGTTAACAGATTCAGACACTTCCATGGAATTTCTTTTCCTCTCATTCCTCTGGTTCTACACATCTGCCTGATCAGATTCCAGGACTACTTGACCCAGGCCATAAAAACACATTCATATATTAACTACGTATACACAAACAGCCATTTGTAAAGAACGGCTGAAGAAAGGTGCTTCCTAAATGCAAGTTTTTAACTGAAAAATAATTCCAGTTCCTTTAGCTAAATATGTAATAGTTGGAACAATTTTTATCAGGAAAAGTATTTCCTGATAATTACATGCACAAGGCTGATGGAGTTGTTCCCTGATATTCAGTTTGGGAGACTCTTTTTCTCCACATAACTGTGCCATATGAACACATCTCCTTTGAAGATCTAAAACTCATAAGTTATCTAATCACTACACAAAAGTGCTCTAGAAATTAACATAGTTCAGCTATTTCCTGTTAACAAGACAATTAGTGAAAAAAATGTTAATAATTCACCACTTCCACATTTAACAGGCAAAATCAATGTCTCAGACTGAAGTATAAGTGTTTGGTCTTCTCCGGTTCCTCCTGAAAATTACAGAGTTTTACATTTTCCTTCCATTTCTGTTCTTGTTCACGTAACATCTACCCATGATATCCACCTTGCCTGGGTGTTCTCATAGAATAGTTGGGGTTGGAAGGGACCTTCAAAGGTCATCTAGTCCAACCCCCTGCAAGGAGCAGGGACATCTTCAACTAGATCAGGTTTCTCAGAGCCCTGTCCAGCCTGGCCTGGAATGTCTCCACGGATGGGGCATCCACCACCTCTCTGGGCAGCCTGTTCCAGTGCCTCACCACCCTCATAGTTGTCATCTGTTCTCATCCGGACAATCCAAAGTTCAGGTTGAGGACAGGACAAAACATTTACCTATTTGGACACCAGCTGAGGTCTCAGTGGGTCTCAGGGTGCAATGCTCACATTTGGAACAACTGATACGATGCTTTGCCAGTTGTTGCCTCTAAATTTCTTCTGGTTGCAACTCCAGAAATTAGCTTTAGCCCATACACCAGGCTTTGCTACTTCCAGTGCCACACAAAAACCAAACTGCTTAAAGAATTGTTAATGATTTTAAGAAGTAGAAAAAAAACCTTTTGGCTGTAATATTATTGGAAGACTCTTGCAGAAAGAAAACAAAGTTAGATGCTACTATATATTTGTAGAACATGTTAACAGTTCTTTCTACTCTGAAACTGAGGTGTGAAATGGTGTAATATGTGGGTTACTGATTTCCAAGAATACTGGAAGCATGTTTTGTTGTCCTCATTTGTCAATTCTTATGAACTTTAACTCTAGAGTTACTAAGGAATTACTTTCCTCTCTCTGTCGGAGGAGATGAACTCAATGGAGATTGTAAAAACAAGGAAACCTCCAACTTGGGCACGCTCAGGCACACCTCTGTTGACACCGAACGGTACAAAGAGAGATTTAAGTTGCTATACTGGATAAAACTGTGGTCTGTCTCCACATCTATTCAGTTAGACACCTGCACCAAGCACCCCCAAGCAGGTACAGCAAAGTGGGCTGCTTTACCTGGCAGTTGTGGATGCCACTGGCCAGCAGGCACAGCAAACTGGATATATCTGTGTGCTTTTGTGGTGGTGATGGAAGAAAGGTTTGGCAGGATGCCAACCAGCAAATAAAAGAGGCTCCAGAATATTCAAAAGTCTGCCAAAATGTGTATCACAGCAGCATTTGGCAGACTCTTGTTGCTCAGATGCTGTATGCTGCTTTTAGAGCCCTGTCACTGCTATGACTGGCTGCCCTACGCCCTGACACAAATTCCCAGTGGGGTGAGATAACACTTCACTGGTGAAGGTTCAGAAGGGTCAGCTAGGGACCTGAAACATGAACATAAAGATCTTTTTATTTAAAGCCCTTTTTTAGTATTTACTATGATTATCTCTTCTTTGTGGCTATTTCTCCATGCAGCTTCTCAAACACAAGAGGTATGAGATTTCTCAGAAGAGACACCTCTATCACAGTAACTGAACCAAACGTGGAAGAGCTGGAGGTTGCTGCAGGGCGCTTGTACTGGTAGCCAGAGTGGAAGAACTGCCTGGCATTTTAAATTTAGAGCTACAAAGTCACTTTGTGAGAAGGAATATCAGTATAAATCCCTGGGGAGACCCTGATCTGAAGCATAAACATCTATCTCCAGCATCAGTACATCCCCGAGAGTGAAGGAGCAGTAAAAGGCACTACGGCTCAGAAAAATCCTCATTCTTCCCTGTAGCTGGCAGGAGAATAGGCTTTAACTCGGCCTTTGGTGACTTATCTTAGGCTATATGTAGCCAATTTATCTATATTTAGCTGCTCTCACAGGTTATGTAGGCTGTCTTCACGTTTCTGGATCACTGCTGCCCCAACAAGACAAGAATACTAATGTGAGGAAAAGCAAACAGCCTCCGGCTGTATCTTAGTACCACGAGATGTTTAAATTACCATATTGTTCTCAAAACTAAATAAAAATCTGAAAATCTCACGAAATTCTGGTATAAAATAATTACAAGGTGTTTCCCAATAATACTTTCCTAATGAAGATCAGTAAGTCCACATCAAAACTGGGACCTGGGAGTGCTTCCCAATATTCAGTATTCTGGGAGTTATTGAAAAACATCTGAATGACAACACAGTCATTGGTCCCAGCCAGCATGGATTCATGAGGGGAAAGTCCTGCTTAACAAACTTAATTTCGGCCTACGACAAGGTTACCCACCTAGTTGACCAAGGGAAGCCTGTCGATGTGATCGTTTTGGATTTCAATAAAGCCTTTGATATTGTGTCTCATGGTATCCTCCTGGATGAGATGTCCACTATCCAGCTGGGAAACACACAATGCAGTGGGTGAGCAACTGGCTGACGAGCTGGGCTTAAAGGGCTCTAGTAAATGCAGTTATGTGGGGCTGGTGACCAGTCACTACTGGGGTTCTGCAGGGATCCATCTTAGGGCCAGTGCTCTTCAATACCTTTATAAATGACTTGGATTCAGGACTTGAGGGAATACTTAGTAAATCTGCTGATGACACAAAATTGGGAGGAGCTGTTGACACTCTCGAGGCCAGAGGGGCCCTGCAGAGGGATCTGAACAAACTGAAGAACTGGGCAATCACCAACCACATGAAGTTCAACAAGGGCAAGTGCTGGATTTTGCACCCAGGACATAGCAACCCTGGCTGTACATACATACTGGGGACGAGATGCTGGAAAGCAGCTCTGCAGAGTGGGATCTGAGGGTTCTGGTTGACGTCAAGTTGCACGTGAGCCAACAGTGTGCCCTGGCAGCCAAGAGGGCCACCCGTGTCCTGGGTGCATCCAGCACAGCATTGCCAGCCGGGCAGGGAGGTGATTGTCCCGCTCTGCTCTGCACTGGTGCGGCCTCACCTGGAGCACTGTGTGCAGCTCTGGGCAACACAGGATAAAAAGGATATAAAGCTACTGTCCTGAAGAGGGACATGAAGTTGGTGAGGGGTTTGGAGGGGAAGCCATGTGAGGAGCGGCTAAAGTCACTTGGTTTGTTCAGTCTGGAGGAGACTGAGGGGAGACCTCATGGGGCTACAGCTTCCTCACAAGGGGAGGAGGAGGGGCAGGCACTGATCTCTTCTCTTTGGTGACCAGTGACAGAACCCAAGGGAATGGCAGGAAGATGTGCCAGGGGAGGTTCAGGTTGGACATGAGGAAAAGGTTCTTCCCCCAGAGGGTGGTGGAGCACTGGAACAGGCTCCCCAGGGAGGTGTCACAGCCCCAAGCCTGACAGTGTTCCAGAAGAGACTGGACAGCGCCCTCAGACACATGGTGTGAACTGTGGGGTTGTCATATGCAGGGACAGGAGTTGGACTCGATGATCCTTGTGGGTCTCTTCCAACTCAGGACACTCTATGATTCATGACTGCGTACACACACCGGGTTGGATCCTGCATTAGATTGAAACCAGGGTGTGCATAAGCCTCAGGTTCCCACGCCCTAGGTCCTGATGCAGGTTGAATTCAGCCTTTATAAGGCTGTTTTACAGAAATTCACAGAATATAAAAATGTTCCTCACTTAGAAGACCAAACTCCATGCAAATCTTATGCAGTGATATGAATCTCTGAAGGTTTGAGTCAAAACAAGTATGTCTATGGATGCAAATTTTATATCCAAAATTCTTGGTGAAAGTAAATAATAATCTTCCATATTGAAGAAGTGAGAACCACAAAATGCAAAAATTCTACTATTTAAAGGAAATGTAGCATGCCTTTAGTAACATTTGAGTAGTTCAGATTTAACAACTTGACTACTGTTGGTACTTACATATAAAAAATTCAGGATAAGAATTCATTATGTTTTCAGTGTAAATTTAACTATGCTGAGAGCCCCTGTTTGCACACTATCTGTTGCTTTCCCTGAATTAAAGATGTTGATCTTAATCTCATTAATAGTCCAAACTTACTGGATCCAATCAATGAGGGTAGTTGAATATGATATACTAAGCTAGAATAATACTTTTGTTTTCACAGACATAAATGAACTCCTTTTCTGTTCCACTGATTTACAATCAAAATGACTATGAATTATAGTCTGCACAATGAGGTACAGTCAGCTAACGCAGACAGTACATCTCAACCTGATAACAGAGTTATTCAAAGACCCTGTAATTGAAGAGCACTGCAGGGAAGCAAGTCATCTTTGCCACTTGTCCACAACTACTGAACAATCGTCAATAAGAAGGGCAATTTATAAAGAATGACACACCATCAATATAAATTTTGATAGCCTGTTTTTGTCAGTTTACTAGACAATATATTTTCACAACAATGTATATTTTTCCATTATAATTTCCATAGTAATTATCCACACTTTACAAAAGTCATTGATGTGGTTATAACCTGAATATTTTCAAGAGCTTATTGGTTGTCAGATGTGTACATATTTGTACATATTTAAACAAATACATGCACACTTTAAAATATACACACTTCTTCATTATTGCCCCATTATGAAGAAATAGTATCATTTGTTAACAGTTTAATGGAAACTAATTTTTAATTAATTTTGAAGAATTTTAAATCTAAGCTGGCCAACTAATAGGCATGGATATTGTGTTTTGGTTCTTTTTACATGAAAGGGTTACCTTATCAAGCTCATTCTTTGTTGGTAATTACTAAATAAATTATTTGCAAATACTGTTCTCACAATAAGAAAAAAATGTTCATGCATGATTTTTAATGATTGTTCACTGAGCTCCAAAGCCAGGCTACAAATCTAGGCCCAAATTCAGCAAGGTACCTAAAGAGATGTCTAAACTGAGGTGGAAAAGCAGTCTTTCTGGCCAAACTGCAGAAAGAAAACTTCTCTGTAGCTCGTATTCATACTTTCCTCGTGGCAAAACATGACAAAACATTGAAATTCAATACCATAAAAAGGAAAAAAAATTCAAGGTCTTTACTGCAGCTGAAAGAGGAAAGTGACTGGTTGCAAACAACTCTGCTTTTGAAATGCCCAGAAACCGAGCTTAGAGTAAGTAATTACAAAGAGGCTATTTATTTATTGAAAGAGTTTGAATCATGGAGGGGGAACAAACAGCCTAAAAGAGCCTGTGAGATCCAAACACCTCAGCAGGTGAAAGGCCACCCTGATCGTGGGCAGAACTCGGGAGCCCAGCAGAGACTGAGAGCAAAACGTTTGTGTCATAACCTGTAGACAGAAGCCAGTTCAGAAAGGCAGGACCATCAGTTTTAAAACTGAACTTCAATCTGATCTCCCAAAGTGCTATTCCAAACAAAACCCAGCCAGTCCTGCAAGCAAATGCTGCAGACCTAATAAAATAATTTTTTACCCTGAACCCTTCTCCTAGAAGTCAGTAAAAAATTCAAAAAGAAATTAAAAAATTTGAATTGCAGCTTTTTAGAGCACACAGGTCTTCAAATTAGCTGATTTTTAATACATTAAAAGTCCAATTCTTCAACTTCCTTTGCAGACTTTTGTCTCTCCCTTGCACATCACCATTTTCATCTCTATTACTCAAACCCATAACTGAGGGCTATTTTTTGCTTCTCTCCCCATCATAAAAAAAACCACTAAATCTTAAATGTGTGTCTTTTTTTTCTCTCCCTAATGCCAAACTCTTTATCAAGACACTCATTTCCAGTCTTGCCACCATCCTTTTTCCACACTGGTTTTGCTACAATCATTTTCCTTCTCTATCCTCAGCAACTTACGACTTTGAACACAATGGCTCCTCTTTGCTACATCCAGTTGAAAGCTAAATCCTCTCCAAAGCACCTTCTTCCTCCTTATCTAGCTTTTGCTACACCTCTGTAGACAGTGATCTTTTTTGTTGGCACCTCATAATTGAGTATATATCTTTTTTATTACTCCTCTTGTGGATAAAACACTTTTCCAGACATTAAATGGATTGTATTTAGTTCCGTAACTGTGAGGTTAACTAAGAAGAATTCTTTGTAAGGAAGACAGCTCAGCTTGTAAAATTCTTAAAACTGAAAGTCATGGTTGCAATCCCCCTGTGATGCCGGTCTTAGTCATCAAAGGAAAATAAACTTTTATCTGCATGTACTAATTTAGACCAAGCTGCTTTGTAAATGCATAGTGCAAATTCTGAAAATGCTCTCCCAACTATCCTCAAAACAATCCATTTATTCTGTAAACATATGTCAAGAGTTACTCGTGTCACCAGGACAGAAATTCATTCTAGATGCCTTCCAACGTCTAGCAGGTCACTCCATCAGCACGGTGCCGGCTTATGTGCTGCCCACAGCTTGGACACTCTGAGGAGACAAAAGCCTCTGGCACTTACATCATGGGCACCTTCAGAACCTCCTGACCTGCTCTGCTGGTTGAGCGGTGGTATCAGAGCAAGAGACTGATGTGGAAAAGATGTATAAACTCTTCAGGATTAAACTAAATATTGTAATTTTTTTTTTTAATGTAATTCAAACAAGTATGTTTCTTTGACATTTTTAGACTTATATTCATTTATTCTGCATAAAAGTAAGCAGAATGTTTTACAGAGGACAGGAAAGCATCTTCAGGCATTTTTTGTTTAAGATGGGAAAAATAATTGCTATTGGCCCAAAACCTTGTTTGAGAACTCTATGTACAGAGCATCATTTTCCTTCATCTTTTCAAACAACAGAATGAAGCAGAAACAGTGACGTGATCTTAATCTGAGAGGCAATGCTCTAGGCTGCCTCAAATTCTTCCAGTGACTACAGAGCATGCCTTCAAAAAATCTAACCTGATAAATTCTAAAAATAAATGGAAACCACTGTGATCTGCAAGGATAAAAATGTCTGTCACACACCTATTAATTTCAAACACACAGTTTACTATGACATACTAATGATGGGAATATTTAGCCTTTGGAGACTGTCAAATGGACCATGAGAAAGGGTGGCATTCTCGAACAAACCGTTTTCTACAGCCTGTGCTACTGCCCATATGCTGCTTCATCGCAGCTGGCAACTTCCTAGAGAAGAGCAGGCCACTGTTTGTGACACACAGTTCATGTGCCTCAGTCTAGGGCAGCACCAAATGATGTTCCTGCAAGAAACTCCATTTGGCACCTTGTGCAATGGCGCTACATTTGGTAAAGGTACCTGAGGAATCAAACCAGCTTAGTTACAATGCAACTCATTTTCAATTCAGACTAAAAAGGGCTTCTTACCCTGAGCATTTGCAGGTCTATACATTCATTTTTGACAAGGAATATGAAAAAATTCTCTCATTTCTTAACATCTTTATATGAATAAGCAGATCCCTTCCAGGCTGGGTTTACATCCTTTTAGGAGAAACCTGATTTTACACGTATGTCTGAGACACTGGTGAAGAGACAGGCAGCAGAAAAGTCTGCCGGATGGGGACAGGGAGATGAAAAGAGGTACATGAGATACATACATACAGAAGAGGAAAGTGTGACGTATACATGGAGGAAAGCCTGTTAAAAAGATGAAAAGCAGAGAAAGGGAACTAATGGGCATTTGAAAACACAGAGTAAGGGCTGATAAGGAAACCTTCCTTTAACTTCAGCAAAAGACCAGAAGTTCTGTTTTTGGAAAAATTAAATCAGCAATTTGAAATGGAGAGACATTAAGGCTGTCTAGTAACAGAAGGCTGTTGCTTCTGTGACTCTGCTTTTCCTGGGGACTCCTCAACTTTATTGCTAAGACTGCAGAACTGGCCAGTAGTGTGCAGCTCTGTCATCTGCATCTGACATTACCAATCTGTGGGCCACAATGGTCTTCAGAGATGGAGACTGAAAAATAAATTCACATGCTGAATGTATTTTGAGGGTGTCACTCTTGGAGTGACTTTTAGCAAAGCAGACAGGAGACATTAAAGAACATCTCAATGGACTATTCACATTCAGTTTCACACACAGGGCATACTAGTTTTAAGAGAGAAGCTACAGCAAAATTTTGTATTTTATTGTCATTGTTGCAAAGATCAACTTCAGAGCAGCAAGACTTGCTCAGTTCCTCCCGAGAAACCTAGGGAGGGAAAACTAATTTCCTTATTTGCAGCTTTCACAGTCAGCCTTGGTTCCCTTGGTAAATAATCTTGAGTTCTGTACATTTAATGACGTATAAAACCAAAGGAACCAGTAATATTTTTGTATGTACGATAGGTACAATACATCCTATTACACTTGGTTATCAATCACACTTTGCTTCCACATGAGTTAGTTTGGGAAACATTACAGAAACTGTATAGATCCATTTCTCCTGGCTTTATTTAGAATTCAGTTTAATTTTTTTTTAATCAACCTGCAAACCGAGTATGGTGAGAGTAAAAAGTCTTATTGAAGAATAAAAGTAAAATGTTATAATCCATAGATTGGGATTTTATGATTAGTACAGTTTATCAATAGGGTCTATTTCTTATTAGAGTGAATTTTATGCAAAAAAATCCAGCAATTGAAAACTAAAGAGCCGACTGTATTATTCTAGCTGCTCAAGCCAGATACAGTATTCAACCCTTAACGGAGAGATAAGTGATGCGCAGCAGCAGATGGGAAAGCAGGAATGCAGCAGGATCCCAATTTTCAGTGAAAATATTTTATCTTTTCACATACATGTACTGATAGTTAGATTTCAGTCAGAAGGCCTCAAATGATTTAATCTTGCAGTGGACTGAGTATTCTGCACTCATTTTAACAACTTCAACACTGAGCTCAGCAGAGCTCTACCTGCTGGCAGCTGTCACTAAAGTTAGCCACTATTTAGTGCTCGGGGTTCAGGCTGGACTCAGTATTTCTCCAGCAAAACATTACAAGGCATTTCAAGCCATGGAAGCCCAGACTGGACTTCTAAACCTGTTTATATCAAGTGATTATTTATTTGAGCTGGCATGCACAGTATGGCTTCAAAATGAAAGGTTTTAAATATGGGTGTGGGAGTCAGGCAACCCCAGGTTTACCACAGACCATGAATCTGCCCAGCAAGGCACTGAAACTGAAGAGCCTTAGCCAGATTCCAGCGTCTACCAGCTACAAATGTACACAAATGCAATGAGTCAAACAAGTGAGAGACTGCTGGTTGGAACTGACCGGTCAGCCTAAACAAAGCAAGTTTGGCATGAGGTCAACACCATCGTCATCTGAAATCCAGAGAAAAAGAACAAAGATAACTCCTTATTTTCTAAAATTAAAAAAGTATGAACTAGTATAAAACAATCAAAGTTGCCAGACCATAAACCACTGAAATAACGTATTTTAAAATAATGTAATCTCACTTTTAAGACATTTACAAAAGTAGCTAGTTGGTTTGCATATTTTCCTGAAGTGTCAGACCTCCCTGTTTCTAAAAGAGCTGGGACATTTTAATGATGTTGCTGTCATTTTGCTTTCAATGGAAACTTGTCTTAAGGGCTTGGGACTGACAGAATGTCCATATTTCAATAGAAGGTGGAATACCATCTCTAAGTATCATTAAATCTATTATTCCTGGTCTAACATAATCTGTTGCATATAGATCAGAAAATACAAAAAGGTGTTTCTCTAAGGTTAATCAGTTACTTTGAGCAAACCTTAGAAATTAGCTGAAGTCCAATAATAATGTCAACAATCTATGGAGGTGAATTCTCTGATTGCTGTATGGTAAAAACCTATGGCTCCTTTTTATACAAAGACATGCATTCCTTTCTTCAAGAAGAATCATATGCTTTTATATTTCTCTAAAATAGATTAGTGGAAAAACGAGAAAAGATATAACTGTTTGGGGACTGTGACTATTTTAACTGCTAATGTGCCTCATTCAATAATAATTCTCTGTAAATATAACTACTGATTGTATTGTACTGATAATTATTTGACAGTATTTACCAAATTTTTAACTAAAAACATATTATGTTCAGTATATGAGAAACTCTGGAATTTATGGCAAGTTGTAGACTATTATGGTGGTTTCTTAATTGAAGTGACATAACGATGAGACATGCGTCTGTGTTTTGTCACCAGTGTAACAGAGGATTATACAAATCTACTCAAGATCCTCATTTTTTTTTTTTTAACTTTAAAAAAAACCCTGGATACTATGAGTTCCAAAACTTTTAGAGGTGATGGTATAATACTTGAAGAAATACATTAAGTCCCAGAATGAATATCAATGACAAAAGAATCACAGATGTCTCAAAGAGTTACGTGTCAAAATTCTCACTGATGACGACTGCAGCTTTTTGGCTGGCCTCTCTGGCAATAAACAGCTGCAGAAGAACACCTACAAGGACGTAAGTCTCAATGTGATTACATTTCCAAAAGCTTAAAAGTACAAGAAGAAAAGAGAGTAGATGAAAGTCTGACTCTAAGTGCTGTCTTCAATATAGTATTTCACAAAAGCTTTCTGGAAATGTTACTTCTAATAGTATCAGGTGTAAAGAGCAGTGTAATATGGCTTATAAATTACTGGAAGGGCTGTTGACATAGGTTAATAATAAACGACAGCGTATGGAGTAGTGAGAGTCACAGAGGAGCGCTTGATTAACTCCAGTTTTAGTCACCATCAAAGCTAATGATCTGTAGGCAGCGGTATGCACTGTGGCAAACCAGACACATCACACACACAGAGCACAGGACCTACTGAGGTGAGTTATCTCCTATTTGCTTTATTACACAGGCATGGCCGTGTTAAATTAAACTGATGGTTTTACTAGCACTAGCCTGTATCCAGTCAGTTTTTAAGACAGCTCCTCATTTCAGGGAGAGATTCCTAATTCAGTGCCTGTGGAAAGACTCAAGACACTCAGGTTAAGTATAAGATTTCTTATCACTGTAAGCAGCACTGAGGAAACCCTCTCCTGAAGTTCCTCTGGAAATCAGGCATATGAAGAAGAAATGAAGTGATCTACTAAATTTAACACATAAGCACAGGCTTGTAGAGCATGAATGGAAGAGAGCTGTGATATCCTCTGGTCAAGTCACAGGTCCAGATGACAGAGATAAGGATGTGAGAACATACTTGAAGCACGAGTCCTGCTCACGCTAGATGAGGGTGTGGATGACAATGGTATCTTGAAACACAACAGTTGAAGGTCAGCACAAATTGTAATTAAACACAGAGATGATCCTATCATCTAGCAGGGATTTCTACTCCTCTTACCGCTCCGCAGTTTGAAATATTGCCAGGGACCTCAACAGTGGAATGAAAGGGATGAGAATCTGGGCAGAGTTCAGAGAACACAAACATGGAAAGGTCTTTATGAGGAAATATAAAAATAACAAAGTATGTTGTACAGTGCAATCAAATCATCTGCAGAGATGTGATAACCTTAGAAATACTGGGAGCTGTTACGTGAAAGAGGGAAAGCATATTTAGTGTGGTACAAAGGGGCAGACAGAGCAAAATAATCTAAGTTCATCATGTGTTCTACATCTGGGCAGCCAGTACACTAACATAAGACTACCAGACTGGGACTACTAGACCAGGACTACTGTTGTGCTCAAGTAGCACAGCATCGACACATGGTGAGAGAAAGGCTAGATAGCCTTGTGGCTCATCCCAAGCACTAGCACAGCAGAGGCACTTCATGTTTTCCCAGCACTGCTCTAGGAAGATACTGCACTGGCTTGGCCTGTGCTGAGCACTGCTGGGCCAAGAATGGTTGGGGTTGGAAGGGACCTCTGGAGATCATATAGTCCAACCCACCTGCTATAGCAGGTTCACCCACAGCAGATCCCACAGGAATGTGTCCAGGCAGGTTTTCAATGTCTCCAGAGAAGGAGACTCTACAATCCCTCTGGGCAGCCTGTTCCAGTGCTCTGGCACCCTCAAGGTAAAGAGGTTTCTCAAGTCGAATGGCTTCCCTCTGCAGCTCACGGCAGGCTGCTCACCGCTGCCTTCCTGTAAGAGGTGACTGATCACTCCTATTACTGGCACAACTGCTCTTGCGGCTACTTTTAGGTCAGGTCAGTTAAAAAAAAAACAACAAGCAAACAAAAAAACCCCATCCCAAAACCCCAAAACCCCTATTAGAAGTGCTGAAAGTCATCTGGATCATTCTGAGTGAACTGAGCTCAGAAGTGACCTTAAAAGCAGTTGAGCTGAGAGGGTGGAAGAGGGTCCTGGGGGTAACCACAACTGCAGGGCTCAGCTGCAGCTTGAGCAGGATGTGTCACCACAGTGCTGTCCCTTCTCTGTGTCAGAGAGGATGTTTCTGCTGGAGAAAAGCTGTTCTTTCTCCAAACCTTGCTAGGACTGCAAACTATCTGACACTTAAACCGCTATCAGCAAATATGGTATGTTCCTTATTGTTATTCGTCTGCACAAGACTAAAAAAAATAAAAAGAATCAATCAACCTCAAGTAAGAAGCTCTGCCATGTTTCTGATCCCCTGCCTCATGCAGTATTTTACCTTAACCGAGTATGAAATGATGAAAATAAAAACAACCTCCCTGACCCCTTCACACTCTGCAAAACTTATTTTTCTGGGGTTTCACTTGGCATGTAGCTTGAAAATGAGGTATTAAACACAAGTGCTGAGTGAAGATGTCTGTCATGGACAAACATCCTGTGAAAGTACAAACCCAAACCTGAGTGGAGTGTCCCCACTACAGCTACTGTCTCTGTGAAACATGACCTTTCAGCCATCCAACTTTGTCCCTAATGCACTGCAATACCTTTAGAATGGTCTGTTAGGAGGATAAATGAGTTTAATGAGTAGTTCCATTCTGGGAGACTGCCTCTGCCAGTATATTCTGGGTTGTGTGGTTCATTTCTTAAACTATAATATCCCCTGGGAAAAAGAAAGACAATTCTTGGCTGCAGGGTGGATACCAAAAGGTGGTTTTCCTAAATAATAAATTAAGTCAGTCTTTAAATAAGTCATCTCCTTCTCCCTGGATACATATTTACTCCTTCCAAACTAATATTAGGTTTATATGTCTCCCAACAAATTTGTTTTGTTCTGGTTTTCATTAGGAATTCTAGAGTCAGCCACAACAGAAATCTAATAGATACCTTCAGGGATAAAAAAGAAGAAACACCTAAAGAACAACAAAAAAAAAAACCCTTGGGCTTCTGGTTTTCAATAGAACTACCCTCTGTCAACTCGGCAGTGAGGCACAACCCATATTTTAAGTTATTTCCCCAACAGAATTAACCACTGGAACAAACTAAGCCCAAAACTCTGCAGATGGAACTTAACCACTGGAAAGTGGGAGTTTACATTTTCAAAAACAACTGGTAATTTATTAGAAATTGAATATTAGAGAGGTCTTTATCTTTCCAAAGCCAAGGGCTCCAAAAGGCTGGTGTGTTCAAGGCAGGAAGAAAAGCATCATTTCCAGGGCACAAGGCTCTGCTGTACATGGCATTGTCACCTGGGCTCAGGGCAGAGCCCAGAGAACGGGTGTCAAACTATTAGAGAAGGGCAACAGTGATTCACTGAGAGGGAAAAATTAAAGGATGGGGTATACCCACAGCAAGCAGTAAATCCTACAGATGCCTGATGCCAGACAGATCACCATTTTCAGAAGTTTGATGTTTTTCTGGTTTAAAAAAAAAATGTTTCAAACTAATGATTTTAGAACGTAAAAGTATTTCATCCAGAATGAATAACAGCTTCAAGGTTTTCAGTGATCAAACTGTGTGAAAAAAATAAATATATATATATCATTTTGTGTCTATCAAAAAGCTTTTGATTTCATTTTGAGCTTTTAAAATGATCTAAGGGTAAATCAAAGAAAAACTCCTTTTCACCTACCTCTGTTTTGTTTTCTTTGCATACAAAACAAAGCCCAGAGAGTGGCTTGATTGCTTCTCTGAGAGCAAACTTGAGAGGAAGGCAATGGTTATTTAACCATTAGGGAAACTCTTGGATAAGCCCAAGTAGGTATAAAACTGTCCATGAAAAACAAAGTCTAGAAAGAATGGGGCTTCTAAGGACCGGAGAAAGGTACAGGAGGGCACCCTTCTTGTAGCAGCATTCTAGACAAGCAACACAAGCACGTCATGGCAGAGTGTGATGTGGACATGAAGGAGATTGTTTGACAGGTAGCAGGGACAGGGCATCATGAGCCAGTTCCACCTCAGCCACACAGTGACATTGTTTCTGAAAATTAAGATCCTGACACTCCCACAGAATCATAGAACAGTTTGTGTTGGAAGGGACCTTCAAAGTCCAACCCCCTGCAATGAGCAGGGACATCTACAACTAGATCAGGTTGCTCAGAGCCTCATCCAGCCTGGCCTGGCATGTCTCCAGGGATGGGGCATCTACCACCTCCCTGGGCAACCTGGGTCAGTGTTTCACCACCCTCAATGTAAAAAATTGTGAACCCTACAGTGAACCCTACAGAGGTGCTGCCCCATGCTTCTACTGGCGGGCAAGTTTCTGTCCCAACGGAGCTCAGTAAAGCATTGACACCCCTGTCTTTCCAGTGCCTTAGCAAGTGTCCTTATTTTCAATATGCTGAGCACCAGCAATTTGAATAATGCACCATGATGCTGTCAGCTAAAAGAGCACATAGGCACTTACCATCAGGTATTGCTGATATTCACAGTTCCCCCTCTAACCAAGAAAGGCTGACAATAATGAGAGGAATGGAAATGTCATCTTTTGCCCTTGAATTTTAGGATAAACAAGAGAATTTTCTAATCTCTAGATATTCTTTCTTAATATTGGCAACTGCAAGAGCACATAGGCCTAGCATCATTAAGCCTTACACAACAAAAGCCAAGCAGCAGCAATGCAAGTCAGGTTAAGTTCTCAGCAGCTTTTATGGTGAGAGTTTTGAATGCAGGGTTTCTTGTTCTGGACCAAGTACAAAGCTGTACTTGTTTATCCTTTCTACCATAAATGTGTGCTTAGCTAAAAAAGAACAATCAGTTTGAGGAAACATTCCTAAAAAAAATACATGGGTTTCATTTTTTTATTATTCAAAAAAAAGAGGAGAAAAACAAACACGGAATTTCAGTATACGCCCGAGTTTTTTTCCAAGAACACTTGTATTTGTTGTTAGATCAGTAAGTCAGCTTTGCTGGCCACATCAAAGCTATTTAATTTATCTGTGATCAATCTAGGGTAAGCCTGTAAGAAAATAGCTTTTTTTTTTTTTTTTCATCAGCTAAAAAGAGTAAGCAGGAAAAAAATATCCTAGACATCAAACTAATCAAACTGTACAAGTTTTTGGTCTCTGGCAGATCCTTAAAAGTGATTTCGGAGAACAAAGCCGTCTGTTTTAAAGTTACTTACAATCAGAAATATTTCCCATCTTTTTCCTTTCAGGGAAGTCCCAGTGCTTTATCCCAAACTCACTGAGGCTGCTGAGGTTTTCTGCAGTGATTTTCATGCACTTTGGAACAGGTCTCTGGTACATTTAGATTTCTGCCAAGCAAAAGGCTCTGAACTAATCCCTATACTCCTATGCTAGAATGGGTGGGAATGGGTTTAATTCTCACTGTACTCAGAATATCTTGCACAATGTTTAACATTGCAAATTTCCCCCAATATTAATAGCTGATTTGCATGAAAACCAAAGGCAAAATACAGTCCTAAGCGAGCAGTGAAAAACAGAATAATGTTCTAAAGTAATAAAGCAACATGTAATCTGTGGTCTGATAATCTGACAAATAGATTAATTTTATTTAACTGTCCACATTACTTCTGATTCTTACACTTTTGCCATGCAGAATGAGGGAACTAATTTTGCATCCACTAGAAATAATGGGACTTGTGCTATTTAGTCCAAGTAGAAGACCCTAGATTATTTTGATGCAATTCATAATTTGGGTTGTCAAGAATGGATTAACATTTAGATTAAGAACTTTGCTTAGTAAACTGAATTGATAACATACAGCTATGTGTCTTGATCTTGTGGTACACTGTGACTGCCAAGGATAATACCACATTGCTATACTATGTGTTGGTTTAATTAATTGGGAAAGAGGAGGATGAGAAATTACCTGATCAAAACTTGTTAACAGCTACTCAGGGCAAGGCTGAGAGAGATGATAAGGCAAGAAAAGAACAAGATTCACAGGCTAAGAACTAAATCTAAAAAAAGTCCAGATGGAAAATGATGTGCAAGTTTTTCACTATAGCATTAAGATGATTCCAAAAGCAATGTGGTGGATTTGTATTCAGACAAAATCTTTAAAATGAGATTTTGTGCACTGAACAGCAACTTGATGCAGAAATCCTTTAAAGAAGTTGCATCCTGTGCCACGAAGACAACGTAAGTACCAGACAACCTTGGTACCACTAACTGTAATATATTTTTCATGGTGCAATGCTTTTAAATTTCTCAGGCTTTGATCAAAGCGTAAGTTTTTCTACCTGGAGTGCCCATCAATGCTAGCAATGCAATATCCAGGCACAGAGGTCCTGAAACTGCATATGAATGACATTCCTATTTCTTAGTGACAGATCAGAAGTAGGAAGCTACTACTTTCGCAAAAAATTTCTTTCAAAATTCAGCTTCCTCACATCTTTATTCCCCTCTTAATTAGGAATGCAACAGTAAAATTAGTCATTTGTAGATTGTGATTTTTAGAATTACTGGGATGCCTCTACTATCTGAAAGGTTAGAGCAGCTTTCTTTCAAAACACCTGCTGTGTTATTACTGGAAGTAGTGCTTTTCTACAGCAATTCACACCCTCATCACTTCCCATCTGAGGAATGTCTGACTATCACTGTTACTCCTCAAAAGCTGTAATGAGACTGGAGCCACAGTGTGAAAACAAAACTTTTACAGATAGTTGGAACACTTCCATTTTCTGTTTGTTTGTTTGGCATCATTTCCACCCCTACCCCCCACTCCTGGAGAAAGCAACTAAGTACTCTGTGGAGGAAAGAGGCTTTACTCATCACCCTCACCTGATCAGTAAGGCTCTCTATTTGAGGCATGCTGCACAGCCCTCCTGAAAGAAAATATACACCTCAGTCCTTCCTACAAGTCTACTCAGGCTGTATTTCTAGAATAAACCTACAGCTTCTTGGCCCGAAGAAACACCAAAACCCTCTTTTGTTCATCATCACACGATCTGGAAATAAACAATGGGGTGACAGCAGTAGGTGTGATAACAGAACAATTGAGTACAATTTTTTTTTTTCAGTAGTGTGCACTAAATTAGAATTTGTCCAATTGTTACATTTGTTATGTTCCCAAATCGCACAAAAAGGTGCTGGGTCAACAACTCAGCTGGGGTAGATCAAAACAGCTGAACTGGATAGGTTTAAGTAAGCAGATCATCTCGTAGTTTTTGCGGTTTGAAGTAGGCTTCAGTCCCAAACACTAGACATCAGAAAATTCACCATTTCTCTTCACAAAAGGGATAGCAGAGGTTTTGGAGGTTTGTCTTACTTTTTACATGCAAGCTTTTTTCTAGCAAAGTACAGATCTAGCACTTTAAGCCTACTGACAATAAACTTGTTTTTACCTTTCACAGAACCCATACACAATGCCTCCCGCATCTCCTGGCATTTCTCGATGCAGGTGGAAAACTACTGCTGGGTGCATTTCAGGAGAAAATGTCCAAGAGCACACAGGCAGACAGTCAGAACTGGGGAAGAAAACGGACTCCAGCACTGCTGAGTCCCAACATTCACTCCTATACCTGAACTGCTATAGTCCAAAGCTCTTCTATAGACCTGATGATAAGACAGACTTCCTTTATTTTTAAATTATAAATAATGTACATGTGGCTCCTTTTTCTGGGTCCGTGAATAACATGATATTCCTTTCTGAAAAATAAAACTGCCCCCTTTCCATCTTATTTATAGAATTGTCTTTTGTAGCCCTGCCCCCCCATCTCACCCTGTAAAAAACAAAACAGAAGGCTTGGAAAGAGGCAAAAAGACGTCCCACTACCACCAAAAGAGTCTAGAGAGTCATACTAGATGCAAATTTTCCATTTCTGTATTTCTGCACAAAACAATTTATCTCCATCAACTCTTCAGCAAACTCTCTTTCCCTTGTACATAAAGCAGAACATTTGCATTGGTTCAAATGGCCTAATGTTTACAAAATTATTACAGAGGTACAGAAGACAGCATGGGCAGTGGGCAGACGCTGAGTACATGACATTTTCAGGCATTCCCTGATTTTATGGAGGATGCTACTCTGCAGAGGTGTCAATTATAATGAAAATGGAAAAGCATTTAAAATGCCTATGTATCCGATAGGGGAATGCTTCCTGTAGCGTCATCAAAGTCCTTGCCGGAATGACTTTAGCACAGACTATTCAAAAATTACAACTTCTTAATTATAGGTGACCAGAAATAGCATTTCCGTATCTCACTTTACATAAGAAAACCTGAGTACTATTCAGGAAATGTAAGAAGGTCTCCCAAGTAATTTTTTAAAAGGGTACCAACAAGGGTTAACCCAGTATCACTGTTTTGGCAGTAAATTTGAGTGGACTCAGATAGGCCTGCAGCTTTTGAAGGACTGTGAGAGTGCTGGCAGAGGTAAACAGGCAGGGAGGCTCCAGCTGCCGGCAACATGAGGTTGACATTAGAGGGCTCCCTTGGTGATGTGCTGGCTCAGGGCTGGGGATAGCCCAGGTCTGGACTTGCTGGCTTGCTGCTGGGTTTGCTAGCTTCAGTCACAGCTGACAGGAAAAGCGAAGTCTCTCCGGTGAGAAATGAAGTATGAGCATGACAATTGTTAGAAAAACAGCAGATGCACTAATAAAATTACAGGAGTTTTGATGAAACTGGGCTATAACAGAGCATGAGGTTTAGTGCTGATGAGCAGCTTAGTGATAGAGCATGATGAGAAGAGCTGCTTCTGAGGGACCACATCCCTAGCTAGTACAAAGCAACAGAATAGCAGTAATTAGACCTAAAACTCAGTAACATTTAGGCTGAAATCCATAACAAAGTTTCGTATGTACAACAAAGTCAAACAAGCAGGTGATGGGTCTGTTAGTGTGATTCAATTTTGTTACCATGAGTACAAAGGTAAAATACTTTCCTGTTAAGACAAGGTTTACACACATCTACATCCACCTTCCTGGTGAAACGACATTTTCATTTCATGTTATTTCAGATGTGAAGGATCTCATCTGCTCTGCTTGCCTAGACATCTCCACAGCAGTTGGCAAGGGAGGCAAGAGCACTTCTGGTGGGTAATTCCTCCCAGTGGAAGATGGATGGAACAAACAGCTCTCTGGAGATGCCCATCTTTCTGCCCAGGCTAGCAAGAAGGTCTCAGAGTTTGGTGGGACTGAATGCCTAATATCCAAATAGCTGAAGCCAAGCAAGACAAAACTCATGATGCTCTAGATGGTTTCAGAGAGCACCAAGCAACTTCAGCAGTTTAAAGGAAGTTTGGTGGATACAGAAGATAATTAATGCCTTACTCTCACCCCTTTTGGGAATCCCAGCTTTCCCTCTGATCAGATACTCGTGGAAGTCCTTAATTCTGCTTCATAGAACCACAGAATGGTTACAACTGGAAGGGACCTTCAAAGATTACCTACTCCAGCCCCCTGCAATGAGCAGGGGCATCTTCAACTATATCAGGTTGCTCAGGGCCCCGTCCAGCCTGGCCTTGAACACTTTCTATGATGGGGCATCCATAGCTTCTCTGGGCAACCTGTTCCAGTGTCTCACCACCCTCATTGTAAAAAATGTCTTCTTAACCTGAATCTGCCTTCTTTCATTTTAAAACTGATGCACAGTCCAGCCCTAGGGAAGGTAAGTGAACACAGACTGGGCTTAATGTTTTCCCTCTTATCAGCACTCCTCTAAAGAAGTTTTCCAAAAACACACACTCCATTTTCAGTCTGATGACATAAGCAATCCTAATGTCTAGGTGTTTGCAGAACATAACCTACAGTAAAAACCAGTGAGACTGTCACATGAGAAAAGTTTCTCACCTTCTGAAATATTTTCAGAATAAACCTGCTAGAGATGGTTTCAGTATTACCTTTCTATTACCCTTCTTTGCTTTGAAGTCTTTTTTTATTCGACTTTTGGAACAAATATTTCACAGGATTATTTGTCGCTAAGGAACACCATGGAGAACTTGGATATTCTCTCTTTCTGCCCATAATTTGTTACTGTGCATACATTTTTATTCCATGTTGTTCCTTTCCTTCTAAATTCTTGTACCTCTACTAGTTGGCAACTGTTACCATAGAGCAACACTTTTTTTCCATAAAGAGGCATTTTTGAAAGTGGTTATTTCTGCACATGGCATTTCCAAATGTTTTGCTTTGTCTTAACTAAATGCCCACCTTTCTTCAGAGTTCCCCTGAGAATCATGGGACAAGAAGACTAATAATAATCCATTTACGACAGTATGTTGGGACTAATCACATCCTTACAGATGGTAGATACAGATTTCTTTATAACCGAGACTGTAGTTTTTCTATAACCTATTTTTTAACTCCATGTAAAGAGATTCTTAAATCAGATCACTAATAACCCAAAAATCTGATGAAAAAAAAAAAAAAGCTTTTCCACATAAGATAGCTGCTTTGAAAACCAAGACACTGAACTCCCATTCAGTTTTAAGGGAAAGCAAGTCACAACAAAGATGTCTTTTAAAAGTCCCAGTTCAAACCTCAAAAACCCTGTGACATAAATGATGCTGTTTCCATTTTGCAGACTGTGCCTTTGACATGCAGAAAGGGTTGTGCAGCTTGCTCAAGATCCTGCTGAAGAGATCCTGCTCTAGTGGAGATCTGCTGACTCCCCACAAGTATAAGATTCAACGCTGTCCTCTTTCCCCAAATGCTTGAAGAACTTCCAGCAATTCATAGAATAGTTTGGTTTGGAAGGGACATTTAATGGTCATCTAGTCCAATCCCCTGCAATGAGCAGGGACATCTTCAACTAGATCAGGTTGCTCAGAGCCCCATTCAGCCTGGCCTGGAATGTCTCCAGGGATGGGGCATCTGCCATCTCTCTGGGAAACCTGGGACAGTGTTTCACCACCCTCAGTGTAAAACATTTCTTCCTCGTGGCTAGTCTGAATCTCCCATGTTCTAGTTTAAAACCATTGTCCCTTGTCCTGTCATAACAGACCCTGGTAAAAAGTCTGTCCCCATCTTTCTTATAGGCCCCTTTTAAGTACTGAAAGGCCGCAATAAGGTCTCCCCAGAGACTTCTCTTCTCCAGGCTGAACAACCCCAGCTCTCTCAGCCTGTCCTCACAGGAGAGCTGTTCCAGCCTCTAATCATTTTCGTAGCCCTCCTCTGAACCCTCTCCAACAGGCCATGTCTTCAACAAGACAGCAGAACAAATGAGAAGACAAAAAAAGAGGGAGGAGGGAACAAGACTCTAGCATAGATGGGATATTTAACAGTGCTCCAGATGAGCAGAAAGGATACGGTGATAGCATCTTCATTCATCAACATCTTTAACACCCTGACCTGGGGAGGATATAGCTTTGCCTCAGGACTGCTGACTTTCTCTTACAGGTGATGCTCCCATCTGGCTGCAGGGAGAGAATTCATGTGCTTGTGAAGCAAAATTAGTCTGTCATGATATACAAGACTGACCATCAAAAAAAAGAAATCAAGGGCTAAATGTAAATCAAAACCATCACAGAGCCCCCGTGTCCTCCCAGGCCTCATTTCAACACCCAGTTGTATCCCCTAACAGTTCATTTTTCTGGCATTAGAGGTCAGAACCCCATTTGTCTTTTGCCCTATTTTTTAATTTATCTTAGCATTGGTCTTATCTTAAGCTGCTTCTAATAATCAAATTTTGCCTATTTTTCTTCAGCTGTCTCTCCCATAGCTGCCCTCTATAGTATTGATTAAAAAGCCATCGGTTTGTCCATCTTGCAGACACAATGTTTTGTTCACAGCACCTGGTAAGAAGCACTCTTTTTTTTCTGAAAATATGCAAGCAGAAAATAAACTCAAGAACGCTGATGCAAAAATAACTTGTTTTGGCAAGTTCAAGTATTTTGTGTGTGTGTATCTGCAAGGTGTTAGTAGCAAAGCTGATTTCTACTTCATCCTAAATATTATAGAAGAATAACCAAAACAAAACACAGAACCCCCAAATACCACTGCTTGCCAAGTGGGAAAAAAACCCAAAACACACCGGTAGAAGAAAAATATTTACTTCCCAGCATCTAAAATTATTACGGGAATTAGAGACCATCTAGAAAAACGTCTTTTAAAAAAACACTGAAGTGTTATTTTAATAACTTGAAACAAGAGACAGAGCCAGCACTACTGATCCACGAAGTCTGTTCTTCCCTCTCCTAGCAGGCTGCATTAAGGACCGACTGCACTACCCCTGCAGCCCCATCTCTTTGTCAACCATCAGCCCAGGAGAGTTCAAATCACAACTTCAGAAGTAAAGCACCTCTCCTGGAAATGGAGAACCAGGAACAAAATAGTCTAAACTGGCCAAAACATAATCCCAGGTCATGGTGACAAGACTGGATTTCCACATTCTCGGCTATTGTGCATTGCCTGCCCTTCCTAAGAAATTAAAAAGCAGCTTTTTCACTTCATTCAAGTTGTCAGTAAAAATGGATTCATATGGCAGAAATATGGTAGAAGGATAACAACTTGCAGTAGCACTTGTTTACATCTGCTTCACTTTAATACCTTAAGCCTAAATCTGGCTTGTTTAATTTGCTTTTCCATCCTGAATCATGAGTCCTCTGGTAATTTGATCTATGTTGATGTGCTAAATCACACCTATTATATACATGTCTCTTAAAAAATAGTGTTTTGACAGGGTTCTATTTTTTACAATTTACTTCCTCATCGTGGTCACAGTCAACCTGAAATAAGGCCCCAAAACTGAGCAGTCATGAAATTTGCACCTGCATTTACTGAACATTCTTACTGTCTTTTTTCAGCCTAAGAACAATAAATTAGAGCAGAGTGCAGGGTCCCAAACTCCCAGCTGTGCCTTATCCACAAACAGAAACCTGTCAGTCATGTGAACTTGGCCACGTTGGAGCTGACAAGCCCTGCCAAGAGACAGCACAGCAGTAATGGCCCATGTTGCTTCCAGGGGAGCAAACACCCCTGCATGGTGCTCTGAAGGTGTTTAGATATACCAGCTGGGACAACCGTGCTTCACTCTGAATGTGTGCCACATAAACACACTTTTTACAGCTGAGAGTTTTAAGGACTGGCATTCATG
Source organism: Streptopelia decaocto (assembly GCF_964273445.1). Lineage (NCBI taxonomy): Eukaryota > Metazoa > Chordata > Aves > Columbiformes > Columbidae > Streptopelia > Streptopelia decaocto. Next base: position 93,346,555 of record NC_138663.1, read on the forward strand.
TATCCAGCTGCATAAAAGTCGCACTTAAAAAAAAACCAAAAACTCTCTTTTTCTGGCCTTTGCTTCGTATTTGAATTATACTTGACAAAAAGGATGAACAGACTAAACTTTGTAAATACACGGCTGATAGTTCCCCACTGTGTACTGCACACCACCTTAGCACTCCCACTAAATACGTAGAGGTGTGTAGCACAGTAATAAAAGTTACAGGGGACACTGACTGGGGACCCTTTGCTTGCAGACAATATCTTCATATTGTGTTTGACCTCTGCAGAATGCACTGCTGAGGAATCTAACTGGAACTAATGAGTGACAAAAGAAGGTCAGAAAAAAGTTAGACATGGATGAGGAGACGTTCCACAGAAATGACGGACATCTGGATGTATATTCAGTAAGAACTCTGCTCCTGAATGATCAGTTTGCATGTAGTTTGAATACTGCTCAACTCGTTGGGACAATGCACCATTGGTCTTAACCACTTCTGTACATGTGTTTGTGTTTCTAAACTTTCTTCCAGTGGTAAAGAGTAAAGAACAAATATTGTGTTCTTCTTGCTTAAAACTTTTTGGTAGGGTGCAGCGCCATCGACTCAGGCATGCTTCTTGTAAATGTGGATGGTGGTTAGAAAACAAAACAACAAAACGAACCTGAAAGTCTTTCTAGAAGTTGCTGAAGGGAATTTTATTATGACTAAGAGGCTGGATTCACTGCACAAAACAGTTATTAATATTGCTAGTGATAAAACATAAAGGTTAAACAACTGAGGACAAGATTGCCAGATGTAAAATAGAAAGTTTCCAATTTAGGAGCAGCAGAGAAAGAACATGAATTAATATGCAAGGACCAAATTAGTAAAATAAAAATCTTCCAAGTCAAACCAAATGCCACTGAAAATAAACTCAGGAACTCTCCTCATTCTCTTCTCCTCCCTGCATTCCAAGGAGGATTGAACTTAGAATAACCACAGGGAATTTTAGAGAAATCTTACACTAAAACACTGAACAAAGGCTTTAAAAGGTAGAGACACTGTATGTGCTTAAAAGACACTTATTCAGTACTCTTTTTGTCTGAGAAATGATAAATGTTTTGGACTTAAGTTTTCTCATGAGTTTTATCTATAGGGAGATTGGTCATGATTCTTCAGTAGTTTTCAAACTGGGGTAATAACTGATAATTTCTACCTGGTTTATTAACTGGACAAAAAATCAAACACACACACACACCAAACCAAACCAAACCAACAACAAAGCAACAAACACATCAACAACCAAATACTTGGCAAATACACAGAATCCACTGGTTGTTGACTTTTTGTCATAGCCTATATTTCAGTGCTAGCTTTGTTAGCTCTGTGCACAGCAATTCACTGTCAGGCTGGGGATCCAATGCTGCAGTATTCTTTGGCAGATGGGTCTTACACACACATTTCTGGCATGAGCTGGCAGACGTCCCACTCCAAGAAGAAAAGCTATTTCACTGCTAATAAGTCAAGTTTATTATATAATATGGTAGGGCTTAAAAAATAGAGTCCCTTTGGTATTCCTCAAATTGAGAAGATGCCATGGATTGTTCAGTCCATGACAAGGACTGTTATGGACTTTAAACTGGACTCCCGGCAAAAGGGTGTGGTAGATTAAACATCAGCACCACTGCACTGATGGTTGGCTCAGCTGTGGCACAGCTTTTCTGTTGAACTTGCATTCTGGAAAGATCCCACAGGATCTGACAGAAATAGGAGCTCCCGCACACAACCATGATCCCATCACAAAAAGCAGACACACACAGGGGAGTGCACTGACAATAAATGAGAGTCATATGTAAGAAAAACCCAATAGGGGACAGTTCATTTAAGCCTGAACAATCAGGAAGAGCAGAATGTCAAATGCTGCAATCAGATGGACAGAATTTAGGACTTCTAAGACAGCAAACAGGGCTTGTCATCTGGGCATGGCGCTGCACCTCTTATATGGCTATATGATATGTTTGCACGTGCCTCTTCTCCCATATGGACAGGCACTAATATTCCCACACAGAAATCAACAACCAAGGGTAAATCAGTGACACTCAACATTAGGAGAATAATATCAGCACTGATACCTCTGATCTAATCCCTGATCACCTAGCAATATCACCTGCAGGTTTAAACATCTGATAGACCTGCATGGTCACTAGAGAGAGGTAAGGACTTCCTGATTCAAACTAACCTAAGGTAAGCATCCCAAATAAACTGGAAGGATTTCCCCCTCCCTCCATAACCATTCAGTGCTCTCCACTGACTGTGGCACAAGTGTAGATGACTTGGTCAGATTATGCACATACCTTTTAGCTAAAAGCAATATGAAATAAATCTCACCTCATGTCCCAGAAAGAACCTGACAAACTCCTTCAGGAAACACCCTTGTCAGGTCAGAGAGAAACTAATTAGCACTTAAGAGGGTTTCCTGCCAGCCAGCTACAATCAGTGGCTCACTACTGTTTACAGTTACATTAGCTGTAGTGGCACATGCAGAAGAGTTAAGATGCAAATCAACCTGTCTATCAGAAGACAGGCACCGCTATCCAAGCATCTCTGATAAGATACAAAGATACAATTGGGAAGGAAGGTCAAAATGCTCTCAAGTGTGCAGATAAGAACAATATATGTCTTTCTGCTGGCAAACTGGATAAGATCAAGGTTTCCTTCATAGCTTTGCAGGTGCATGGCAGAGGGAAGTATAGCAAGGGGAGGCTGACAAAGAGAACATGGGAATTATAAAAAGTAAGAAAAAGAAAATACAGAGGGCATCTGAACCCCAAATATAAGTGTTGGCCCACACAAAAATAATGCACTACAACTGTGAGATCAAACTTAGTTGGGTTGGGTTGAATTTGATTTCTTATAATCTACTTTTGCCCCAAACAGATGACGTCTTTCTAATGCACTTAATGAACTTCCTGCATCTTTAAGGGTTTGGCTGCTAAATCTGCCTGCTAAAATTGCCCACCAGCATCTCCTCTGAGAAATCTTACTCCATATCTGTATTTTGATAGATCCTGAACATGCTCACAATTGTATTTAGGTGACTGCTGTTCAGCACTTTGTGTTGGCCTTGTTATCATGGGAGATTTCACGACAACTTGCCTAACAACATGTTAGTGAAGAAAAAGACATCAGCTAACATCATAGCCAAAACAGGCATATTCAGGTTGTCAGTGGAAGGCAAGAAGGTGAACAGACAAGGGGCAAGCATATAGGTATACATCTGTGCAATCTAGAAAAAGCCTAGTAAGCATAAGATAATATACAAAGGTAAAAGAGCTATGGTTACAAATGGTGTCTCTTCATAATGGACTTTATCTCCAAAGGTCAGGACTGAAAACTCCATCAAAACTACAGAAATATCAAATATTGTGCAATGGCGTTCACACCCTCAGTGTTAATACAATAGCAGCATAAATAGATAAGAACTGGAGTGCAGTTGTCAGTCCAACATTTAAACTCTTACTTGAAGTAGGTCAGTATTTCCAAGCAACCAGAACATAAAAACAAAACAAGTGACCACCAAGCCTATTATAACAAATCTCCAGCAGAGTCTGGGTTTATGAAATGACTGGGCATGATGCAAATGTTTGCCGCTGCACTGAAGAGACTGGGCTATTTTTCACTCTAGAGAAACTGTGCTCAGACAAGCATTGTAATAAAATAGCAGAGGAGACAGTAGATGTTCCCCACCCCTAAAATGCATGCCTCACTCCTGAAAACACACGCCTTGCCAGCTCAAGACTGTCGTTTGACCAATGTGGCCCTAAGGATATAGGCTGATCATGGCAGAGATCGTCACCTGCAACAGTCTCAGAATAAAAACACTTATCCTGTTGCAGCAAAGAACTAGGTGATAGTTTACCAGCTCATATGGGTTAGATATCCTCAGCAGCCCACAGGACAGAACAACCTGTTAGCTGGGTGGCTAGTGGCTTTCCACAGACAGGCCGTGCAGCTATATCCTAGAAACAGTCCAAGAGAGAGAGTTGTTCCTCTCAGCTCACGTCCTGCGGGCACTGTAAGCTCTTTACTTCCCCCCCTCTTATTTGCTTTTCCTGGACACGCAGCAAAAATTAAACCATTTCATCCAGAAACTCGCAGGTTACCTTCCTCAAACTAAATCTGAGGCTTGCTTTATGGAATATTTCAGAATCAAAGATGTGTTTATGTATGTACGTTTATTTCCTCATTTAAGCTCAATATTAGGGCCACTCAAGCTCCAGGGACAGGACCTTTGCACCTGCTCTCCCCTCCACACCACCACAAGCACCTACCTAGGAGAAGCTACAAGCTGGTGTCTTTCATATATTTGCTGCATTTTGGGTGTGGGTCAACTTTTGTGCTTGACATACATCAGAGCAAGCTGCTGCCCATACCTGCACAAATTTATCAATAAGAGGTCAGTGTCCTGGCTTTTAGTATCGAGCTGGCTTCTCACTTTATGATTCTGCCATTCACTGAAATCCACTGGCCCAGCGCATGGAGACTCCCGCTGTCTTGCTTCCCCATTCTGGTGCGACAAGGTGAGTAGGTATTGCTGCAGGGTAGCAGCAGGGTTTAGATTGCGTTTCTACTGCAGATCTCTTCTGGGTACAAACATGACTGGCCACCAACATAGTTGCATTAGTGCCAACTCCCAAGTGAAAACACTGAGGCTGAAGGTAAGCCATGGAAACTAGATCGCCTCGTCAACTATGTGAAGTGAAACAAATCGTTCTGCTTTTCATGAACTTAATTGCTCTCAATATCTGTGGTTGCTAAAACCAAGCCTGCAAGGCGTAAATCCTGCAAATTGGGCGTATCCCTGAAGCTGTGCATTTGGCTTGTAAGCTGCATTGCTTTCATTGTGTATATACACAAAAACTCCACATACCCCAAAGGCCTAGTGTTGCAGGGGGACAGGCATGTCTTCAGACTGCTCTTGGGCAAATGGGAAGCATGCTGGATTACACAGCAAGGGGAGATTTGGCACTCAGACTTCTCCTGCTACTATGACAAGATAGGCAGCCTGTCCACCCATAAGGGTTGCGAAAGCCTGAATGAGGTGTCTGACTAACTCCTGCCCAGTAGCAGGGACCCTCCTTTCTGGATTTTCATCTTCCTTGTCAGCCAACATTAGTCAGGAGGAGGAGAGAAAGCCACAAGAAGCTGTTAAAGTCTTCTTTATTCCCTGGAGTCCTCCAACATGCCATAGTAAAATTAAGGCCTCCCAGGCAGAGCCTGAGAGCACTACTCTAATGAGTACTTCTGGAGGATTAGTCTGCTAGCAGGAGGAATGCCCTGAGTGAGTTATGTCATGCTAGCTAATAAGCAGTTCCATAAAACATTGATCTGTAGCATGGTTGTCAGGGTTTTCAGTTCTGGTTTTCAGTTCTGCTGACTAGGTTACACGTGGAAGGTAGAATCTGGAATCACAGTATCAGGAAGAGCTGAACGATACATGCAGTTCTTTCCTCTTGTGCAGTTTCTTTGGAAATGTACTCTGGCAGAATCAAATAGATCTGTTATTCTTTCAGCCACCTCTAGCAATAATCATGGTTTCAAGATAATACTGACACGTAAGAGCAAGCAGATCTGCACACGAGGTGGCCACTTATACTTCTGGGCTGTGGTCTGCTTAGCACAAGCTATGCTGTCTCTCCAGAGTGCAGCACATATCTGCAAAAATAAATCTGGGGACATCACTAGGTCTTTCAGTGGAGATTAACAGCATCTTCTTTGGCGGCTAGCCAGGGGCATGTGAAACAGCCTACAACTGCTCTCATGACATTCTATACAAATGAAAGAGCTTAGTAAAAAGAGGCAAACATATTTCTTTTCCAGAAGTGAAGCTCAGGCACTTAGAAAATTTGCCCTACACTGAATAGCAAATAAACTGCATATGTATAGTTGGACAGACAGATGGGCTCTCCTGCGCATTGCAGCTGGCTACATCTCAAAAGATTAGCAGAGACATCCCTTGCTACTAGGATAAACTCTCCTGCAGAATGAAATTCCTCCCTATCAGTCTAACAGAAGAGCTTCTACTACATCTTCCAGTGAGTTTACTCACTGCCAGCCCAGCCCAAACTCCTCCTTTCAGCTTTCTGTACACCAAGCTCACTCACAGAGGAAACTGAGTAATCCCAGGTAGTTTCCTTTTGAATCACATCTAGTGACATTTGTGTTCTGGAAGGGATGAAACAAGCTTATTTCTTCTGGTGAGAAATGTCTTACCCCGCCAGCACATTATGGGACAAGCAGCTGCTCTTGTCTATTTGGGTAGCAGTGGGAGAGAATCACAAGCCAGCTCCTCAGCGACTGGTACTCCCAGCAAAACAAGGCACCTAAGAAGTGAAGTGTTTGCAGGGCAAGCCATCATGTGGCTATTTTAGAGGCCATGAGTGGGATCTGCTGTGCCATTGGTAATGCTGCTGCATCTTTTTTTCTCGAAGGCTGGAATGGCTTTCACTGACAGGTTGACAGAAGGAAGGGCGAATGGAGAGCATTTTGGAAACTGTGCGAAACACGTTGCCCATATCGAACTCTCTTCTCTCCTCCTCTTGAGTTTTTCAAAAAGAAATTAACATTTAATGTAAAACAGCCTGCTTTGATAGCTGCTTGAGTGCCCCATTAAACATTTTCCACCCCTCAGGGGAGACAAATATCCGGTCATAAACTGCAATTTGTCATGGATTTTCTAAGTCACAGGTTGACAGAAGAAGCTGTTATCACTCTCTGATCAGTATGCAGAGACCATTACACTCTTCAGCAATACTCTTCAATGGACGCAACAAGAGTTCAAGAGGAGATTTAAAAAGCAAAACCCTTTGGTTTTGAACATAAGGCTCCTAGAAAAACATCAGCAGAGATTATTTCACCAACACAGCACTGAGTGAGTAACAAAATGTAATTCCCTGCTGGATGAGTGCCACTATTTGTTGTGATTGTAGTTATCACTATTCATCTTCTATTTACATACCATGTAAATGTATACCACACTTTGTAACAGCACACCGAAAACAAAGCCCCTGCTTAGAAGAGTTTTAACACTTCTGCTCCAGTGACGAATTTAATCCTATCAAATATTTAGCAGCAACAGCAGTAGCAATGCATGCATTCTGGAATTATTTAGAGCAAACATTTACATGTACAATCCACAACACCTGCCAGAGTTGGTGAGCACTGGAGGACAGCAACTGCAAAGAAAAAAATCACCCTCCCATCCTCCAAGTCCTAGATAATAATGCAGGAAAGTAACCAGCCAAACAAGACTTCACCGTTAAGGGTGTGAATTTGCAATCTCCAGTCTTCAACCTCCATCCCTGGGTGATGGAAATGAGGAAGAAGAACAAAGAGAGTAGACTAAGATGATCTCAGGTTTGCAATGGTTATGCACACAAAACCATTTTCTGCAGGCTGGGCTCTAAAGCCTTTGTAAACTTCCCTCCATTTAAACCAAATAAGAAAGAGTTTTGGCTGTGATCCAGCATTCCTAAATTAAGCACCTGCAGGGAATCTAAATTCCAAATGACCTGTGAAACTGTCCGCTTAAGTAAGTGCCTAATTTCCTCTGTATTGCCAAACAGGAGAGGTGCCCTTAAAGGCCTCCAGACAGAGGCCCTATTAATTTCTCTTGGCTAAGAAATCTTCCCTCTTTGCCTGTCAAGACCCTGACTGCTCTTACAGGCAGACCTGCAAAATCCATCGCAGAGCAACACAAGTCTGCAATTCTCCAACGTGTTTCATTCCTGGACATATGCTGCCAATTCAAACTTAACAGCTTCTTTCCATTTATTCGAAGAATCAGGTCTTTTTCTGTTCTAACTTCTGACTCTAGAAAGCAGTATCTTTTGAGGGACTCTCCAAAATAACCAGAATTGCTAAACAAAACCTGTCTTCTTTCTGTGAAAACAAGCTGCATCTGCCTTCAGCTTTTTTACTTCAGGTTGCATCATCCTTTGCTGTTCTGTCGTCTGATAAATGTTGCCAACTATGAGCCACTGAGTCATTGACCAGGCAGTGGCTGTATGAGAATGGGTCATCTGAGTCCACAGCACTGGGCGGACAGGAGGAAGACGGCCCAGTCTGCGCACCAGCTGTCAAGCTGTCAGCACAGCAGGAGAACAGCATTGTCCCCCACATCGGAATACTGACATGATCTGCCCACGTTGGCTGCTCTGGGGAACCTCCCAGTGGACACTGCCTGCCTGTTGTTGAACCTCCTCCTGATGAGCTGGGCTGAGTGTTAGTAGGTTCTGCCTACCCTTGCTCTCTCTCTGTCCTGTAGATCTTGCATCACTAACTGTTGCTGTGCCTAAGAGGGGATGCGTCCTTCAGCAGCCAGGAAAGCAGCACATGGAGGATGCATGACAGACCAGACAGGATCCCACTTGAATCTTTACTGGGTAATGAAACAGTATATAACATGCGATAGATGTTTTTTTTCTGCTGCTATTGATGGAAAAGTCTCTGTCTCAAGTTGCTGAGTGTTGTAATTCGCTGTCATTTGCTGTGGTCTGTGTTTGAGCGCTGTAGTCCGTGCTCAAGGCGGCTCTCTCGCAGCTGTGTGGGAGGCTGTCAGGAAAGGAAGCCCATAAAGGTGCAGACAACCACCCTGGCACTCAGATACATCCCATCTTGCAGAAGACCTCTGAGAGCTAGAGTACTGACCAGAAAGAGAAGAGTCGCTTGCTCTGTGGCAGCTCTAGGGGAGCACAGGACTGCAGCAATGTTCATTAACCTGCCCCACCTACAGAAGCATCTCCATCGAGGACAGCATTTGCATCACACTCTGCCTCTGCCACACCACAAGGAAGTGGCAGAGCCGGGGAGAGAGAGAGAGAGAGTCTGGCTTGGCCAAAAGGTGGTAAAACTGATAGAGTGATCAGCATCAAACGGATGTGGGGAGAAAAACTGTCATTTATTACCTACTTAGGTGACATTTATACTTCAACATTTTTTCCAGAAACAAAGAGTCCAAGGAAACAAAGTAAAAGTAACATCCAACCACTTTTATTTCCCCTGGCATGACATCTTTCTGAGAAAACATCTTTTTTTGAACCCACACCCAGCAACTTTCATGACCTTGATATAAATCTCTCAATCTTGGTTCCCTGTCATTTGAGTTAGTAAGAATCTTAGTTTTTATCTCCAAACCCAGCAAGTTTCTAGTCCCATCTCACTCACTGAGGCTGGGAGATATTCAAAAAGGTGACCTGGTGAAGTTTAAAAAAAAAAAAAGGCTAAAAAAGAGGAAAAAGTGAGCAGATTAAAACCATATAAGCAAATTATTTTAACCTCCTGGTTTTGTTTTTATTTTTTAACTGTGCGAGGCGAGCTTTTCCTTGGGAATCCTGGAAGGTGGAAACAGGTGAGCTGCTCCCAGGGACTAAGCTTCTGCAGAGGACAGTTGGTTCAGCTCTGCTCCCAGCCAGAAGGCTGTGCCTTGACAGGTGATGGACTTGCAAAGCTTCCATGTTTGCTGCTCCACAGGGATTGGGCCAATGTGTGCCCTTGATGCAAATTAAAAGGCAAACTACTACCAAAGTAATATGTGTCACTCAACAGTAACCCAAACTCTGCAGTAAAAGGAACAATTCTGACTTTTACTCTGGCACAGCATAAGCAGAACAAAGGGCAGGGCACTTTGCTGGGACTCCCAAAAGAGCACAAGTGAAATTACCGCCAAAGGTGCACATTTTCTCATAGTCACGTCTACTTTTTTGGCAGCAGAGAGAGGTATGGAAAATCACAGGGGGGTAGAAACATTCCAGAATTAATATCCCAGTGGTGGTATTTGTTAATATTTTGAACAGCTTCTACAACAGGTAGTTCTTTCTTTTCAACACAGAAGGCATGAGAGCTTATTTCTAAACTGATTTTGTTTGGTTAAGGTGAGATTAACCATCTTCTTTAGCACTATTTTACTTAACTGCAAAAATAGTCACTTACTAGCCCTCCTGCCACCCATTTACCCCAATGCCAGAACTGTTCAGAGTTGGGGACAGCTACAGGCAAGCAAGGCATCAGGCACAGCCTTAGGTTAGCGATGGCCTCTGTGATCTGGCTAGGTTATTTTTGGTTTAGTTCACACAAATAAGGCCATTTTACTTGTGTTCCCATGCATGCATATCTACTGGTGGTGGAATATCCCAGGGTGAGATTTCTTCTGCGATACGAGTTTGTGAAATAACAAGCTGAGTCCGCTGATGTTAAAAATGCAGCCTATTCTGAGTTATTTTTCGCTTTTTTTTTTTTCACATGCCTTTCTTGCAATAGGAGAGTTCCTCTCCGCCTTGGTGCTTACGTCAGCCGAGAGTACCCCTCCCAGACAGCCTGTGGAACCAGAGTGTAAGCTTCTTGGCACGTGTTTCGTTTCTGTTAGACTTAGAAGCATCAGAAAGAGAGCTAAAACCTGCTGTATCGGAAAATATGTTCTTCTCTCAGTCCCTAGAAAACCTTAGCCTTAGCTACTACAAAATGACTATGTGGCACGGAAAGAAAAGCAAAAAAAATTCTGTAAAGCTGGATTCTGAGGACATAAATGTTGGGGCAAAAGTCATTTCAGTATGATTTATGGATGTGAAGGCTGTGGTCTAAATGTATAGCCCAGATTAGTTAAAAAAAAAAAAAAATCCTGAAGGAGATAAATGATCTAATGCTCCATCCACGGGTTTTGGGAAATAGTGAAGTCACTGGGAATTATGACACTTGAGACAATAAATAAGAAACATTCACTTGAAAGTAAATGTTCAATGGAAAGTCTGCCTCACTCTTTAGAAAAGCAAACATAGCTCAGGCTCGCTAGTTCACGCCATGTAACCTCACAGTCCTAGCTCAAACGTAGAAACCTCTGGCCTCTACCCTTCCTTTGCTCACTGAAGATTTAATAGAAGATTACTTGAGTGAGGTCTCTCTAAAACCAAATTAATGCCCGCAGCTGGTGTAACTGACCACTCATGCTGATAAGTGTCCTCATAAAGGCTTGCAAATCAAACGCTGCTTGTGATGCTTACGTTCACTTTGCCATGCACTGTCCTTCCTTTACAGCATAAAACACTAACAAGCCTGGAGTGCACGTGTAGACCTATAAAAAATGTTGCTTACTCATAAATCGGTGATTTACTGCGGGACCTCACCGATCAGAGCAGATCCACTTTCACCTGAAGGTACAGGGCTGTAGGAACTCCCACAGTTCTGCATAAAGAGATGGGAGATGCCACCTCCAGGGACAACTCGGGAGTTTCTTCATGCTTGAAGTGGAAATGAAAGCCCTGCACAATGGACCTGCTCGCCACTCTGCTTCCACACCCCTGCTCGCCCAAGCCCCCGTGCCCAGCTGGGCTCCACCACCAGCTGCCACCGCGGCGCTCCCCATCCCCAGCACACACCCTGCCTCACCTGCTGTACACCAGACACTCCATGTGGTTGATCTCCTTGTCGGAGCGGTAGCGGCTGTAATCCTCCCACAGGTCCTTGATGGCAGTGACCGCCAAGATGAAGAGCACGGGGGCCAAGGCCAGCTCGGGCTGGAAGGCGTTGACGGCCGGCACAAAGTTGAGCAGCGCGATGAACACGAAGTAGACGTTGGCCAGGCGGTGGAACTGCTCGAAGAGGTTCTTGGGCAGGAAGGAGAGCGCCGTGTACTTGGTGGTCTTGAGGCGGTTGCTGGCCAGGACTGTCCTCTTGGACTTGTCCGCCTCGGCCTCAGGTAGCAGCAAGTTGGAGTGCACCAGCCGCGTCTTGCTCTCCTTCTTCTTCCTCCGCCTCCTCTTCCTCTGCCTCTCCTTCCCCTCCGGCAGCACTTGGGGCGCTCCCTCTCCTCCTGCCGTGCCCTCGGACATCGCTGCCGCCCTCCAGCCGCCCTGGCCCGGGCACAGCGGGCAGCTCCCACCGCCAGCCACGGCCCTAAGTTATCATCCTCCGCCGCCCGCCACGGCTCTCCTTTCCTCTTCCCCTCCGGGCGGGGGAGGAGGGCTCTCTCGAACCCTCTCCTAACCGCTCTACCGGGACCTCGCTCGATTTCTCCTCCTCCTCCTCGGCCGGGGAGGGGACGTGGGCAGGCGGCGAGCCGAGCCCTCCTCCCGCGGGCCTCGCCCCGTCCCACTGGCGGGCCGGGCCCCGAGCCGGCCGAGGGCGCGGGGGATGCGGTGACCACCGTCCCATTCGCCATGGCACCGCCGGTGGCGGAGCGCGGGCAGGGCCGGGCGGGGGGGGGGGCAAGAGGGGCGGGAGGGGGCGGTGGGGGCCCCGCGGGCGGGAAACGGAGCGCGGCGCTTCCGTGCGCAGCCGGGCCCCGGCCGCCGCCCCGCTCCGGGCAGCCGGCAGCCTAGTGCTCGGACCCCCCGCCCCGCCACACCGACCCGCGGGTGACATTTTATCGGCTGCTTTGACTTGGCGCTACACGTGGGGAGGAGGAGGTTTGGGTCTAGAAAGCAACGAATTTCCACCGAAGCGTGGGCAGCTCCGCGCCGGCCTTTCTCCAAGGTCCCGCGGCCGGCGGGAGTTTTTATCAGCTGACTCATTTCAAAATGCGCCGCTTTGTGACCGGGACCGGGTGTCAGGACTGTGTCCGGCTCCGCGCTCAGCACGGGCGGTACCGCGCGACCTCATTAATGTTTATAAATATGTAAAGGGTGTGTGTCAGAAGGATGGAGCCAGGCTCTTCTCGGTGACAATCAATGATAGGACAAGGGTTAATGGGTTCAAACTGGAACACAGGAGATTCCACTTAAATATGAGAAGAAACTTCTTCTCAGTGAGGGTGACAGAGCACTGGAACAGGCTGCCCAGGGGGGTTGTGGAGTCTCCTTCTCTGGAGACATTCAAAACCCACCTGGACACCTTCCTGTGTAACCTCACCTGCTCCAGCAGGGGGATTGGACTAGATGATCTTTCGAGGTCCCTTCCAATCCCTAACATTCTGTGATTCTGTGATCTCCCAACTCCCGGTTTGCAGTTGCCACACCAGGGTGGTCCGGTCAGTGGCCAATGCGGCACTTGGGACAGTCCCAAAGCTGGCAACCAAAAATGAGGTTTTGTGATGGGAAAGCGCGATGTGCTGCCAGCCATGCGCACGTGCGCGCAATGGGTGTGTGGTTTTGTGTGGCGCGCTACAATGTGTGTTCCGTTTTACGTGGGTTTTTCTGTTTCCTCACGGTAGATCTTTCCAGGGAGGGAAGGCAAATGCAGTTGTGAGTGAAGATGGAAGCATGATAGATAGATAGATAGATAGATAGATAGATAGATAGATAGATAGATAGATAGATACAATCATACATACAAACATAGACCTGAAATACAAATGAGAGAATAATCCAGATAGACTTAGTCTAAAGTCATAAGCAAATAAATGTATGCAGATATTTAAAGAAAAAATAATCACAGAATCCTAGAATAGTTTGAGTTGGAAGGGAACTTTAAGGGTCATATGAAAATAATGAAGATTATTGCTACTGGACCTGCCACAAGACTTTGCAGCATCACTTTAGGCTGGGATTTAAGAGCAGACCCTTTGAACATGGGATTCCTCAAGCAGCATAAAAGGCTGCCACAGGTCAGGCTGTGTCTAAATTGTAGCGCAGATGCATTTTGTGGTGTGACCCTTGGTCCTGATCCTGTCATATTCCAAAGAGGGATGAAACTGAGTACAAGAGAAAGCACCTGATACTTGTCAGCAGGTTTCTTGTTATCATGGGAAACAGGTGTAAAGTATACACATCTAGTCTTGAGGTCAGGACAGGACTGGGGCATCTAATGGGGAGAGTATTTGGCTCCTACAGTTCAGATGCTGCCATGACAAAATCCCTGAATACCAAGAAGCAAAAGCTGTTACCTTTGAATCTGACAGCTGGTCGTTATAACGTGCTGCTCTATCTTCATCCTCCCCCCATTTGAAGTTGCTTTTAAAGGTATGTAAATAATTATGAACCCCTTTGAGGCCCTGAGGCACAAGGTGAGTGCTAATTCAGCACATGGTCTAATAGTGGTACTATGTGAAGCCACAAACCCTTTACCAGTCCTGCTGTCAACTCCTCTGATGATACTAGCAGGGATATCCTCAGTTCCCCTAAGCTTGGAATATGGAAACAAGAAAGGTTTAGTTTGTGCAAGGGGAAAAGGGAGAACTGGCCTGGGCTTCTTTCCTAAGTCCATTCCTTTGTTGATAATGCAAAAAAGTACTCATCCCATAGTGAAAAAGGAGATATATTAAAAATCCTCCCAATTTTAATTTTTTGCTTGTCTTTGGAATTAACTTCACAGGTAAGCTGAAATGAACAAAAACACTTTTTTTTCTGTTCTTCATAAATGCCAAAATGGGATAAGGAAGTCACAGTATCATTCTGTGATGTTCCCAGAAACCAAGCTTCACCCACCCAAGGGCTCCTTGCAGGTAGCTGTGGATACTCCTAAAAGTGGGTTGCTGCACATTTCAGACCCTTGCCTGCCGGCCTCTGTGACCCACTGTTTTGTGGCGCTCTGGCTCACTCCCGACCCTTGGGAGCTCAAACAACACCATTCAGGCTTCATCTTTTGTCTGGACATCCCTCTAGCTTGGGTATGTCGTATCATTAAGCTTTCAATCATAGTCAAGATAAGACAAATGCTGACATATCACTTAAGCTACTTGTTTAGGGAAAACAGCTGTGTACCAGCACGTTTGGAGAACCTTACCTGGGTAGAATTGTCCTCAGTAATATTCACTGAATCCTCGACAGCAGAGATCCCGAAACTGTAGTGTCAGAACACCACAACTGTGAGAAATGGTCTGTAAGTCAGTGCACTATGTTTTAAAACCTGTTTTATTTGCATTCTGCTTTGGAACAGGGTTCGTATTAACAAGCTTTCTTCTACAAATAAAGGAGCAACAGAAAAAAAAAAATAAATAGAAATCGAAAATTCTTATGTAATCCCTGGCTCACATAGCTGAGTTTTACAAATAGATACAGGAGCAGAATGATAACAAACAATTGAGTGGGAGCCTCTGAAGACTCCTGTGTTTGTTTACTAGATCTTTAATTTCAAAACAGTTTAAAGCCTTCGTATCTGAGCACACTAGTCAAGGGCCACCCTTGCAAAGCTTCACTGTAAAAAAAGAAAAAAAAGAGTAGAAAGTGTGCAACATTCCACTGGTCAAGAGTTGAACTTTTGTTCTCATATCATTGACTGGGACTCTCTTGGTTGCTACTGAACTGCCTTTTTTTATTATTATTATTATTATAGGCAAGTATAACAACCTCTCAGTCACATGAGGACTCCAAAGTCCTGTATATTTATATTAAAACCTGAGGTCATGTAATCCATGACAAATAAAAACAATAATTAGTCTTACTTTAAAATGCTTATAAAATACAGTGTTTGCCAGACCTTACTAGCCAAAGACTTTGGCAATGTAGACACTCCCAAGAATTTAGTCTCTCATTTCCTTTTCTAAGTAAAACTGGGTGCATAAGGTTTGAAAAAGCATAAATATTTGTATCTGAACTCATGCTTGAGCTGTTACTGCCCACACAGTGCAAATACGTGAGGTTGCAAAGAAGAGGCAGGCTGCAAACTGAATCTTCAACCTGCACAGAATATGCATGCACAAGTCAGGCCCTAGCTTTTGCTTTGCAAAATGAAAAGTATGTTGTTTTTGTTAATTGGGGTACACCAGCATCTCCTTTGTCTGGGGTCTTCTGGAGGAAAGGGGGCAGAAGCAGTTTGGCTTTAAATCAGTCCATGTGGCACACGGTCCTTACAAGGTATTGTCCTTGAGAAATGTGAGCTAACTGGAAAAGCCCAACAAGCCAAGAGGCGAGTATTAGATTTACTAAGCTAAAATGTGGGCCCTTGGCTAGTTTTCAAGGCTATTGGAGCCAAGCACTAAAACTGAGGAATATCTGAGGATTACTCTGTGCTCTGACTGAGCAGTCCCCGCCATCCATAGATGTCTCTGTCCTGTGCGGAACTCTTCCTTCATTGTCACATAACTGCTTCTAACCATCCTTCATCTCGCTGGCCAAACTTCTCTGCATTTTGCTGGTGTCTGCTCGTTGATTTCTCCTGCCATTAACCTGAATCCAGACTCAGATACCCAATATCTCTTGAATTTCACACTCTCCCCAGAGCCTTTCCCAATGCCTGGCTTTTTCGACTGTACAGATTTTCTTCAGATCAATGACTCAAGTTGAAAAGAGAGAGGTTCTAAGAATCAGTTATGTTGATAATATGACTAATAAGCTCATCTTTGATAGCCTAGGCCACTAAAAGCTGAGTCTTCAGGTATAGTGCTTCTTTTAAGGCTAGAAGGAACTGTGGGATTGTCCTGCCCAAGATACTGTATTAACTTGGCCTTCTAGATGCCACACACCCTACAGCTTGAAATCATTATGAAGTTCTTATTATGAGAGCAGACCCATTGCTTAGAGATGAGACATCCATTCTTTCCTCTTCTCAGAGTCATCAACTCTGATTATATTTGAATATATATGTTTCTATGGTTTGAGATTGTGTGGGTATGTGAGAATCAACATGAACCAAAAAATGCCTTTGTCCTGAGGGTTGTGTGGAACAGTTTGATAGCAGCATCCACCTGTATCCTAAGGACAAAGGCCCCAGAGGTGAGGAGAAAGGATCCCAAAAATATTACAGATATAAAAACTTATGATTTGACTTGTCATGGTTTTTGAATGCTTGGAGTTATCATTATTCCATGTTAACAATTAACTCCTTCCTATCATCAGAAGGTGAAGTATATCTAATTTTAACACATTGCCTGTTTTACTAGGCCACTTTTGTAATATTTATATAATCTTAAAATAAAGATTTATCATGTTGGATATTGCCAGAAACATCTGTGAAATCACCCCTGATTCTTGTAAAGAATCACCTTTGTTACAAAGGACCTCTTTTTTGTACTAATATACTTAATATTATGGAACCACCCAGAGGCCTGAGCCAGAATCTAGGACTTTGAAAGCTATAAAAATAACTGTATAGACGTGGTACCACACATCACAAAATCTGTTCTGCCCTTTGCAGATGAGACATTTCCCATCTGGCTCTCCGTAAAGGGGGCAGGTGTACACGTTTCAAACTAGCTAGAAAGAAGGCAAGAGGCTTTCAGTGTGAACAGCCTGCTAAAGATGCCAGAATTGGGTGAGTAGAGACAACAGCCAAAATGGCATAATTCCGCATTTTCTTCCATTCTGCATGGGAGATATTAATACATAGATACGCACAGATATGTGCGTGCACACAGAGAGGCATATATGTGTGTGTGCGACAAGCAGCCTCCAATCCCCATTCCTGAGTTTCTCAACTGCCAGAGAGGAGATTTGGGTCACAAAGTGAGCAGGGGCCATGTGTGAAAGACAAAGAGTCATGTTCAGTGTTGCAGCAAGAAGGGAAGGGCATGTTGTGCAGGGCCCGAGCAGCCCCGCTAGGTCTTTTCAGTGCAATGGTAAGATACTGTAGAGAACAGCTTCTACCCTTCACAAGTGAGAACAATGTTACAGGGACCTAGTAAGTCTCTCACATTCTGCATGTGTTTCACTTAAATGTTTTTCCCACCTCCTGTGCCCTGAGGGCACCTGCATTGCACATCCTGCAGGTGCGTGTTGCAGGATCTCCTGTTTCACCGCACCTTGAGCCCAACCCAGCTGTTTGTCCTGATCTGTGATTCACAAACAGACTGTGTCTGGCAGGTGGGGTGCTGGAGTGGGAAGGGGGCTGCAGCACTATAGAATACATACCTTTGGTCAGTGTCTTGTGTGGAAAGAAGCCTGCCAGCAAAGCAGGGGGGTGCCATGTCCTTTCCTCCACCACCTGAATGGCTGCATCTGTTCTGTAACCCTGTTTGCATGCACACCTCAGTCAAATGAGCCAGCTGGCTCCTGTTGGAACTGCAGGGCCTGGTGACTAAGGATTTGGAAATCTTTACTACCACATAATAAACTTAGATAAGAAACTACTCAGGGTGTAGCAGAGGATGGAAAGTAAAGAAATACAGCATTCAGGTAGCTGTAGTTCCCTTATAGGCATGATACTTGTGGAAAATACCACTCTGCAGATACTTAATGACCAGTAATATTTGAGTTGCAAGGACTGACCATATAAATCCATGATCAGCTTTTAGAGTTCTCAAATCTGGAAACTTCCTCTGATGATCTTGGATAATTGAAAAGGTGCCATCACAGTTGGTAGAGAGAGACCAGCACTTCTAGGGCACCAAGAACATCCTGAAGCAGGTCAATAGGTAAACAGGTCAGGTGAAACCTATGCTCAAAAGCACTTACCACCTTCCACTGACTGTAGAAGAAGTCATAAGTGACTGGTGCAGAGGAAGGTGTTTCCTTGGTGGTATCCAAAGCTGAGTGAGGTAAATTTCCCCCTTAAGATCTTGCCCAAGCTGGTCCAGAGCACAGAACAGCCAACTCTCCACTGCAAAACACAAGGTGAAACCAGATGGGGCACAGACAATAGGAGATCCATAAAGGAAAAACCCCAGTCATGTCATGATCCTGTGGCCACACAGCTGTGCCTGGCACACCTGAGGAAAAATATGATACACAGTGGCAAGTTGCCCCTTTCTGCAATGGGAAAGCAGAGACAGCTCCTTACCCACTTAACCTCCCCACTTGCAGAAATACTTTTTTTTTTTTTTTTTTTATATCAGCTTAATGTCAAAGGTATTTACTGGGGAACACCCATAGGCATTGCTTCAGTCCATCAGCTAACATCCTGATTCACAGGGACACTGCAGAAAAGGAAATGCAGGAAAATCTCTGTAATTAACTGCAGAAGGAGTAAAAGCAGACAGATGCTATTTATAGAAACTGCAGTTTGGGAGGACATGAAAGTTAATATCCTTACTGCAGTGCTGCCAACTCTTGCTATTTTATGGTGAGTCTCATAATATTTGTTGCTGTTCTTAAAATTGCACATCCTTGTATAACGAGATCTTGCAACGATCTTAGCTCACTAAGGCAAGAAACTGTGGCTGGAAAAAGCTTGACAGTATAAACCCCAGAAGCAGAAAATAAATAGGAGAATATAAAAAGACACAAGTTTATCTGTGGCGTTTTGTTTTTTTTTGTTCGGTTGGTTGGTTTTTCTGTTTCTTCATTTTTTATTTTGTGTTGTTTGTTTGTTTGTTGTTTATGTATGTGTGTGTGTTGTTTTCTTTTTTAAGCACTGTGAGTCTTAAAGCAATTCTGTGAGGTTTTTTTAATCCTGGTAATTTTAACACCAAGCTCTTGGCAATTATTCTCCTCATATAGAAGCTGCTGCAGGATTTCCTGTACACACGGAGCCAAAGCTTCAGTTTCACATCTCTCTAAAAAGAAAATACTGTCTCAGAATATTGTTCCTGAATGCCAAATTGGTTGTCTCTTCAAATTAAGAGGTGTTTAATGAGCCATCATGCTTACGTTTTGCTGTATCTAGGTTTCTTAAAAACTTCTTCCAGAAAGGCTAATTAGGGCTGCCTGAATGAGTTTTTATAAGGATTTGTTTAAGGGAGCTATGCCTTTGCTGGAGAATTAACAAAGGGAAGTCGGGGCTCTTCTGCTGTTTGGTTGTTACTCAGGATTACTTGAAGAGAAAGTTGTGCAAACCAATATTACCACACGGTTTGTTTGCTGGCTAGTCACTACAGTCAGACGTGACTTTGAATTTTGTGACCCTGCAGGGCAAAACCAAGACTCCCATTCAGATTCTGGGAACACAGAGAAAAGAGAAGTTTGTAGGTTCTTTCTGCGAAGGCAGCCACCCCTTTCAATCTGCTGCAGGTCTAAGGCAACTGTGACCATCTCCTGCCTACTGCTGACTCAGAATGGCCAGGCTTAGTACAAAATGATATAAAGGGGCTGTAAATAACAAGATTTGAAAAGAAAAGGAAGAAAAAAACCTCAAAAGCAGAAGAATGAAAGCCTGGCTTTCCCGCTTTTGGGGAACTCATCTGTAAGTAGAACTGATTGGAAAAAATTCTGGTTCCTTGAGCCTGACTGCTTTGTCTGAAACTTAATAGCCTGAAGAGCTTTTGCTGAAGATAAGGCAGCATTTTCTGTGGAACCTGCTGGGTTTGTCGGGAGACTTGTGATACTGGTCATGGAGAGGTTTGCTCAGTCTGTTCTTCCACTTGCCCCAGCAGCAGGGGGTGCCCTCAGGCCTGGGAACCCCAACTATGCAGCCCTCAACCGTGGGAGCTGGGGCCCTTCTGGCTGCTTGGGCAGCTTGCAGGCTTCTTAAAGTGTCTGCTCTTACAGCAGAAAAGCAGTCGAATTCAGTATTTTAGTAACTTGCATCCTGGAAAATACTTCAGGTAAAGGAGTGGTTTGGGACCAATTCAGACTATCTACAAAATAATATGACAAAAAGTAGAAAATTCCTTGTTATAGAGCAACACAAACTCCCAAGTACTTCTGCTTTTAATACTTCTGTGCAATTCAGTGCTGAATGCCAAGATCCAACCAGACAGTTGTTTGCTACTCCCTTAAAAATTACAAGCACAGACTGCTAAAAGACCATGTGCTTTAAGAAGACCATGATATATGTCAAATGTATTGTCTGTGTTTATATTGTATGCCACTGACCATAAGAAATAAGTCACACTTTTGGCCTACTAAAGTTAATGAGCTTCAGTGGAGACCTGCTTTTAATAACAGTATCTAACCAAATGTTTCTGCAATACTAAATAGATCTGGTCTGGCTTCTTCTGATGTCAGTTCAAGAGATTTCATGAGTTCCCTAGAATTTCCCAACAGTTTCAAAACCTATAAAGATTCAGAGACACTCATTATTTGTTGGTTTTTGTTGTTTGTTTGTTTGTTTTTCCTGGTATAATAGTAAACTTGGCATTCTTTGGGTATAGCAATTCATCTTACTGTTCTGTAGACCTCTCTATTGTGTAGCAAGCAATAGCCGGGCAAGGATATATGGCACTGGAGTGTATATAAGCATCAGCTACAGCTAGGTACCAGTGGGGAGTGTGTGTCACAGGAACAGCCAAAAGTTTATTTCTAATTCAGCATTCATTAATGCAATAAATAGAAGCTTGTACATCAAAAACTGTATATTAAAATGGGAGGGGAGGCTTTTTATAATCAACTAGCTTTTCCTGTGTTTTGAAAAATGGAAAACGAGTGCTGGCATTCTTGTCATCTGGAAGTAACTCTCAGTGGTGGAAAAAATGGGTATTTCTTCCTGCTTTGTTGTCCAGAAGCTGAAACTTCCAGCTGGTTCCCCATGAATAGCAGTTCTATGGTGCTGTGCTGGCTTCTTGACTCGGGAAATTTCTGCTTGTGCGTTGACAGCAGTGTCAGTGATCCATGTTTCTTTCCTTACTCCAGTCTTCCTTGCTGGCCTTAATTTATACAGGTTTTTATTGTCTGTGTTTTTATACTGTCAGGTAACACTACTAATCCTTACATGACTGAGAGTGACCATAAATAGTCTGTGTGTACTATACAGCACGCACCATATGTACACAATAACAACACACATGCATGCACCTATTGTATGTATACACACTCTGTGCATACACACACTGGATCTGTCTCTGCATAGTATATAGAGATGTAGTGGAATGTTTGGTGATGATATTATAATCTGAGAGATTTCGATAGGGTATTGCTTGCCTCTGTTAAATCAATTGCATTCATTAAGCTACAGTAGTAATTTCACACTGCAGCTCAAGCTCCTGTAGCCCTTGCAAGAAAAGCACTGGACCTGAGATAACTATTGTTTTAAATAAATAACACATGGGAAACCAGAAGGAATGCCAGTGAAAGGGTGGTGTATCAAGCGTAGTTAAAAGAAATCTGAAGAGCAACCAGCATAATAAATCTAAAGGATGGAGGAGAACTGCAATGGTGACACAATGTTTTGATCAAAATAAAGCAATTTTTACATGTAATGAAGCACCAGCCCATGATTTTTGAAGACCCATGCATTCAACAACCACAGGTTGCCTTTCAAGTTTACAAGCTAATATATTTTCATATTAAGAAAGGATATATCTTATAATTCTCTTTCAACAAAATACCAGACAGCTAACACAGCAATGAAAAACAGAGACTTCTTTTTTAAACAAAAAAATCTCCAAGTTTATATGGGTGGAATTAGAAGTCCGGCCAGTAAACTCTGTTGAGTACTGTTTATTCTTAATATGTTGATTTTCTTTCCGCTATTACTCACTCTCTGCTTGGTTGCAACATGAAAACCCTTCTGCTCTTCTGCTCTCTGACCCTCCTTGCCTGGTCCTCTGACTCCCTGTTTCCTAGCACAGACCTTGGCCGGATCAGCATGACAAACTGTTGTGCATCAATCAGGGGAGTGATGAAGTGTAATCTGCAACCAGCATAGCTGTGCCAGCAGAAACCCTTACTATGGGTTAAGGCATATCAGCAATAGTGCTCTTTTACAGGTTGACGTTTATTTTTTTTTCCTCAAGAGGGCTGCAACAAGCTCTATCAGCAGAAGTGGAGTTTTCTCAGTCTAACCTGCAACTGGAGGATGAACCCTTTGCCAGAGTGTAGCCCATCAATACCAGGTGACCTCATACAGCCCTTAGAGCATAAATTTGGCTTTCTGCACTCCAGAGGTCAATGTTAATAAAGATGTCTCCTAAGCTCGCACCATGGCTTTGGCGCTCTCTCCGCCTGCTTCCTCACTCATTGTCCTGCTTTACCATATATCATTACTCTCAAACGTATCTAGGATCCTGTATTTCACCTCACCACGATTTGTTCTGTGTAGTCTGATCTTTACTGTCATATTCTCCACAAAATTTCTACTATCTCATGCCTGCCCTCAGAAAATCATCTTCCTGTTACCTAGATATGACCTTTTTTGTATCAGACTGCTAATGCAAGGCATATAAAAACAAATCTTTGTTGTTCCCTAAGCCCCTCTAATGTACAGAAGAAAAACACTACATTTGGGTCTGTTTTATTTGCAACCTGGTATTTGGAGTGTTGGGACTCATTTTCAGGCAATCAGGACTAAATTCGTGCTTTAATTTTTATATGAAAACAGAGATTCTCAAATAATAATGCAATCTGAGTATCTGGGGGTTTAAGGATTATTATTTTTTATCACCTGCCTTTTGCTGAACAGACTATTTCAAATCCTACAACACTTCTTTGTGCCTCTGCCTGAAACCAGTGAAAATAACCTAACCCCTCCCCAGCTCCCAAAGTTCAGGCTACGTCAATGAGGTGAGAGGCTGGCAAGAGGAAGCACTTAAACTTGAGCTAAGTGGTGGTTCCACCACTGGTGGCTGTTTATTCCGAAATGATCAACACCTTAGGCAACACCATCAGACCTGGATAGTCATTCTTCAGCTTCAGTGCTGGGGCTCCATTCACCACAGGGCAGCTCATTTGGGAAGGGAAAGGATGCCTCTCCCTATCAAAGGGACAGAGGAGCTTCTGGTTCTGCTGTGCATGCAGGGTGACCTGAGAGGGGGGTTTCAATTGAGTTGGTGCGCTGAGGAGTTGACATCACTCCAGAATAAATATCTAAGAACACAGAAAGTAAAGGATGCTTCATGAAGGGGGTTCAGCTGTTGCCATGACACAGTGGTCACTGATTGCAGGGGCCAAGATCCTAGCTTTTAGCAAGTGTGCATGTGGCCTTGAATTTCTTCTGGGAGCCTGGGAACTTACATGAGAATGTTATTTAAATATCAAGTGACTCAATTTGACTGACAAAACAGATGGAGCAACTACACAGATAGTATAGGGTTCAGTCAAATGGTCGTCCCCCACCTCAAGCTTCTTTGTGGGTAAGGGCCCCATATGCAATCCTTGAGACAGAATTCTGTCTTCTTTGACTCCTCCATGTTTAAAAGCAAAGCAGAACCAAACCTTAGGCACAAGCACCAGCATATAATCCCCTAGAATGCTTAATTTTTAACTCAATTTTTGGTCCCCAATATTGTTTGGTTTGTGCATCTACCAGTCTTTCAGGCAATATCTGGCCAATGGTTTGGAGCACAATATGTACCAGGTACTTGAGAGGGAAAAATAAAGGAGACAGCTTAGCTTTTCAAATGTGAACAGTACCATCTTAATACCCTGCAGAGATTGGGCCTTGGCCAATTTGATTTATACAAGTAGCCTCTGAGGCTGAAATTTTGTCCTTTCAATTTCATTTAACTCATAATTTTTATCTGTTCCCTTTATATTCTGTTGTTCACCTGACAAGCTTTCTTTGTCCTCACAGTGAACCAGGAAAGCAATTTTCTTATTTGCAGACAACATTCGCTTTAATTCCCATGTCCGTGCAACAAATAGCAAAATTCAGTAGTGCGCTAGCCGCTGGCTGGTATCTGCTCCTCAAAGGATAAAGAAAGCTCAAGAAGCACTGACTGATGTCTTGTTGGACAAACCACTTCTTGAATCTCTGCTGATGGGGTATTCTCTGCAGCTTATTGACCAACAAATGAAAACAACACTGCTGTGCTTTATTTTCACATCATCAACAAATTGATGGCACAGCTGGGAACTCTCATCATCTCTTTGCTCCAGATGTTTCTCCCCACTTTCTTCCCACTATACTTTCTTTTTTTCTTTTCTTTTTTTTTTTTTTTTCTCTTTTAGCCCCAGTGTCAGTTTTAATCACCCTACAGAAAACATTAGGTGGGATTTGTTGGTCGCCCTGAAAATTGTGAAGTCCAAAAGACCCCAAGAGAGGGTCAAAATGAAGCTTTGATTTGGTATTTAATTAGCATTTATCAACAAACAGATTTTAAAGCAAATATTAGTACAAGCCTACTAATAAAGGGAAGTGTTTGTGTAGTGTCACTCCCACTCATTTTCACCTTGAGATATTTTAGGGGTTGATGACCTGGAAAAGTGAACAAGCGGTGAGTACTGTACAGACCGTGGGCAGTAGGAAAAACTGTTTGTCTGATTTCAGTGTTGTGACAACTTTGAGATAGAGACATCAGGCCCTGGTGTCCTTGGAGTGTGGGTGGGCGGGTGAGTCACTTATTGCTATCCTGACATGCAATAAGTAGGTGGCTGTACTCCATTGTCAGAGTATGGTCCTTCAATTTTTTTTTCAGGGAGAGATATCACCATTTAAAAATGGATTTATTTTGGCTCACACTTGAATACCCAGTATCATTTTTCATTCTGAGCAGTGAGCTGCTTAAAAACAATACACTTTAGACCTGTCTGCTGCCACTTACCAGTCCCATAGTCTCAAACAACTTTGTTTGCTGCTACACAGTGCAAGGTGTCCAAAGGTGGATGGAATGGCTGGAAGCAAAACTACAGCCAAAAGCTGCCTTGGAAAAGTGCTGTGCTATAAATGTCTTTTATCGCGGGACATGCTACTGATGACAGAAACCATACATAGGAAAAGGCATAGAAAAAATGTTTAAGCAGCATAATGAGTACCACACTTATCTTATTCCAGACACTATTTCCTCAGAAGCCTGGAGAAATGTACAGATGCAAGAAATCTGGTATTGCTGCTATCTAAATGGGAGTTTAACATTGTGTTCCCTGAAACAGTTTTGATTAAGTATGAAAATCTGTTGGAATTATTGGCACATAGCATTGGAGAGAAACTTCATGTTTTTTAGTTGCTGCCAGTGAACTGTCTTTTTCTAAGGAGCAAATACTGCCCGCTAACAACCAGGTGGCTGAGGGTCTGTTACAGAGCTATTCCAGAAGGGTTCGATAACTAAAGGTCTTCCATTATCATTTATTATTAAAAATGAAACATTCATCCATGCTAGCATACATTTTTGCTACATACCCAAATTCTTAATTTTGTGACAGGTTGGACAAAGCTCTTCAAACCTTAGGAGAAAGTCTTAGAAATATCTGAATCATTAATGTCCAAACCAGCCAGCCAGAGTATAACAATTTGAATGACCTGTAGTCAAGCTGAAATATACTTGTTCAAAATTGTCATTCCTCTTTCTGAGAGTCCTCCCTCCTCACTCTTCTGTGTTCTTAGGAAAACGGGCATGAACCCCTCGAGCAGCACCAATTCTGCAGCCCTAGCAAGTTTCAGATTCAGGAACTGGTTACCTGGCTTTGGGTTGATTTTTTTTTTTCTCTTATTGGAGAAGGAAGACCTTGTCTTAAATTTACTTTTTTCTCCCTATTTTGTTCAATGGAGAACTTTCCTTGGATATGTCCAGGTGCAGGCCCATTTTTTTATTTCAGCCAGCACAGCCTGGGCAAAGAGCTGCTTGGCCTTGATCCAAGATGTGAGGGCCTTTCCCCATTCCCTGGATATCCAGCTCTGCTCCACTGGTATCCTGGACCCCAGGGCTGCAGGCATGGCCACTGCCTCTGAATGCATTCAGTCTTCCCATAGCAGCCTTTTTTTTTTCTCTTCTATTTCTTCCTCCCAGCTCCCTTATTTTACCATCTACCACATTCACTTCACTCATCCTCATAAATCCAACCCAAGCCATGAGGCAGTTTGCTTCTCCCTGAAGGCTGCAAGGATCTGACCTCCTTTTCTCTCTCGCAGGTGCTGTTCCTCTTGAACTCAGCGGGTTCATTTTATTCCCCTTTTCTGAAGAAAAAGCCTCAAAAATCTTGCACGTATATATACACCTCTTTTTCCTAAAGAATCTAGTTCAGCTAAAAGCCTTAAAAACCCACAGTTAAATGTTTCTGTCTTTAAGAGATACGGGCAAATTTGAGTTGGGTACAAGTAGTCACAACACCATTAATGCTAATAGATTTATGCCAGAGACAAAATTAGTCTAAATTGTCTGTTTTCCATTTAGAATAACTATCCAGACTAGAAGATGTGCACTCTGTCCAGCCACACAGTTCATTCGTCCTCATTGCCTGTGTCTGTTGTGGCAGGCTGTTCTTTTTAAAGATTTCAATAATAAAAAATGTTTCAACTTCTACTAATACACCATTGTTTGCAAGTTTGGGCAATTCAGCACACTTTTGATAGGTTTTTGAGGATCAGCTCTTGCATACTGCATGCTTATTTTAGTACAAAAAAGTGCTTACGCGTATTTGTTAAATTATAAATGATAATTACTGCTAGAAATAAGTCCCTACAAACACATATTATTTTGAAAACGAATAATGTAGAGAATAATAATTTATAGTGAATATTTAAAGTTTCACTCCAGCTTTCTGTCAAAGGCTGAAGGGAAACGTAACTTGTGTTAAGAACAGAATTAGCAAATGACATTAGACTAAGAAGTGAAACTGCAGCTTCCTTATATTTCTAGCATCCAGTTGCAGATCTCACACTAAAAATGTCTCATTTTCTGAGATCTCTTTTCCAACACTTCCTTCACTGGAAAAAAATGCAGGTGATTTTTTAAAATCAGTTTAGTGACCGACTGAGTTGTAGGCATGAGGAATTAAAAAAATAAAATCCTTGCTCAATTTATATGCTGTCTCACTTTCAAAACCAAGTTTTGCAAGCTACCTGTTTGTCTGAAGGACAGCAGGATATAGCATGGCCTTCACCAAGAAAGGGAGTCTTCTGGGTCATGGTTGAATAATTTTGGTCAGGGATGTTTCCAATAAGTCTGCTTTTAATCTACGCCTGCTCTGTAGTTCAAATGCAGACTCTGCCTTTCAAGTCTCTGAACTTAACCCCACCCGCACACCACAGTGGATGAGGTTTTGTAGAACAATTTATTAGAGTTTTGTTTTTTGTTTTCACCATGAATGACTCTGAGAATATATGTCCTTGCTTTGTCACTAGTGACAGGGTCTACCCAGGGCTGGGTTGTCTCCCTGCTCTACCCAGTTCTCCCCTTTACCTGGTTTCCTGATTAGCTCCTTAGGTGTTGCCTGGTATGGGGACCACATCTCACTGTGGGTGAGCTTAGCAGCATGTTGCACAAAGGATATTTAACCTTCTTTGCTACATCTAGTTTGTATTTCAGTACCACATTACATCACCCTGTGAAAATAATACAAAACCATAATTCCAGCTAGAACACATAGGTGCTTACGAACATACATGACACTTGCCTGTGACATCTGTGCTGTTCCTTCCTCCCCACTGTCTCTTGTCCCTGTTTCTTTGCTGTAGATCACCTGTCCCAGAGCAGAGATGGCTCAGCAGCATGTGTGAGCTCCAGTGTGAAGCTCGGTCATGTAACTGAGCCCCCACCCAGCAGCTGCCTTTGTCTTGATACATCAGAGGAGCCCTTGGTGCTTTATTCTGCTAGCCAGCCTCAGCAGAGGAGTGGTGACAAGCACTGGGGACAAGGTGGGGTGGGAACACCTCGGTTAGTTACATGAGCTGGTACCTGAGCCCTATTAAATAGCTTTCAGCTGTGTTTGTACTACATCTTGTCTGGAGCCAGCATGTGGAGCAGCAGAGCTTCAGAGCTTTGGGCAGCTACAACAGCAAATCAGTTTCTGGTGCATGCAAACTGATAGTTTGTCACCTGTAAACATAAAGAGAAAACAGAAAGGAGTGCACAGAAGCCAGATGAGTACCTGGCAGAAGTCCAGAGAGAATCACAACTCACACAGTGGTCCAGAGAAACCACCACAAATACTTCAGGCAAAAAGATTCTGCCTTTTTTTTTTTTTTTTTTCTCCTTTTGCATCTCTGGTGTGCGTATAGACCACTGGCTTCAAAGTAGTACTAGTAATAAAGTAATGGACATGGTGATTTAACGGACAACAGTAAGAAGAGACAAATGTACAGCAGTGGTGGTCCAAATAGGGATAGAGAAAGAACACTCAGAAAGCTACTTTTGTAGAGAAATGCCACCAGGAGACATATAAGTATGAATCTAATCCACTGACGAGACTGGACAGAGCTAACGATTCCTCCAACGCATAATCCAGATCTGCTTTGGTAATGCAGGAGTATAGCCGTTTTTGTGCAAGATGTTGCCTGTGATGTGGAGGTATACAAAGGAGAATGAAACATTTAAAATTCAAGGCTGTCTGTGTAAGAGGCAGTGTAGCGTGAATGGCCTCATTTGGACCAGATTCCCAAAATTAGGTTTGAGAGGAAAAGCTGTCAGACAGCTAATGACTACTTATAACCTTGTGTTGATTTGAATTCATTTAGATTGGTATAAACAGCAGAATATTGACCACATCTCTTTTAAAACAGGTCTGACAAGACATTATTAAAATTCCCTCTTCCTTAAAATACTTTATGCCCACACCTGAAAAACTAAAAGGAAGAAGTACCATTTGAGGAATGAACAGTTGCACTTAGGAAGACCTCAAGCTCTCATATTCTCTCAGGGCAGGGCTAGGGCAAAGAAATCAGCGTTCGCATTTTCTTCTACCGTGTCTGTAATTCCATTTGCCCAAGATACGGAGGTTGTGCTGCAACACACCTGCGCTTCTGTCAGACACCTCTACCAAAGTCAGCGGATGCTGACACAAGCTATTTTGTTATCATTAAAGTCCATATAGCTTTGCCAGCTTGGCAATAGTCTGCGATTTAGAACGATAAGTAGGCTGGAGTGCCTTGATATTTACAGCCTCAGCACAGTAGATATTTTCCTTTAATTACAAAATCGCTATGGTTACATTAAATGCCAGATGCTTTGTGTTACCTTCCAGTTCCAGTTCACTTCAGTTAATGCCTTGACTAGCACATCTTGACTGAGACACCTTTTTCCTTGTACCCTTTCTTTTCCCAGCTTAAATGTTTCTTTGCAGCAGTTGTCTGTTTGTAACCCAGACCAAAGCAAAAACAAATAAACCAGAGTGGAGACACAGTGGGCTTTGGTATAAGGGGGTGTTAGTTATATCCAGGGGGCTTTCCACACAGAAAAGGTCCCTCCCCTTCTCTTCATGGCCATCATCTGCTGAGAGACAGGAGTTCAGTTCATTCACAGTCTTATCAAACCAAGTTGTATTTTTTAAAAATTTGGAGCATGGTGGTAGCGAGCACGACACCTGTGTACAGGGGCGGGAAACAGGAGGGGAGGCAGCTGCGGTGTTCTTCTTGCCCTTCCGTTCTCCCTGGCTGTTGGTTATTAAGGGTTGTAAACATAGACTACATGGATGGTTTCTGAGAAAAAAAAAAAACAAAAAACAAAAAACCAAAAACCAAAGAACATCCCCCTAAAGCAAGCAAGCAACCAACCAAACAAAAAAGCCACAACAGAAAATAACTTCTCCAAGTTAGTGCAAGCAAATTATAGCAACTCTGTGCCAAAGTGTCATAAGCCCTGCAGTGAGCAGGCATGGCTTTGTCGTGAAGGACCTGTGGTGAGCGTTTCTGTCTCACAGCTATTTCCCTGGCTCACAGTCCATAACTGTGTGCTGTTGTGACTGAAGCCAGGAAAAAAAAATCTCTTTCCTGTCTGTTTTTTACGTTCTGTGAATCTCAGTGGCAGCCCAGAACTAACCTCATGGGCCCTTAGGGAGGTTGGACTGATGAGGTCAGAAAATGATGAGCATTCATGTTTGTGATAATTGTGATTTATTTCCCATGTAAAATTCACTCATCTCAATAAAGATGCATGGACTATTGTTGAGCCTACATAAACTGTTTCATACTCATCAATAAAATGGTTTTGGGGGCATGTTGGGGGTGTAGCTTCTCTGCAACTGGTTCAGTATTTAATTCCTGCTAATGTACACTACAAGATTGTGTCTAATTGAATTTGCAAAAATGTAAAGTGCCATGTAAGGGGAACTCATATATGATTAGATGAATGCATAACCCAGATGCCTCTGTAATTCCTTTCAATGTCATTAATTTGATTTGGTGAATTGTTATTTACAGACTAGTTTCATCTAAAACAAAATAAACCTCAAAGAAGGAACCATGGTAAGTGCTTTTAGGAGTCTGTTGTTTTTCCGTGCAGTAGCACTGAAGAATACTGATATCTCTTCATATCTTGTCTTCAGCCTTGTACCTTCATTAATATCATTACACAGAAATATCACAGCACTGACAAATGACAAACAAAACTAACACAAGAATACCCAGAGAGATTACTGAGACTGGTTTTGTTCACTTAAATATCACTGTAGTCCAACAAGTGTCAGAATCAGTAATCATGAGATCAGGAGGATTTAGGCCTCAATGTATCACAAGTGTACTGATATCATAGCTTGGCATTCTCACAGTCCATTTTTAATTGTTTTGTGTAACTCGCCTCATGTGTGATCATCCAAGTTGCCACAAGAACAAGCAGACAACAGAACCCAGCCCAACCTTTTGTGCAGTCAGTCAATTTGATATATAGAACAAGGGTGCCATTTTTTACATTCCCAAGCTGCAGAGCGAACCTCAATTTTTTAAGCTTTCTCTGGTATTCTGCTTTCTGTATTTTATTCCCCTGGAGACAACGTAGCTTTAACCCTTCCAGCCTGACTGGATCCCATTCAGCTGGATTAATCTCAAATCTGACTCTTATTAATGAACTTGAACTTGGAAACCTGCTTAGTCACAAAATGGGCTCAGGTAGCAGCAAACTCCTGTGTGGCAAACAAGTCAAATGAGCAGAGAAAAAATGCTGCAGGTGCACTTGGGTTAGTTATAAACACTGATGCACTGAAATTATAGAAATGCTTCTTAGAGAATCTGAGGCAGTTTCTCCTCTTGCATTCAGTGGTGTCTACTATCACTGGAAAATGTTGTGTTAAAATGCATTTGTAGAGTGAAACAGTTGGTCCTGAGTTCATCCTGTGTGGGTGTCATTTGCAGCGAATTTTTACTTTTAACTAGTTTTAGCTTTGTCCCATGGTCTGACTGACTCTTAGAGGCCACAGAGGTACAACAAGAAAAGCATGGTTGGTGGGATGACCAGGAAATTTACTCCAAAACCACACTTTGGATCTGAAGTGTAGGTACCTCTGAGGACTGATGAGCAACACACTGCCCAAAAATTAAATCTTTACATGGGAAGCTCAGCTGTGGCACTGGAGTTTCCCAGGAATTAAGACCAGGACAGATGCATTGGTTTGAAGTCAAGATGTAAATAACAGGCATGAAAAGCAGCCAAAGAATGTGCACGAGAACAGAAGATGGTAACAAAAGAAAAAGTCTTAGCTGAAAAGAGGGTTATTTACTCAGAAATGATTAAAAATGTGTGTGGAAAAACTACATGCAAAGAAAATATTTTCCTGAACATTTCGTTATTTTTCCTCCAAAAAGCATGCTGTTTTGGAAAAAAATCCTTCAAAAATAAATGAAATAGGAAAGGCTCTGTCTTAATGAACATATAGCACTTTTCCTCTACATAGGATATCTGAGTGCAGAATTTGTGAACACAAATTATGCTGTACATTTTTTGTCTGCTTTGCCCCTCATTAAGCAGTAAACACTGTGGAAAGAAATGAGCCTTATCTGGTTTGCTACCCGCCTAACCATTATCAGCTGGCATCAGGTAAAGAAATGAGCCTGAAAGAGTGAAGGATAGATGCAGTTGTTGGAATCCAGCGAGGTCAAAGGAGTCACATAGAAGAAAGGAATGAGAAATTTTCTTAACACTTCTTTTCAAACTATCAGCTGTAGCAGCAGAACAAGCGCTGAAGTGTGTTTCGCCTGGGGACTTGTGTCTTGTGGCTGGATTCTCAGGTGTCTAATAAAGTGGAAGTAGTGATCTGAGGTTTTTTCTCTCAGGTAGGCTGTTCATAATGTCTCTGTATCATGTGCAATTTCTGGTGATTGATGGGTTGAGCTAATGCTAGGGGGCCTCCCCACAATGGGTGTGTTTTTAATGACCTTTGCTTGGCAGTCTATTCCCACAAAACTGGTTGGGTCTTAGTATCACTGTGGTTTTGATCTTTGTATCAAATTTGATTGAAATTAACTAAGTGGTTCAAGTATTAGTGGGCTGGGGGTGGGTAGGAACAAGGAGATATACAGGACCAAACACTCAGATACAAAAAGATTTCAGAAGTCTTGTGTCCTTTAGAAGCCAGACTGAAAAATTAAATAGATTAAAGGAACAAGCTCTCAACATTATTTCTAGATTTTTAGCATTTTTCTCTTTCATTTAAATTCTGTTACTAAAGGTTAAATGAAAAATTAAGGATACTGCCTGAAAAAGTGCAGCTGCTGCGTGTCATCAAAATTGAGTGTTTTGCATTAAGTTGTTTGTTCTGGAGTTTGACAAAGAAGCTGAGTTCAACTGCCTCTCCCTTTGAGATCCTCACAGAAATCTGACCATGCATCTTTTAAGGACATGTTTTGATCAAACCCCGTCATGGTACTGGGAACTGAAGAAGAAAATACCTGCTTGACTGAGCTGCCCTTTTCATGCAGAGCGGTGTGGGAGAAGCACACTGAATCAAAGCCTGAGCTCCAGATGCCATGTGCAGTTGGAGATGGCTTCCTGCCAATGAATTTCCAAAGCAAACAAGGAAGAGCAAATTTGTGTAGCTTGAAGTGAAGCCACACAGGGAGGCAGGGAACAGGGTGGTTCCCTTCAGCGTGGAAGGGAATGTTAAATGCTTCAGTATAATGTCATTTTAGCCAGAACAGGGCCTGAAAGAAAGAATATAATTTTCAGCTCTGGTCTTAGGCTTTCTGAGCTTAACCGCGCCAGTAGTTCAATCGAGTTTCAGCTGGGTGATATAATATGATGTTTGTGCCTTCTTTTAAAACATGTCTCCATGACTTGGAGTGGTTTCCGATATCAATAACCAAGCTAGCACTGAAGTATGTTGGAAGTAAACTCTAGATCAAACTAGCTGGGGCCAAACAGACTCAAATGCAATTGGCAATGAACTGTCAATGGCAAGATCTGCAGGTCCATGAAGCTGGCTGTATCAGGTGATAAAAGAAGGTAACTTTTACTGTCTGTGCAAGTGTGTGGAGATTGCATGTAGGAAAACTCTGGCAATAGTGTAAGTAGAAATACCCATTGGTCTAAGACGCTTGCTATGGCTGGTATAGTGAAGGAATAACAGTGTTGAAAATAAACACCATCTAAGAGAAGATTTTTTTTTTTTTGTCGTTCAGACTGTTTGCCCTGTGTGCTTATCAACTTCAGGAGGTGTTTTTTATGAACGCTAAAAACAGTTCCTGCCTTGTCACCTTCTTCATTGGTAGGAGAGCCAACTGCTCTCTTAATCTGGCTGCCACAGAAGCACCTGGCTCTGATTCATGGCTTGGAAACCTCAGTCCTAGTTGTTTGTGGATTTACTGCTGAGGGTTATGGTTACAAAGAAAAATAAATGAACGTATCAGCTCTGCAGCAGTCCATCTGGGAAATTTCTAAATGGGATTGCACCTTCACAGAATGACTGTGGAGGATCACAGATTGAAAATGATGGCTTCGGTTTATTACCTCAGAGGTCTGGGTAGCAAGGAAACTTAGTATGGGATAACAATTTGGTATCTGAGACAGTGATTCATTCAGAGATCATAGCTCTGTTCTGTACCCTCCTCCATCTGGTTATCCATTGAGCTAAAAAAAATAAACCACAGAAACTTAATGAGAAACAAATGTTGCTGCTGAGTTGGTCTGCAGTGGGAAGCTAGACTGTAGAAAATACTTCATTACCATTTCAGTCACATTTTTTTTTAATGATAAATAGTTCTGAGTTCTCTGCTAGTCCACGAGTTTGGGAACATCATCGTAGGACTGATTCGTGTCCCACATGCAGACTCGAGGGAGAAAACAGGCAATTGAATGGAGCAGCATAGTCTCTGAAATCAGAGTGAGATCCTTCCAGTGGCAGATGCCAGCATCTTTGAACACACAGTAGAAAGGATGCATGTTGCTTATCGCACGTAGCAGCACTGCACCTGCAAACTGGGTATGTATGGCTCTCTGATAATTGTTTACCATGACTGCATGGGAAAAGGGGGAATCCAGATACTGCCAAAGTGCTGTGGTCTGTTTCCCTGTGCTCCCTACAGAAGTGTGTGGGATGAATCTTGGGGATCAAAACAACTAGCACATGAAATGAGGTGCTTCTTCAAGCCAAGCAGTAAGGGGCATGTTCTCTAGGCTTTTGGCAGCTCTCTTGGATCCCCACAAGGATTCAAGTGTTAGCTGCTGGGTAAAATAGCCAATGTTATTTAACAGGGGGATGACTGAGCTGCCCATCATGGCTCTGGAGAAAAGGGTCAGAGTGTTAAATTGTGTTGAGCCCCATCTTTCAGTTCATGCTTTTTTCCTTACCTTAAAAAGTATTAAACCAGTGAACCCACTCCAAATCAAGTTTTTAATTTTTTTTCTTTTGTTTTGGCTAGAACTTGCCATATAGATTTTAATCATGCACATGGTAAAAGCAATGCCTAATAATTCTTCCCAGTGCATATACACATATACATATGTTACCAGTACTTGTATGTCTAAGTCTTCAGAGCTGTTTGAGAAAACAGTTATTTCTGAACCCAAAAGTTAGTGCGTCAATTTGCCATTCTGCCTCTGTTCTTTATTTTGTTAAAAATCAAAGAATAACACTGCATTATCTTTAAACTACAGATGTTGCTTATGTTTTTATTCTCACTCTTCTCGTAACGCTGCATAGTACATAAAGTTTTAAATTGTGCACATTGGTGCCACCTGATCTCCACAGTGTCTGTATGGTTTATTTCTATAGCTCTGTCTGCTTAGAGATTGCTTTTTTATGGTGCAATGTTTTAGAGTGGGTTCTATTACAGTTTAAGATGAACTCATTTTAGACAGGGTGTGTATATACATATAACACATTATGTATATGTGTGCGTGTGTGCCCATGTGTGTATTTAAAACAGAGCCGTCAGTTTCCAAGAGTGGAAATATAACCTGAGCACCGCAAGTGTGGATTCAGTGTATTTCTTCCAAGACAATCATCTGAAGATGCGGAGACGTGTTACAGTAAAAAAGCAGCCATGTAACATTTTAGGAGCTTGGTAGGTTAAAGTATATTCGTGATTAATTTGTTACTTAAACAGCCCTGACTGTTCAGTGTGAATTGGGGATTTAATAGCAGCTCCCAGCTGAAATGAATGGTGCTTGCTTGGCTGAGCATCTTAGTCAGCTTTGAAAATTTTAAACCTGGTTGTATCCCTGATGGCATTTTGGGATCTCCAAGGAACAAACCCAACTGTCCTTGCAAGGCACTCCTGCTCAGGCGAAGGCAGACAGGTGATGGCACCTGGTGATCAAAGATGCCAAAGTCATCAGGGAGATCTACAGATACCACTTTGGGAGCTCATTCACAGATACAGCCTGGAGCAGACTGCAAGTCAGTGCCATCTGTGTAATCTCAGAGATGTAAGCAAAGCTGAAGCCAGCTAGATGAGAACATCTAGCTTTTCTAATACATCACAGCCTTAACCACAATATGGAAGTTTGAGCAAGTCTGTCCTTGCCAGATTGTCAACCTCAAATGACAGCTGTCCAAGCAAAGTCTTGCAGCACTGACTGACATGCTGCAAAGAATTCCATACTTTTTCATCCACCTTCATCAGCCAACAAAGGGGCAGAACTTCAAAACCCAGATTCCTTTTTAAAAAAGTTAATCCCTGCAGATCTAGAATGTAAATGTCCAGGCACAGACTAATGACAGAATAGGGGTAGAGGAGGTGAAAAAAAAGGAACTGATGCCATCTTTCTCCCCACCTTCATGTCCAGCTGCTCCAGGTAGCAGTCCTCACTTGGCTGTCACTTATCATTCAGCAGCAGCAGACTGCATTGGAACGAAGCCTTCCCTGCTGTCCCTGTCCAGCACTGTGATGGCATTGCCCCTAGGAGGAATGGTCCTGGGTGAGCTACCTCAGGAGTAGCGCCAGGGCCCTTGTCTTGCTCTTTTCTGAGAGTCAGAGAGAAGCTAGGATTTAACCTATGTGTTGCACACTGATAAAGACAATTACAGGACCCAGACACCTCCCTTGAAGACCCAAACCTGTGCTTCACCCACTGAAGACCCCACTCTCTCCATATGTTCCACTCTGGGAACTGAGGAACTGATTACACTGGAAAACACCTGGATTTTTCAGATTTTTCTGCTCCCTGAAAAAAAAAAGTAAGAGCACACCGTGTTCACAGTGGCCACCTAAACCAGCTCTGTAGGGTAAGCACTGTAGCTAATACTACATTCCTTTTTACCCCATGCCCCTCTGTGTTTCTTCAGCCTCTTCTTTAGATTCTGGATGGTGATGAAGCTGAAAGAAGGAACTTTACACAGTCCAGAACTGTATAAAAATATCTATTCAAGGCTGTAGTGAGAGCATCTGGGCTAGGCAGAAATGTGAAGGCATGCCTGACAGCAATGTAAACTGTATAGTGTCACACAGAGAAGAGCAGCCAAGATTACCCCAAGTGATGTCTCTCTGACATACCACAGCACCACGCAAAAACCTTACTCACTTCATGCTGGCTGTGTTGTGCCTAAGGATCTCCGTTCTGAACTTCACCGTGCAAGGTAAGTGTGCACAGTGTTACCAGCTGTCCCTGGTACACCCACAGCGCCCATCCAAACATACATGCTTAACTGCAGCTAAGTATCATCCTTCATCATAGCCAAACTGTATGGCTTGTTCTGGGAGCTCAGGCAGAAGTCCAAGCACTGCTTACGCTTGAGTGGTTTGCTCTATGGAAAGGACAAAGGCAGCCCTTAGAGGACATCTAGTCTTTCTCAGGAGGAGAGGAAATTCACCCTGCAATTCACTGGGAAAAAGCATCTCGGCTGATGCAGGCAAGTGGGATGCAACTCCTTAAATCTTAGTAATTCCCTGTGAAAGGAAGCACCGGTGATGATACTGTAGACAGTGCGGGAAGGCTGTGGTTTGCTCAGTAAATTTGGATTATTCTTGCACTCACCCTCCACTTTCACATCATTGGTGTCCCTTGGGCTCTGAGGTCCCCTAACATTTACAACAATTTGCTTCTAAAGCACCCAATCCTTTCTTCTCTTAAATTTTTGAGCTGCAATCTGTTATGAATAAATAGCACCTTCACAGAAGGGTTTCAATAGAGAAGCATGTTTTACGCTCTTCTTTTGATCAGCACATGCCCATCAGGTCTGCTGAATAAAAGCGTCAGTGTTTTCTCAGGTAGTTCTTTGAGAAAACTTGATGCTGAGAAAATCAGACCAAACTTCTTTGTTTACACTGACGGCCCTGACTTTTTATGGAGGGACAGTGAGTTAATTTGAGGAGAATTCAGCTTTTATGGGACAATAGGTCAGGATGTCACACAGCATTCTTCCTCTGCAGCCCCATGGCAACAACTGGATAGCAGGAGATAGCTCAGCCCACGAGCCCTCCAGCTCCCAAACAATTAGATGGCAAAATGTGACTCCTTTTCAGCCTTTGAGTAGTTTGGAAGTGACTTTTCAGGCTTTTCATTCTGCCCATAGTGAATGTAAAGAGTTGCACAATAAGCAGTGTCCTTCTGAAGAAGGAGATGTAGAAGCAAAATGGGCACCATGGTTAGGATGACTCCAGGTGGCTTTAAATGTTCCGCAGCCTGGGTCATGTTGTCTGAGCATGCTGCTGGCTGTTGCCTGAGCACTGAGACAGGGGTTTCCTGCTCCACTGGGGAGGTGACCAAGACTCTCCCTGGATATTTTCAGCTGTGGCCCATGTTTGTTTATGCCTGGTTTGGGCTGAACTTTGGACTCCTGCTAGGCCGGGAGCACTTCTCAAGCTAAGGAAGTCCTCGCTGCGCATGCTAGTCCACTCCTCAGGCTGTCAGGCATCTAACTGTTGGGGTTTGGTAGGGGAGGCTTTGGCAGGAGCCTTGCAGATGGTTGTCCAGCATAGAGAGGAAGCTTATTCCTTGCTAAGTGAATCTTTTGGGCCTCAGCTGCATCTGGACAGTCCTCCAACACATGGGCAGAAAATGTAGAGATGACAAAATGTTGCCATGCCCATGCTGTGGTGAGTGGGGTGGAGATGGCCACCTCAGTCAGGTGACTTCCACTTGTTTTGTAGGGAACGGCTAAAGCTCACCCTGAGCTACACAGCCCAGTGGCCACAGGACAAGGGAGGTATGACATTGCTCTGACAGCTGGGGGAAGAGTGGGGAACACTTTGCAGGAGAAAAGCCAGCATTTCTCTCTGAGTGCTTGCGCTGTTTCCTTTCCTTTGGCAGCTGGATCACCATCCTGAGCAAGCGAAATGCAAACTGGTGCAGAAACAAAGGGCGATTTGCTTTCCCTTTGGATTTTACAGCAGCGACTGTAAGCTAATTCACACCCTGTGCTGAACTCATAGATGCATGAGAAGACCACAACAGTATGGTCACATGCTCATTGGCTTCCTTAGCTCTTGAAGGAGGTTACAGGCAAAGTGACTTTTACGATCTGTGTGAGTGTGAAGTGCAGTGCTGCTGCGTTCTGTTTTTGTGTCTGGCCTTCCTGCTCCCTCCGTTCTTTCACTACCGTCTGAGGAGGATGGTTGGACCTGCCCCATAACCTCATACATCAGACGCACTGGAAGGGAACCTCGCTCTGCGTGAGGCCAGGGATGCTCCCAGCTTTGTGTCCACAGTCACACCCCAGGGCACCTAAAACGAGGCTGCTTCTAAATCAGTAGGGAGAGCTAAACACCTTTGTGAGTGGAGAACCTTCCCACCAGTTTTAGACATCAATTGCAGAGGAATCCTTCTCTGGCTGTGCCTTGTCTCTCCCCACTGTCTGTAGAGGATGCCAGCTGACTGCTTTAGAGAAGGCAGCAGCTTCCAGATGGATAAATTTAGATGAAGCTGATCTCCTCCAGAGAGCATAAGCTCACATAGCTGTTGTCTGGTCCTTATGTTTAGTAATGTCTTTCTCCCCTCTCTGGCTGAAGACCACATGGCTCTCCTGCTCTTGGTGGTTGCTCAAAGACTTCCCTCATGCTGGGCAGCTGGTTGAAAAATCATCCAGCTGAGGGCAAGAATGGGAGGTACAAGGCTGGCCGAAAGGAGAGGAAAAGAGCTGGTGCCTGGGAGAGTGGCACAGAAAAGCAGAACAAGAGTCATTCTCCACAGAAATTTTTATTTATCCTAAGTCAGTATGCAAACACAAGGCACAGCTGTTGGCTTTAATTACAGAAACTGTGACTTGGTAGCACTGTCCATTCGTAACCCTCGAATGGAGTATTCTACAACCTTTTACTGTGTTACAGTCTCCTTAAGGATCTTTGAACTTTATCTCAGGAGAACTGGTTGCAAAGACAGCCAGTTTAATCACAAGCATTTTTTCAATTGTAAGCTGAACAGTATCAGTGCAAATATCCTACTAAGAAAAATTGCAAGTGAGTCCCCAAGGTATTAATATACAAGTGCAAATGAAACCAGTAATAAGTATCAGGTGGACTTTATCTGGATCTAAAGAGTGCACTGCAGTAAATAACAGATTGAATAAAGTTATCTACACTTCAAAGAACAGTTTCACTACAAATGAAACAAAATCCCAATAAAATAATCAGATCATAGATTGACACAGTATGAGCTGCTTAATTATCAAGTATTCTAGTTAGGATTTTAGGACCTGAGCATTTATGATAATTGCCTCCATTAGAGCTGCTGCTTTTATTTTTTTTTTTTTTTAAGCAATGAAGGAGTTGTTCTGGTCTACCAGGCACCTGATGTGGATTGCTTATATAGAGTCACAGATGTTTTATTTAAAAGCATGTGTGAAAAGCCTCCATGTATTAAAATAAAAGTTGAAGAGCAACTATTACAGAAGGTGCTTGCATAAGGGAGGGCTTGGCCAAACAGATGGTTGTGTTTTTGGGAAGTTGAACCTAGGAGCATTGCTCAGGGATGCTCTTCTTCTTTACAGCACACTGATGTAGCCTCAGTGCTACCTGGTGCATTCAGCTTTTTTGGCAGACCCCAGCTTGACTGTGTGTTGTTCTTTGCCGTAGTGCACCTTAGTGCAAGGAAACAGCCCGAGACCTCCATTTACAGCAAGGGCAGTAGCAGAAAGTGCTTGGAAGTGGATCTGGCAGCTGAGCAGTTTCCCACATGGATGGAGCAACAGGGCTTTAAGCAGCACCCCCACTAATCTCCCCTGCCCCTCACTGCTGCACCTCTGCAGGGTGAGAAACTGCCCTGCCTTTCTGCCCCACTACCTTCCCCGCTTCATATGCCCTGCTTACAGGGCATCAATTTTAGTGAGATTTCCAGATAAAGCTTCTCTTTCCTTACAAACACTCTTTGCCTAAATTAAGGACAGTGCTGCATGAAAAAGGCAAGAAAAAGGGAATCTTATAGAGGAACTGGGATCTAATGCAGAGCACAGAAGACAAGAGCAAATCTGCTGCCGAATGTTTCTTGGTACTGGCCAATTTCTTACAAACCATAACAAACTAACCATATGCCAACCTCTGTATGGTTTGGTTTGTGAAAAGGAGGGGGGCTCCCATTCTGCACATGTTCACTTATATGAGCAACTTCTTGTGTTTGTGAACTGCTAGGGAAGCTACATACAATTGTAAAACACCTTTAATGTGTAGGAACTGGACCTTTTTATAGCCAGATTTCTTTTGTTGTCTGCTGAGAAATCTTCATGCATTAGTTTCTCCATGTTGTCTCAGAAAAGGCTGCATAGCCACACAGGCAATCTTTGCCGGCTTTCCTGCAGCTCTTCTTTCATGTGCTAATGTAACACGGGGGATCCTGACAGGCCAAGGGGTCAAGTTGCTCTCCAGAATCTGCTCTGCAGATTCCACATCTGAGTTAAAATTCAGACCCTCACATAGCACAGGTGTCTGTTCTGCCCAGGTATCCCTCTGTGGCAGGGGGAGTGTGCAGAGCTCTCCCCTCTCTCTGGACAGGCAGCTGTGCACTTCATTCTCCCCCAGGTGCCCTCCGGACTGAAGCCTGTCTCTCACCATTGCTGAACCTCCCCACCCCTGCTGTCCTCAGCTGTGTCTGCAACATGAATTCGCTCATTTTTCCAAGAGGTCTGCGGACGCACAAGAGCAGCTTGGGGGCAGACGGGAGAGATGTCCATAGCGTGGTAAGGGTGATCATAGAATCATTTTGGTTGGAAGAGACCCTCAAGATCATGGAATCCAACAGTTAACCTAACTCTGGCACTAAACCATGTCCCTAAGAACCTCCTCTACATGTCTTTTAAACACCTCCAGGGACAGTGACTTAACCACTTCCCTGGGCAGCCTGTTCCAATGCCTGACAACCCTTCAGTGAAGAAATTTTCCCTAATATCCAATCTAAAACTCCACTGAGGCAACTTGAGGCCATTTTCTCTTGTCCTGTCTCTTGTTACTTGGGAGAAGAGACCAACCCCCTCCATGTTACAACCTCCTTTCAGGTAGTTGCAGAGAGAGATAAGGTCTCCCCTCAGCCTCCTTTTCTCCAGGCTGGGCTGGGCTGCACTATTTTTGTGTGAGCAGACACAGACATTGCATGTGACCTATAAGGCCCACGGTGATAGAAAAATGCCTTTGAGGTGCTATTCAGCCCTCTGTAGACTCTGATAACCCATGAACTAAACTGCCCATTGCTTATAAAATGAGCCCGTGGTGAACAGGCACAAGGGGCACCATTCAGACCCCACTCCGAACCCCCATGACTGGAATAGCCCCTGCCTGGCCACAAGCATCCAGAAAAGCAGCATGTTAGGTGGGAATTAGATGGGAGCCAGCCCATCCCAGAGATGGGAATCAGGAGGCCCTTGCTCCCGGCTTGCTTTTCCTGAGGGGCACCAGTGTGCTGCAGGGAGAGGGTCATCACTGTTCTGTCCTTTCCCACACCTCTTACTGCTCACTTTGTGATGAGATTTTTTGTGTTTATTTTTCAAAATGAGCCTTTCATTCAGTCCCTGCTGCAGGCAACTGGAAGCCGTGTGTTTTGTTGCTGTGGGCAAAACTAAGCCCACCCATGGTGCTAACCCAGGCCCTTCAAGTCTGGATGAAAATCAGGTCCTACAGCTGGGTCCGCCCCAGATGTGCAAATGGAGTCCTAGCATTCAGTCCAAGTGGTTGGATTAAGTTAGTGGATAATTTAATGGAAGTTCTAATCCCTTATGGTAACAAGTCGTGTGCAGCTTTATCTTGTAATACTTTTACAGCAAATGTAGAGCTCCTAAAAGCAGTTCTGCAATTCCCTGGCCACTGTAATAAAATTCCTGTCCTCTGTGGCTATTACAGGGGAGAATATTCCAGATTTCTTCTAGTTGGATCTCTGGGAAACCTGATGACAGGGTGATAGTGTGACCTGAGCATCTGGGGATGAACAAGCAGACATAGAGTCCTGGGGCTGGGAGAAACATAGTGTCCTACCTGTGTTGAAGGACAAAGCATCTGGGCAAATGGCCCTTCATTCATGACAGAAAAAACAAGCCAAACCAAACCAAACCAAACCAAACCAAACCAAACTAAACCAAACCAAACCAAACCAAACCAAACCAAACCAAACCAAACCAAACCTACTTTGAAACACCCTTCCAGTGGGAAAATGACAGAGAGAATTTCTGATACAGCCTCCTTTTCCTTCTCTGCCAGCGGCTTCATCTAGATGACTGCCCCTGCAATATCCATCTGTTCTAATGATCAGGTACTTACAAGCTAAGTAGTGCAAATTTTCACATTTCAGACTTCTAATGCATCCAGAAATGTAATAGAAAAGTGTTCCTCTTAATGCTCTACCTCAGGTAGAAATGAAGAAGACCTGAAATTAATTCTTAAAATATAATTTTATGGCTTAGCATAGCCCAGATGAACCATGCATCTCTGATCATATTATGTAAAATACTTAGGCCTCCCAGGACAACTTGAATCCCCACACTTTGTCAGTTCTCATGTGCACAAGAAAGACATTAAACTTAGTGTTTCCCCGATATTTGTGGCACATATATTTCTACAGGTTGAACTCTGTGTGGGTGTGTGGTGCCACTCATTGATTCTTAAGGATCAGCTAAGCTAACTGTTCTCTGGTTATCAGTTTTGCCCTGGTAATCTTCAGCTGCTCCTCTCTTGTTACGTAGGATCAAGGAAGCTTTAACTGTGGAAACTTATTTTTATGAAGGTTTGCTTGACTCTCAGCCATAGGAGAGCATAGTGAGACTGTGTGAGATCAACTACATGTGTACTTGTTCGGAAACCTTAATTTGAAGAGAATCATGTGGTTCTACATATTTACCTTTGCACTGGGTCGCATCATAAGATTTTACCCAAGCAATGTCCTTAAACAAACACTGCCCTCAAGGCAGGGATATGAGCAACTCAATCCATTTGATCTGCAAATCAAAAATGTTTGAGGCAAGCAGATGTTATGTGCAAAGCAGGGCGCTTTTTTAGAGACTATGTATATTCTCTTATTGTCTATCAATACACTAACATTCTAGTCAGAACTGAAACAGTATGGGTAGATGCCTTCTTTAAAAGTACAGCGGAGTCATTATCAGTGATGTGGGTGTTTTATAGTGCTCTCCTATTTCCAACATTCGGCATGAACACTGCTCAGAAATCTGCATATCTTTATGCCCTGCTATGACATGATGCCAAAGCATCAACATTTCTAGAAATTTAAGAGAACAATGAAGTGTTGGGGGACAGGTTTGATTAATGTATGCTTCCCTTGATTAGAAAATTAGGTGGGTTATTCACCTCATTCAATGAGGAACAAATCTTCCCTCTGCAACAGTCTGCTCCAGTGGGACTCTTGCCTGGGGAAGGACTTCTGAGTTTTTCTGTTCAGAAGGAAGTTATTCCTTTTACTAGATCAGAAAACCATGCAGTTTTGTGTGCAGCAATTAAATATCCCTCTCACTGTGCAAGAGACAAACCATCACTTTAGATTAGTTCTCTTTTAGTTGTTTTTCCCTTTTCCATTAAAGTAATTTAACCTCATCCCTGCCTGAGAATCCTGATTTGCTCTGTGCGAGGGGAGTGGATATATGTGTACTTACTGAATATGTGTCATGTGCTATCCTGTCACAGAGCATTAGCGAGCAATACTTTTAAATAGACTGCAGGCCCCGTTTTGCTACCAAAAGGCAAGATGTGTGTATGTAGGAGGAGGGAAAATATATATGAATTACGAAAATTTTGTATCTCTGAAATGTGGTTTTACAGCTGTCAGAGTATATGTAATGTTTGCAGCTTATT
This sequence comes from Streptopelia decaocto, assembly GCF_964273445.1. Taxonomy (NCBI): domain Eukaryota; kingdom Metazoa; phylum Chordata; class Aves; order Columbiformes; family Columbidae; genus Streptopelia; species Streptopelia decaocto. The sequence continues at coordinate 93,391,496 of NC_138663.1, forward strand.
ATTGCCATATACAAAGTGGTTCCATAGCCTGAGGAACAACTGACTTGAGCTGCATAAAAAGCACCCACGATTGTATTCATGCCCTTTCTACACCAGTGTTGTACTTCAGAGAACAGAGAAATTTCAGAGGATAGGCAGAAGAGGATGAACACAGATTCCCAGCAAGTTGTGGGAACCAGGTGGAGCATGCCAGTAAAATTAACCACATCAAAACTAACTTGGACTAGAGAAAAATGTCCAGAAGTATCGTTCTGTATTTAGAAGGCCTTCAAAAGGAGACCAGACACTGTTTCATTGGTCTTGTTGTGGTTCCTTACACTCACAAAGTCTGGTTTTCACTTTTCTGACATGGGCATGAATGTGAGATTGGAAAGAAGAGGATGCATCAATTTCAAAACAAGGGAACTTTTTGTCCAGCAGCTCTCCTGTCTAAATAAGGTGGTCAGTTACCAAATGTCTTGAAAAATTTTGGGATAGTCTCAACGGCTGTTTACTTGCTGACACCCTTACATGCAAAGTCATAGTGAATTCATGTTCCAGTAGAACAAAATTGTTTTCTATTTTGTCACCATCTTGAATTTAGACTTCAGACTCACAGCTCCCATTGTGATGTTTTTATAAGAACTAAAGGTTCTTATCAGTAACTTAAACTTTAAAACAGTCTGTCTGTTTGGAGAACACTCTGAGTTCCACTGTTTTTCCCATTTTGAGGCAGAATGACCTTGTTACAGGTGAAGTCGATTATAAGCTGTAGGAAGCCTCTCAAACCAGTGGACACCTTCTACACAGGAGGAAGAAGAAACCCTCTGGAAGCAAAACTACTGTAATTCAGTAAGTGTTAACCTCACGTTGCATATGCTGACAGTTCTTGACCACTTGCAGGTCAAGGAATCAATTGCTATAGAAAATTGTTGACAATTTAAGCTAATGAATAAATTTAGGGTCATGATCCCTTCAACTGAATTACTTGGGGAATGAATTTTACTGAATGGATAATTTTCTCAGATTCACTGAAGAAGTGACATAGAAATTGTATTGCTATCCATCACCAGAACAGAAGAGAAACACAAGCTTTATGAAACCACAGTCACTGATGTCAAAGGGACCTAGAAAAAAATCACCTCAGCCTCCCAGTAGATCCCTGGTAAAAGATAATATGGAACAGAAGAGTAGGTAATGACAGTATCAGCCTTAAAAAGTAGTTCTTGCCAAGCACCGAGGTTTCATTTTAGTTGTGAATCTGACCCAAGCTTCATCCTATCTACATGCAAAAGATCTTTCCTCGAGTCAAATTGTACTTCAAGCTATGCAATAGGCAAGGCCATCAGGGGGAGTCACCACCACTCAACTTTCAGTCTTGCAGCTAACCCTGCTGTCTAGTAGTTGGGCATGTGGTGACTTGAGCCGGACTTACTGTATGAACATCTGTCCTAGGTTGTCCCACTTAGACATAACAAAGCCATGTTTTAAAGAAGTTTTCCATCTGCAATCAAAGTATCTCTGTGAACCTGTAAGCTGCTGCTTAGAGGATCTGTCAAAGCAGACTAAGCCAGCCTACTGTCAGTATGCTTATGATCAATTTATAGAGCTCTGAAACCTCCTACATGAAAACATTTAAGTGGCCACAAATCAAACTTGAAAACTTTCATTATAGAGAAATGGCCATCTTTATGCCCTCGTACTCCCCCAGTCATCTTTAGTAGCCCCCCACAGAGACGCCACCTATTCTTATTTTCTTTAGTCTAGGATGGCATGAGCTTAAACTCATAGTGTGCCCATTACTTATCAGGATCAGAGCAAGAGGCAGAAATGAGACAAAAAAATGTCTGTCAATGCAAAAATAGATGCCACATCTACATTGAGGCAGAGAATCGAGGTAGATAAAATCAATCGTTTCCCCAAACAGTCTTGAAAACTGTCAAAATAGGATGCATAGAATAACGATAAAATCAAATGCTTGCTTTCTTCCTGGTGTATCTGCCTGTTTCTGCAATTCAAAGTTGTCTTCCAGACTACAGAAAGTTGTTTTTGGTTCTCCATCAACATAATCGCTAGTGCTCTTCACATTCCCTTAAATAACTAGTTGAAAAACATGTATCTAGGGCCTTCTAATGAAGCCTCTAGATAGTCTATTGTAGCCTACAAAGCTTTTAGGAAAAAACCCTACCCTTTCAAACTGATTTGCACAGTAGGGCTTTTTTTCCTTGCAGAGTGTAGGTTTGCTTGTTTTTCTAGGAGAGGATATTTCTATCTACTGATGATAATTACCAGGCATTACTAGGCAGCTGCAGTATCTGGTTTCAGAGGCCACTGACTTCTGAGGTGGGGATGGCTCCTGGTTTATATATGTGTACATACGTATCTATCTATGTACATATACATATTTCAACAGTGTGAGGATGTGGTTTGATGATGCGTTTAAACCCAAGCACATCTAGTACTCAGTAAAAAATGCCTTGAAACTACAATACAAAATGCCAATTGTGTATATACTCCTTCTACCAGTTTCAAAGGTGTTCAAAGTGTTTCGATGCATTAATTTTCTGTTAGTAGACTTTATACTGGAGAAGTATTACTTGTCCAAATCCAAACATCCACAGTTATTGCAACAGTGTTTGCCACTCTTTCTTGCTCCTGCTTATTGCCAGCCCTAATCATGCCCTCCAGCTGTCGCAGGTTTTGAGTCCTGTGCTTTCACTTTCTTTTTGCTGTTTGCCTCTGCTGGGCTTTTGTTGGTGACAGCTTCTGCACTGAACTTTGCTTTGCAGCTGATGTCCACAGCACATCTTTCCTTGGTTGCCTTTCTTTGAATGAGACTTCGTGTCTTGTATTAGACTTCTGCACCACTGAAAGACTTTGGATTTTCCAATATACCTAGTGCAACAGCACCTTGTTACCAGCACAAGCCATCCCATGCCATATATACAACATTCTTGTCTTCCTGATCCAGTCTTGCCCAAGTCCAGACTGGATAGAGATAGAGGTATTATTGTTAGTCCTGCCAGGGCTCTGGGTAGGAGGGCTGTTTTGCCACTTTCTGAACACTTGCTGCAGAAATGCTCCAGCAGGAGCAGTGAGAGAATGGCACACAGGCAAGGCTACCTCTCCTTAGAGGACCTACAAGAGGGCTGAAGTTGTCAGTGGCCAGTCTGGCAGCAAGACAGGAAAAGCTTGCCTGTGCTGCAACAAGCCTGACTGCAGCCTGAAAGATGAGGAGGGGCTGGTTCCTGACTTCAGCAGTGGTTCAGGAACAGAGACAGTCTATGGGATCCACCAAAAAAGGCAAATCCAAGGATAAGGATCAGAGCCTCATGGGAGACAAGGCAAGAGTTGTTTTGGTGTCTCCTTAGTTACCAGGTGTCCACAGGAAAGTCCTAAAATGGGGGGCAGAGCCACTAGCCAAGGTGAAAGGCTCATTTTCCGTGTTTTCCCTACCCTCTTTAGAACATTTTTTAAAAGTATAGCATCGTGTTGATAGCTCTGTTACTACTGCAGCTGCTCCTGACTATACAGCTTCTGATCTCTGACTAGAGTCAGGAAGTTCACGACATTGGTCTTCTGCCCCAAAAGATGTCCTCAGCACATGTACCTGTAGGCCCATTGCAGCCGCTGATACCCAACATCTCCTGGGAAAGTCTGCCTGCCCCTCTAGCCTCAGGTTCCTGGCAAATCCAGCTGCTCATGTTTCTTTGGCTGGTGTTGTGAGACACACAGAACAGCAATTAAAAAATTGAATGCAGACGTGTGTGAGTACACATACAGGCACAACAATGATGATGGTTTGATGAGGAAAAGGCTTTGATGAAGTGAAACTAGCCTGAGACTATACCTGACACTTCCTGATCCTCACCAGGCATTCATCCAGACTCAGTTCATGTATCATTGGTCACACAGTGGCACTGCAGCTCAGCATGGTGCCATATTGCCCCCTGTATCGGCCCTGAGGTGGACAGGCTTCTCTGCTAAGGTGTCCTACTGCCCAGCTGTCCAGAGTTTGGAGACCAGTTCTGCCCATGCTGGGAACCAGACTGTCTCTAAGCGCCCAGAGGCAGCTGGTGTGTCTCGTCCCTGTTTGTCTCTCATGTGTGTCCAGGTGGTGAATCAGAGGCAGTGAGACCTTTGCAGAAAGACATCTGTGTGCAGAGCTAGCCCAGGCAGCAGAGAGATGCTAGTGGCAATCATCCTAAAATAGCCCAGGGGAGGAGCACAGCTGGGGGGACGACAGTGTCTGCTTTCGTTTTCTTGCTTGAGGAGCATAGAAACCTGTGGTTGAAACCAGGCAGCAAGAGCCAGGTGTGCACCTCATCCTGGAGGCTGGCTGTTCTCTGGTGGCTCAGTGGTAAGAGTTTACTGGGGGAAGCAGGGGCTACCTGGTTGGCCATGGGATTGTGTTCTGGGTGAATGCTATTTATAGCTCAAAGCAAAGGTTTCTGGTCTTGCTGTTGTATGCCATAGTTGTGAAGTGGGACAGACACTGGGTGATACTTCAGGTGGTGAAGGCATAATACTGAGTGTTGGAAAGTGAACCCCTATATCTTCAGTAACTGATATCCCTCATACCTTTAACCATCCTCTCCAGATGCATTTGCTAGACCAAGTCAGTAATGCACCACCAAGTCTGCCACAGACCATGTATTGGAGTAATGGAGGTGAGATGCAAGATGCACTGTAAGATTATCAGGATTTCTAGTCCTAGTTGCTAAACTGCGTCCATTTCTTCTCCCTTGCTGCTCTCTGTCCTCATGTTTTCCAGGTGCAAAGTTGTTTGTATTTTGTTTTGTTTTGTTTTTGGGTTTTTTTGGTTGTGTGGTGTTTTTTTTGTTTTTGTTTTTGTTTTTGTTTTGTTTTGTTTTGTTTTCCCCATGGTTTGTACTTCCTTTTCATTAGGTCTTTTTAATCTCCGCTTGTACTTAAACAACATTGAGATTATTATTTCTGAGGATGGGATATGAAGGACTGCAGAAAGCCTGAAACAAAAGGAGATGCATAGCAAGAAACGCAGGGTATGCAGAAAGACTGTGACTGTTTCCTTCTCATTTCTGCACAGAGTTATAAACAGCAGCCCCAATGGGTGTCCCATAAAGTAATTAGCTAGGACTTCCCCAAACATCAGTGGTACATGCTGGTACAGAGAGTGCTGGTCTCCCCTGATAAAAGTCCCATCAGCTGTCTTACCTTCCTGGTGCCATAGATATTGTTCAGGACTATTGTTCAGGTGAAGAGGATGCAGTTGAGACAGTCCTGTCTGACCCTCCGTCTTATTTGAAGATCAATAACACACTCAGAATGACACAGACATTGCAAAATTCATTGTAACAGAAGAACTCTGGCAGTGTGTGAGGTTGCAGGGCAGCAGGCTAGACGAAGTTTGGGGCAGCAAGTGGCCCAACTCTGGCTCATACTGGCGTAAAATGACAAGGCTGCATGATCTCACTAATTTGGCAGTGACCTTTTGCAAGCCAGCCACATCACTGCAGCTTGAGATGTTCTGCTAAGTGATCCAGTAATACAGAGCTGGCACTAGGGCTGCAGTGGCCTGAGTAATGGGACCTGCAGAAATAAATCTGCAATTTACTGAAGTTTTGTTTGTGTGGAATGCTTGCATGGTAACATGAACACCCCTTGTTTCCTTTCCAAAACAGAAGGATTTTTCCTCAATTGCATCCCTTCCTATTCTGCTTTCCCTTTCATGTTAAATGTGCTTCTAACTAACTGTCAAATGGAGTGACTCTGCTCTGATTTATCACTAATCCACACAAGTTTTCTGGAGTAGAGACACACCCTTCCTATGTATTCTTTACGTAACTGTACAGGGAATTGTGAACAACTACACATCTGAATATGACACAGCTCACCCATTTCTTCAACCTCAAAGGCATTCATTGTCACCCGTATCCCTTGATCCCAAGTTTTAACTTTCACCCAAGTCCAAAGAAAATATCATGCAAAATCCTGCTTCTACCCACCATTGCTTGTGATATCATCAGGTACTACACCAGGAATGTTTGTTGCTTCTGTTTCCTTGAGGTGGAGATGGATTGCTACCTAGAGAGTTCTATCAGCTCAAGGGGTATCCGTACCTGACCTGTGCTCTTCTGAAGAGCGAACTGCCCAGTTAAAGACACAGTAACCACCTGTGGACTTTGCAGTCCTACAGAAAGGACGGGCAGCTAGTTTCTTACAGTTCACCTCCATATTGCCTTCCTATGCTCTTCGCCAGCTAATTTATCTACTTTTTTTTTTTTTCTTTTTTTTTTCTTCAGTGTTATCTAAATTTAAAGTAATCTCCTTTCCCTACTGGGTGCAGATTAGGGACCATTTGGAGAAGTTATCTTTGGAGTTGTACAGGTCATCTATCATTTCTTTCACACCATTCAATACTCTACTGACCAGGGCTTAAGGGCTCATCTTTCCTTAAGTATTGAAGTTACAAATATTAGAATGAATAGACAAATGGACTTCTGGGATATGTTATAATCAGTATGCTCTTCTTTCTCCACCTTTCTCAGGTCCTGAATAACCTCCAGTTTCTGCAACTATAGGAATGAAGGGGAAAATATTCAAAGATTCATTTATTCTTCTCAGAAGAGGAGGAAACAGTCCTAATGCAAACCATTTTCATCTTTTCTGCCTCACTAAAAGATACAAATAAACTGGAGCTTTGCTTTCTGTCACTTGCCTTCCTTTCTCTGGATTATGCTTGTCCTCTGTAGCAGTTTTTCCTTCAAATGGGTTTATAATAGTAAATGGTTTGTTGCATAATGGCATATAGCTGGATCATCAGGCAAGAGTATTTAAGAGGTCATGCCTAGTATCCGAAGTAGAAGGCAAATATAAGGCTCAACTAACAGTGAGATCACCTAGCAACAAAGTACAGTACTGGCTGGCATAGTCTGTTGGGTTCCAAACCCCTGGTCTGTATTTCACTGAAGAGTCCTAAGGAGTTTCATGAAGATAAACATAATATGGTTATAGAGGAAGTCTTCAAAATGCACAAAATGTGACAAAGGGGATTTTCCTGCACAGAACTTAAGCTAATGAGTTTGAATTTGGAAAATTTGTATTTCAGAGTGACATCTAATTATGCTTTGGGATCCCACTGTCTCTCTTGTGAGGGCAACAAAAGCCTATTTTGTGAAACTGTATCCCTATAGATCTGTCTGGAGGCTCCAGGTTCACATGGCTCCAGGTTCACATGGAAGAACTTCCCCTCACGGGCTGGAGGGTTCATGCCAGATTCTTTTCAAATGCGCCTCAACTGAATCCCACTGGTTTAGAAGTGCCCTCATAATATTTCTGGTAAGAAGAAAAAACAACATGAAGCACAAGCTCCTGCACCTATAGCTCAGTTTCTTACCCTTCGGTTCTGACTCAGAAGGGGACAGTTAAGCAGGTGGCTTTTGTGAGTGTAGGAGAAAAGAGAAGCTACCCAGAATATTCAAAGCCCTCCAACAGGGATGTGAAGTATTAGAGGAAAAGAGCCAGGGAAGCACTAGATAGTGAGGATGGGGATGGTCTGGTAAGCATATCAGTAGCTTTCCTGCAGCAGGATGACATTTTATGAAAATGAAAAAAGCCCCTTTATGATTCCCCTACCACCACCCCCAGCAATAAACTAGATCTCACAGATGAATTGCTGATAGTGTTCCTCTCCTCCTTTTACATATAATCCTACCCTACAACTGGATGTTTCTAAGTATGGAATTCAAATATTAAAAGAAATAAAAGTAGAAAAGTGGAAGAAAGATGGATAGAGGACAAGAGTTCATGTTATTCAATAGGATAATCCAAGTTGCCTAGACAAAACAGATATTTGTTGACATTTTGTCCCTAACACCCTGTCCTTTCTACTCATTCTTATCCTGCCTATAACTAATAGCTGTCTGTGTAGAGATCTCTTAGGATGTAGTCATTATTATTTTGCTGTAAAACACCCATGGGATATAGGATGGTTATTAAAGAACTGCTTAGCTTAGGGGAAGATTTCTTTGAACAGTTCTTTGGAAATTGAGGAACATCCTACCTAATTGCAGCTATGAAGGACTTTTAAACATGGTAGTAAGGTTGTAACTACCCATGCAAGAAATCAGTCAATTTAAGGAATCTCATAGAAACATTGGTGTTGGTCATGTTGCTTTTCAAAACTCTCTTCTCTCCATCACTCATTGTAGAGGGAGTCTGGGGACGAGCTCTCCTTATTTCCATGCCTAAAATTAGCTGGAGTAAGCTCCCTTTGGGTACTGTGTGGTTGATTCAGTGCTAAATCAGTTTTTCTGGATTTTATTTGTTTTCCTCCTCCAGGACCAAGCCCACTGCTACTGCTTTTGCCCCTTTCCTCCCCTGCATACCCTGCATGGGGACAGGTGTGCATGTTTTATTCATATCCTGGTGTTATCCTTCTGCCAGTACAATTCCTCCTTTTCTTTTTTTTTTTTTCCTCCTGCCCTCAAGTTAGTGTACAATATCAAGTGCATCTGTTGTTTATTGATTTATATAGTACTCTGAGATTACTCTACAGAAGCCTTTTACAAGCAGGGAACACTTCATTTATAACTAAAATACTGGGATTTCTCAACCGGAACACAGCAGCCGGATAACAGCACCAGTAATGCATCTCAACAGCTCTCCGAGAGAAACTGAAGAATACCATATCTAATTGAAGCAACAAGGGATTGTTAACTACTGTGGGAATAATGTTAATTGCTTATGCTGGAAACTGGCCAGGATGCTAGGGTTAACATTTCTGCTCTTAGAAAACACATGCTGGAACCTCTAAATGGCTACCTCTAATTATAATTACCCCAAATAACACTGCTGAAAACACCTTTTACTATCAAATTACACCATCAACTCTATTATTATTAATGTATCCTTCAGACTGCTCTTTTTTGCAGTCTGCTACACAACAAAGTAATTCATAGAATACTAATAAAGCTGTACCTGAACTACTTTAAATCAGTGGATTTGGCATGAAAAAAGTCCAAAATGAATACAATGCCAGTTCCAGGTGAGTTTTATTTGTAGCAAAACTATCAGAAATATATAACTTGAAAAGAGAAATAGTGCAAATGGGTAGGTGGATTTGGCTTGTGAATTTAGCTCTACTGTCCTGAGTCTGTAAAGAAAGGAAACAAAGAGAAATCTTTCATCTATCATGTTGTACAGTGGTTGAAAAGATTCCTCTAAACTTGGGAGATGAGTTAGCATAGCTTAGGTCCATCTGAATTTTATCCATCAATTCCTGCCTACTCACATATGAAGAATTGTATCTGTGTTTGCCCCAGGGAGGCTCACAGCCAGAGAAGAATTTGCACCTTAACATTTGAGCTTCATGTATGCATTTAGACATACATGATCAAAATTATTGCAGTTTCATTAACTACCAGTCAGATTCAGCTGAGGAAAATTTGACTCATAATGTCTAAGTTTGAAAGATAATCACCAATGGCATACAGCAGATGCCTTTAAATGTGTTTTCTTCTACTGCTTCTCCATTAACCATCATTTAATCATGTATTGCATATCTTTAGACTTAAATTAAAAAATATACTTCTTTAGGTCTAAAATCTCTATCAGTTATTTTAAATAACAGTCTATGCAGAAATAGCTTCCCAGAAGCGTAAGAAATGCGGGCAGACATGTTCAAGCATATACCATCACCATATTCAAAATCACAGCTCCTCTGACTTTCACCCAAAACTTCAGTGGTTGATAGCTTTGGCAGCAGGCTCCAAAGCTGGTGAGGTAGGGCTTCTGTCAGACCCAGGGAAGAAATGGCAAATCCCATCTCCCTGTCATGCTGCAGAGCCCTCACTGCCCCTTGTGCAGTATCAATTGCAGCTTTTAAAGCTTTTAAAAACAGCCAGGAGGGGGTCACCCCCAAGTAACATCATTTTGCTAGAGGCAGTGCTTCAGAGGCTGCCAGGAGATCACACGGCCACCAGCATGGAGGAGAGGGGCAAGGATAGATGTCCAGTGTCAGTGACACTGCTGTGAATGTGGTCTTTTAAACTTAGACTTGGGGTTTCTGCAAAAAATACAGTGTGTTTCAAAAAGGTGGACCCAACTTGAAATCACTGTATCTCTGCAACCATGAATTCAACTATCTTCTCGATATTGTCTATACAGCAGGTGGAAGGAACATAGAACATTTATAAAAAGGTTACTTGATAAGTCATTAAACCATTTGTAAATTTTTGTGTAATTGTAATGTGTTGCCACTGTGAAATATACTGCTTGGAAATTGGGTCCGTCTTCTTGAAACACCCTGTATGTTCAACATGAAGCATGTAAGTATGCATGTTGTCCCTAATGGGACCGCTCCCATGCCTGAAGTTTAGTGTGTCTGTAACTACTTGAAGGAATGAGGCTGTAAGTTTTAATTTTGCCAGGATGTCAGTAAAAGCTTCTGCTAAAGCAGCCGGCGGGAGGGAGGTCTGGGTGCTGACAGCCCTTCCAGTGACTCACTGCAGCATCTTTAACAAGTCACTTGCCCCCTGGCCAAGTCCCTGTCGGTAAAAGAAGCATAATAGAGATTCACACTCTCACACTTGGAAAGCAACACCCAGAAAGAGTAACCAGCTTGCTTTCCTGAGGACACTGTCAGAACAAATCGGGTGATCTAATAGCAAGAGTTCTAACAAACTCTCTCTCCCTAAGAGTGTTGCCTCTCTTGTATCTTTAACTGATCATGCCTATGACAATAATAGAAATACTCAAAAGAGATTATCCTGAGATCTGGGGAAAATTTAGCCCACATCCCACCCTCTTGCTTTGTTGTTCTTAAGATACCAGTCAGAAGCATCAATATGTGCAACTAACATCTTTCCCCTGAACAAATCTAAGCTTATGCTATTATCTCCTGTATTCACAGATTTTCTAAGACATGGGTTTGCTTTATATGAGTGTTTTTATAAATTATTTCCTTCATTTCTGCAGAGCTAAGAGATCTATGTGATGAATAATAGTCCTGTATTTACAGAATTTATATTACCAGTAGTTGGAAGGATGGATGTTCCAGTCTGCTGAAGATTTTGAAATCTGATTTGCTTCTGAAAAGGAATAAACTTGAGTGTTTTAAGGCTTCACAGAGAAGGACTTTGGAAAAAATACTTCAGATAAATACAGAGAATTCAAAAGAGTGGAATAGTTTATGTCAGTGCTTACTTGTTTTTCTATATTAAAATATATAATAAAAGGTAAACATAATTGGAGAGGAAATTCATTTGCGCAGTTAATGAGGCATTTTATTTATGAATACAATAACAGAATGAAATAAAATGTTGCATAGTCCAAGACCATATGGCCCTATCAAAGTTTCTTTATCCAGTTCTCTTGGGAAAGATGCTTAAGCCAATAAATAATGTCAGCCTCAAATGCACAGATATTCACAAGCCTGCCTCAGCTTGCAGAGGTGGGAGGCTGTTAAAGCCCCGTTCTTTTAACTGATATGCTGAGCTTGACTTGAAATTTCCTGAGACACTACAAACATGCAAACCTCGACTTTTCAGGCTGGGTTTCAGGCTGTGTAGGTAGCCAGCAGCCCTCCCAGTGCCAGCACATCTCTGGGGGATGCTGCAGGCTGGCAGGGACAGTGGGGCAGCAGCAGTGCCTGGGTCAGTGTCGACAGTGGAATGGTGCTTTTGGTGTCCGTGGAGGTTGTTGTCATTCCTACCACAAAACACCCACCTTCCGGGGTGCATGACCATAAGAAAGATGCATTGGAGAAGCCATGTGGCTGACTCCTGACTCCATGTAACATAGCCTGGAAAAGGGTGAGGTTTTGGAGGAATATAGATGTTTGGCCACCAATTTGTGCTGCCACAGTTGAGTAAAATACTTTTGGATGGAGCTGTGAAGTTCGCTGCTCTGCATTGATGTGGAGATCCCCAGGGAAGAGCTGAAGCTCTTCCAGTACTGAGGCATGCTGCTTGGGCTGATGGAGGTTGCTTCTTGATTGACACGCTAGTAATTTAATTTTGTTTTTAAGTCAGATTTTTTGGATGTTAGGAATTTACACTAAAAATGTCTTTTAAAATGTGCTGCTAAGCTTCTATTATTTCTAGTGCACTGCTTGGGATCAGGGTGCTTTAATGGCTACTTACTGAGGAAAGTAGATTAGGAAACCTCATCTGGGTGCATGAAGTCCCTAAGGAAGCAGGTTGTGGTCCTAGGAAATATCAATAATTCACACTAAATTGACACTGAGAGGTTAATTCCTTATTGTTCAGTATAGGTTGTATTTTATCTAAATAACTATCTAAAAAACATCAGAAATCATTTACTTCATAATATAACATTAGAAGTCACTGGGCAATCCCTAGGCAGGTACTGCAACAAGAAAAAGGAATAAAAAGCAAAATTAAGACAACCTATACAGTATAAATCACACAATGCAAAGTGTACACTGCCTCTGTGTATAAGCTAAGACATTTAATTACCAACTGAGTTGATTCTACTCAACTGAAAAACCATAAATACTTGTGGAGATAAATCCTGGATTAGTTCTGTGAAATAACAGCTACAAAAATAAGGGGATGAAACCCTTAAAATTTGTCACCTGAGGTGGCTTTTTGTTATCCTAAATGAGTCATTAACCTGACACCTTTCATCAATAGAAAATATAAATGTTCAGAGGAATCTCATTTTTAAAAAGCTATTTACAGCCTTAAAGTCCTTTCCAACTACAGGGGGGTTTGTCATCATTATAAAGTGCCAGACAGAGGGTGCATACTCAAGCTGTGCACAGAGCCAGGAGACAGTATCACAGGTACCTTTTCTCCTGAAGAGATGTTACTTTAAGCTGAGGAAGCCTAATAACCAAATAAATATAATTAATTAATATAATACAACCATTCCAAACCCACATGATTTTCAGGGATTTCTGCCCCCTTCCCCAACACATTTTCATGTTTGATCTTTACATATCCACCTAATCTCTGGTGTGGAGGTAGTTGGGGCACTAGGTTAAATTTGGTGAATGGAGCTAAATTCAGTTGGTGGCTGATGATGAGTGGTGTTCCCCAGGGCTCAGTACTGGGGCCAGTTCTGTTTATTCTCTTTATCAATGATCTGGATGAGGGGATCGAGTGCACCCTCAGTAAGTTTGCAGATGACACCAAGTTGGGTGGGAGTGCTGATCTGCTGGAGGGTAGGAAGGTCATACAGAGGGATCTGGACTGGCTGGATCAATGGGCTGAGGCCAGTTGTCTGAGGTTCAACAAGGTCAAATGCCAGGTCCCGCATCTGGGTCACAACAACCCCAGGCAGCACTACAGGCTCAGGGAAGAGTGGCTGGAAAGCTGCCCAGCAGAAAAGGACCTGGGGGTGTTGATTGACAGCTGGCTGAACATGAGCCAGCAGTGTGCCGAGGTGGCCAAGAAGGCCAACAGCATCCTGGCTTGTATCAAATGGTGTGGCCAGCAGGACTATGGAAGTGATCATCCCTCTGTACTCAGCACTGGTGAGGTCCCGCCTCAAATCCTGTGTTCGGTTTTGGGCCCCTCACTACAAGAAAGACATTGAGGTACCAGAGAGAGTTCAGAGAAGGTCAATGAAGCTGGTGAGGGGTCTGGAGCACAATTCTGATGAGGAGGAGTTGAGGCAACTGGGGTTCTGGAGAAAAGGAGGCTGAGGGGAAACATTATCACTCTTTACAACCACCTGAAAAAAGGTTGTAGTGAGGTGGGTGTTCGTCTCTTCTTCCAAGTAGCAAGTGATAGGTTGAGAAGAAATGACCTGAAGTTTAGATTGGATATTAGGAAAAATTTATTCACGGGTGTCACGGAGGCACCTCGAGGTTAGTTTAAGGGACAACAGGGTCCAAAACAACTTTTATTAAACCGGTGAGAAACAGGGTTTTAGCACTCCAAAAGTGACTTAAATAAAGGTTCGGATATCAGTTGAGGAAAATTATTAAGGGGCAGCAACTAATACGACAGGCGGTCCACAGAGTGCATGCACGTGGCTTCACTCAAAACAATGCCGGACCCGTCCCTGAGTCCCGGAGAAGTACGCACTTGCCTAAACACGGTGTGGGATTATTTTTAAAGAGATACACATACTCTTAGTGAGTACGGGAAGTGTACACTCGCGATTCCGCGAGGGTAAAATTATAATACACTCGCAATCCTGCGAGGGTTAATTTACTTACACATGCAAGTGTGCACGGAAGGAAATACACTCGCGATTGTGCAAGGGGCTCTCGGCGGCCACTCGCGATTGTGCGAGGAAATAATTTATACATGTGCTCGTACTGGGCACGGAAAGTTACGCGTGCAAATGAGCACGGAAAGTTACACGTGCATATGTGCACGGAAAGTATAAATATACTCGCAATTCTGCGAGAAGTTTTACTCACACCCGTGGCGGCAAGGCAAGCGGAGTCTCCATCCCAGGGAGCCGGGGGGGGCCCGTGGCTCCTGGCGGCAGTGGCTAAGCTCGTGCTCCGAGAGACCCGCGACAAAATGGGTGGAGTCTCGACGAGAGTCCCGTTTTTATAATGCCTGATCAGATCTGACTGTAGGCATTCTAGAAGCTTCTCTGCACCCCCACACTGCCTGTGGGTGCCCCTGAAGCCTCCAAACATCCCCCACACTGGCCGCAGGCGCCCAGCGGCTCCCTGGCGCCTCGGCACTCCCTTCTCGTAATGGCCCTGGCCAGGGTGCTCTGGGGCCAAACAAAAGAAGCTGTTAGCCTCAAGTAGCAAAGAGAGAGGGAGATGTGCCTACTCCTTCCATACTGAAGGAGGGAGGGAGAGAGAGGGGGGTTTGCATTCTGCCACAACGGGAAGGGCTGTCAAACATTGGAACAGGAAATGGTTGAGTCGCCATCCCTGGACGTATTTAGAAGGCATGTAGATGTGGTGCTTAGGGACGTGGTTTAGTGATGGATTTGGCAATGCTAGGTTAACAGTTGGACTCAGAGATCTTAAAGGTGTTTTTCAACCTAAATAATTTTATGATTCTATGATAAACTATTTGTCTGTGTAAAGAGATATTTGTCTTGGAATGAACTGAATATCTTCTCACCAAAGACTCACATAAAGCCAATTTCTTTACTGTAGAGAAAGAGTATGTTTTGACTAGATAGGGGGGAAAGGCATCGTAGATCTGTTTGACATGTGTAGTGGAAATCAGCCCCATGGGTGAGGGCAGAAGGTGTGATGCTTTGAAGAGCTGATTTTGACGGACTGCGTCTGGGGAGGTACTCCCTGTGCCTCAGCATCACTGTGGTTTCTCAGCAGGAGAGCCAACTTCAGCTGCTTCTCCGTGTATATGCTGTTGCCTTTTGTGGCAGGGGAAACACAGCTGAAGTTTCATTCCTTTAATCCACTGACCACAGTGTTAATGCATATATTGTAGATCTCTCGTTCATATCTTGTCTGGAGGCTTTCTTCTTTCACTTTTCCTTTGAGGAAGCACAATCTCCATGCTTTTGCTGCTGTCCCCTGCACTCTGTGGCTGGGCTTAGATCTTAAGGTTTTTGGATCTGAACTGTATTTCTTCCATGCTTTCATTTGGAAATCAACCTGGGAAATGACAACACTGGGTGCTTGTGGCTTTATTCCCACAACTACTCGAGAAAAGAGAAGGTGGTCAATGGGACAAAAAGGATCTCCAATTGTTTCCTGTTGTGTCAGGGGGTAGACAACTGCTACACAGAAAAGAACTGGATAGGAGTTAGGCTTCTCTAACTCCCTCCAGTGAATTCCACTCTGTACCTTTGCCTCATGAATAAGGTGGTGTAAGCAAGTCCATCTGTCTAAGTCATTGGTTTCTTATCCAAGCAGAAAACTTATTCCAAATTCAACTATTGTTGTGTTCATACAGCAATAATATGGATGATGGTTATATTTTTATATCTGAGGATAAGGTAGGGCATGCCAATTAGCTCATGCTATGTTTGGATTGGGTTGAGATATGCAAATACATCTTAGGCAAAAATTCTGCAAAATTCCCTGGCACAGAAACTCCAGTGCTCTTGGTGGAATGCAGATGTCAGATAGAGTGGATCTTGCTTTCTTCAGACAGTTAGAACAGGCAGGTGCAACACTTTCATACTGATAAGACCACATAGTTTCTGCACAGCTATGTCAAGAACTACTGTTTTTCACAGTAGTTTTATTCCAGCTAGTTGCTAGCACCAATAAGGGACAGTAATTTTTGCCTAAATTGCTCCTATTTGGTTACATAGTTTGGATTACAACTACACACATAATATTTTCTCTTTTTTTTTTTTTTTTTTTTCTAATAGATCTAGCAGGAAGTCTGCCCTCTTACACTTTAGAGGTATTGACTGTCTTTTTCATCAAATCGTAGAGTCAAGATGAAAAGATACCAATACAATAATCTAGACTGGCTTTTTGTACAACACAAGTCAAAGAAACCCAGATACTCTTTCCTTTGGGGCCCCAAGCATCTGTTGTATCCACAAGATGTTTTTTGGAAACAAATTAAATTAAGGATCACACATGATGAAGAATCCATCATAGCACTTCTTAATTTGTTCTATACTTAAGTCTCCTAATGGTTAAAAAAACCTGCCATATTTACAGGTTGAATTTATGTAGCTCTTGGATATCAGCATGTTTTTTAACTCCTGGAGTATAAGGTAATTGTGTATAGGAAATCTTTTTCCAGTGTGGGTTCTTGTAGATAATGATCCACACCTTTTGGTCCCTTAAATACAGTTAATAAATAGAGCTCTTTAAGCATCTCAACAAGTTTTATAGACAACAATTTTCTTTTGTGGCCCTCTTCTGAGGCTTTTACCATTTTTCAGCATCGTCCTCACAAAGCGTCTATCAAGTCTAGACACACTGGCTACATCTAGAATAGTAAATGAAACAGGAAACATTTCTGTGTGCTTGAACTTGATTGCCCCTGGTGTTAAATTGTTAGAACAGACTCTGGTGTGGTTTTGGCCTGGATCAATGAGACAAACTAGCTCAGGCCAGACAATATTTGAGCACAGTTTGGGGTTAGCACAAGCCAGTGGCCATTCCCAACAGGCAGCTCATCTGCAGTCACTGTGGTTTAGAAATTAAGACAGTTTACAGGCATGGATATGGGCAATTTCATGCCAGCTATCCTCAGTGCTAGAGTGTAGCACAGGGTGCTTGTAATTTACTGGTAGAGGCATAGTTGGTAGTCTGGGGTGGCCTTACAGCACAGCATTTTGAGAGGGGAACACCACCTTCTTGTTCCTTTTTGATATCCAATGTTCATGCCTCCGGACATACACTCTTTGCTACCCTGCATCCCTTGAAGCTTGTAGTGATTATATTAGCTACCATGTTCCCCAAAATATTATCATTGTCCAAGGATCCCAGGAATATTGGATTTTATTTTTATTATTTACAATAGGACAGTAGCAGGGATAAAATTTGTATTTCTAAAGGCATATTTTTTTTTTAATTTGACTATGTGCAGCATTTATCTGAGCACCCTTTATAAATGAGGGTGAGCTTTCCCACATAAACATTCTACTCTCATCATGATATATCACTTCACCCTTTTTACTAGAAATTATTTTAGAATTCCTTCCAGAAAGTAGTACTAATAAAAAAGATAATCAATAGCATTATGCCAAAAAAGATCTTTCTGGGAACCCCTAGGAACCATAAAATTTCAGAAGGGGAATGTTTTGCCCTTTACCATTAATGTTTGGGATGTATTGGATACCTTACTGGTAACCTATACCTTTGGCTACACTGATTTCATATAGCCCCATCTGTTAAACCAGGTTGCTGTCCGCATCCTCCACAAAGGCGTCAAAAAAGTCTTTTTGATCAACCTGGTAGTGGGAAGGAGTGAAAACAAAACCTTTCATAGGGGACAGTAAGTAAAGGCAGTGAAGATAAGTGGAATCTGGCCAGCTCTGGATTTCAGCCTTCTGGGAGCATTTCTCTGTCACTGGGAGAAAAGTATGTGAATTGAAAATCATCCTAAATTTCTAGAGAGGCATTTTTAATGATAACGCAAACATGTTTGGCTCTTTCCCAGTTGCAGAAAAATCGAATTCCTGCCTGAAGTAGAACTATTTTTTTCTCCGGTAATTTTGAGATCCAAGCTACATTCTCCTCATTCATCATCACGTGAAAGCGCTTGTATGTCAGCTTCACACTATCATATAACTGGTTAAGTCAAGGCATATTTCACGTCATCTCCTGATAGTTTTCAGATGAGCAGTTAGGATCTTCTGAGGTTCTAAATGGCTGTAAAATTTGTTCACCTCGACAATGAATTAACTCAGCAATGGGTTTCTGCATTTCTGCTAATGCTGGACCACAGAATGATCTGTGGGATCAAGATCAAGAGGGTTATATTTGTGGGAAAAGCTGGTGGCTTAAATGAAACAATTTTTACTTTACAGTTGGATTACAATAAACTAACGCTTTTGGTCAGCTGACATCTGGCAAGTTTTTAAAATAGACTAATTAGATTGATTACAAACCTATCACCAGACCATAAGGTACCTTGGTGCAATGTCTCAGTCCAAATCTAATCTGGATTGTTGTCTACTTCAGAGGGTAGTCATGTCTTAATTAAGGTTTCAGTGAGGTTTAAAAAAAATTATTTCTGTGATAACGTGATGGTATGTTGGTGCTATTCAGCTGTTTCTCAGATGCACTTGGAGTGCACATAGAGGAGAAAGGTTCAAAAGAAAAGGCAGCAAAGTATTAAAAAGAGGCTAGTTAAGTGACAGTGGTGTAGCACCTCCAGTGTAGGGTATCAGAGACTGTTATATTTCTTTTGCTGCTGGGAGAAGCCCTGTTCCTCCAGGATTAGGAGGGATTACACCTGCGATCAGTGAGGAGAGATGGTCTGATGAATTGCAACAGATTCAGGGACATTGTAGGAAATGTCAACAAGACCTCCAATGAGGGGGGGCTGTGGCACTAGTCTGAGAGATCCTGAGCTCAGCTCAGTTTGAAAAGCCTTGTCATAGATACCAAACATGTCTTTCTGCTTAGCAAATTATTTCTTCCACAGTTCCTGAAAAGAAAGAATAAAACCATGTCTACAAATAAGTTTACAAAGACCAGAATGCACCTGAGATTTTGGCACACCTTCATAAGAGTTCACCTTCAGGTCTCCCTATCTCACCCTACAGGACTTTTCTATCCTCTTCCTCATTCCACTTCTTTCTTTTCCTCACCCCTCAGCTTGGCAGGCTTTTGATACCAAAGGTTGCTATTATTATTATTATTATTATTATTATGTTTTCCTTTCCCACTTATCCTACCTGCTCTCTCCTCCTATTCCCTCTCTTTAAAAAGCTGCAGAAAAGCACTGCAGCACGGGTAGTGTGGTTTAAAGGTACAAAGCCCCAGTTAAAGACGCTGGAAATTTATGCTCTGAAATCCATGAGAATCCTGCACATGTTCTGCCCTTTGCACCTCTGGCAAATGAGGGGAGTTCTGTATGGCTGCACCACTTGGCTGTGTCCCAAGGACAGAGCAAGGAGCCAAACTAGAATTCTTCAAGAGATCATTTTCAGGCTGGTGGAGTATTCCCACAGAAAGGATCGAACTAGACCAGGTTTTGAAGTTACTTTTGGGTGACTAGGGAGTCAGGCAGAGTCTGGCAAATTTGCCAAAGAAATCTGCATCACTAACTGTGCTGAGCTTTTAGAAACCTAGAAGTTTTATCTAAACTAATTCTTCTTTTCTGCTTTTGTGGCAGACCTTGTCTATGGTCTAGCAGTGCTCCTTATCAATAGTGGAGCACCTCAGGATTTAGTATGTATATCTGCAAATATCTGGGAGGGCACCCAAAATCCCATTGGAAAACATCTAAAATATGACTGTGTCTCACTGTCTGCAAAGGTACAACCCCCTTCAGATGAATCAAGGGAAGTTGTGTTCACACAATGTCAGCAGGTATTGGCCTTTTCTTGATATTGCTGGGTTTTTTTCCTATGCAGGTAGTTGGAAGAGGAAACTGCATTCCCACAGCAAAGGGTGATTTACCACTCCTGTTGCCCAGCTAGTGATCCACCCCTGTGGATAACTTGGATGGCACCCCTGAGTGATTGCAGCTCTGCAGTGTCAGTCCTGTGCCTGCAAAAGCAAAGCCTGGGGGTGGTTGTGATGGGGAGGTGGAGTCATTTTAACAATTACATAGCACCATCTGCAGGCACCGAATGCCCCACGGCCCCGCACCAGCACGCAAGCATCTCCATCCTCCACGACTGGGGACCTTGCCTTTGGCTGCTGCCTACGACGGCACATGCAACGTGTGTGCTGACCTGCTGGCTCTCCCGATGGTGATCCAGGTGGGTGTGCCAGCATGTGCAGCTACAGGCAGAGGCACATTGCATTTTGGGCATACATCAGCAGGTACTGGTCTGTGCAGACAGTGAATGTGGCCTTGGAGTGGTCACCTCGAGGCAGGCTGAGCCAGGAGATTGTTTGACTAAGACCTCACAGATGAAGCATAGTTCAAGGTGCAATTTTTACAGGACAAATCATCATCTTTGGTTATAGCTGCTTATTGGCAAACCTTAGCTTTTTCGTATTCCTTTGCCCACTAGCCCGGGGAGAACGGGAGAACCCTCATGGGCCATCGCAGTGTGGAGGCTCTCTGACCTGCCCCTTCCAGGAAAACCACCATGAGGAAAGATGTGTGTAGTGGGAGGTAGGATTCACCCTATGACTATGAACATGCTCACTCTTAGACTCACTCCTCCACTAAAAAGAAAAAAAGAAAAAGAAAAAACCCTGCTCCTGCACTTCATAGGTGAGAGACAGACCCAACAAGAGAGAAAGTGAGACACAAATTGATGTTTTAGCATTGATAACTTTCCCTTTAAATCACAGACTTCTTTTATTTTTAAGCCTTCTGCTGCTGGCACATTAAAATGTCTGCTGAATCCCTGACTACTCTTAAATCATCAGCACTAGGTTGTGAAAATTTTTCTGCTGATACTTTTCTTTTACTAATAATATCTCTGCTGTCTTACAGGAATCCTGCTAAAAGAACCATGACTGATTTTTTTTTTTCTCCTTTTTTAATGCTGAAGGTCTACCTCTTTATTTTCAATAAAGCATCTTCTTGAAATACACCTGGGGAACTTTATCTGCTGCCCAGCTGCATCTTTCTGACAAGCAGGCAAGTTTAGTGCATCCTCTGGCAGTAATACCAGTACTTCCCTAAAAAACAAAACCAAAACCAAACAAAAATCCAACAAAACCAAAGACTTCAAGAAAGTTGAGTACTTTAGAAAAAGATGGATGAAATGAGCCTCTCTGCAGAAGAAGAAAAACACCTATGACTCAAGGTGGAAGACACTTTGTCCTTGGCCACCACCATGCTGTGCCCCTTCACTGTCACCTTGGCTTGTGCCCAGAGCAGTGACCATCTTCTCCTGTGTTTGTGGAGGGATTTTTGGCTCAGATCACAGCTGGAGTTCACTGCTGTTGCTGGGACCCTTCTCCAGATGGTCACAGCAGACCTGCTGTGACAGGATCTTTGTCCCTTGTGACCACCATCACCCAGCCTGCCCTCCTGCCCGCTCTGGCCATCCAGGACTCCCACAGGAGACTCAGGCTGACAACAGTGCTGCTACCTGCAGTGACAGCAGCTCTGGTGCTCTGTGCCCACATCTCTGCACCATCATGGTCCCAGTGACACCACTCTGTGACCAAGGTCATGACAGTCTAGGTCTTCCCTACAAGGACCTTAAGAATGCCTGCTTCAAGGGATGTATAGGTGGTGTGATGTATAGTGGGCATCTTGCTGCCAAGAGAGAAAACTGAATGTTAGCTGCTCTCTTGGGAATGCCCTGTGGCTTCAGACACTCCCAGGATTTTCCAGCTCAGCTACACGCAGTTACAACACTTTTGTTCAGGTCAATACTTAAGCCACAATATCATCCTTCTCTAGAACACAGGGAGTCGTATGCTCTGATGATGTGTTACCATCCAAGCCTGTGACCTTGCACAGTCATGAAAATATGTCAGAGCAGGCTCTGTCTCTAATGCCCTTCTTACATGAAAACTAAATGAAGGATTTATAGCAAAAGCTGGAAAAATACTTTGAACACAGTATTGGCATCCCAGTTTGGCTGAAGAGTGAAGGAAATATTAACATATTGTACGGGGCTTTGGTGTGACTTTAGGTGGGACAGAGGATACAGCCGTGGACACTAAGATTTATGTAAGAAGAACTCCAGGAGGAAGAGGGATGCCAGGCTGGTGCTGGAAAAGCTGTCATGCTTGTAAGGGGGGGCTTAAAAAAACAGACCAGAAGAATCTAGCCTGTGTGCGTTCACCATGCAAAAAGGAAGATATAGAATCAAATCCCCTAATCATTCATAAGATGGGTGCTGAAAGAAGTTGCATAACAGGTACTTGAGAGAGCAGGTACTTGATACTCAGTCTTTTCCAGCCATGTTCAGTCATTGCACTGGCCACTGTGTAATGCAGCCAAATATTTTTCACTATGGGTTGAACTAAATGCTGTATAACTAAAGAGCTGGTGCCCAGTGCTGCTACTTCTTGCTGGGTGAAAGCTGAAAAGCAGCAAAGTTGTCCATGACATGAAGTGGCCACATCCTCATCCAGGGATGGCCATTCTGTTGACTGCCTGGTGGGAGCACAGTACTGTTTTCGAGAGCCCCGTGGAGCTGAAGGCAGCCCTCATCCTTGACCACCTGCGATTTCTGATCATGAGTGTGATGGCAGCTGTAGGTCAGCATGTTGTGTGCAGTCACCTGGTAGCATCTTTTCCACAGGTTTTACAGCCTAAATGTACTAGGCAAAAGGGAATAACCTGGAATTTATTCTGCTGGATGTGGTGTGATTACACCACGGAATCAAATGCTTCTTTGTTAATACCCAGCAGCTCCTGCAGAAATTGCAGTTCTCCCCTGGGCAGTTGTCCACCCTTACAGGCATGCAGGGATTCCTGCAGCCTCATATTCCCCATCACACTGAGCTCTCCAGCCTTCACTGTTTGAAGCCTGGATGGATTCGTTGGGGAATATCCTTCTGGAGACCATCGCCAGCTTTGTGGAGCTGGAGAGTGGACTCTGCAGCAAGCTCTGAGTCAGGCAGGTTGTTTCCCTGGGAAATGAGCTGCAGCTCCTGCTGCCCTCCTGCTGGGTGCTGCTGCTCAGGGCAAGCACAATCTACCTGCCGGCACCCTCTCCCTTATGTTCGTACTCTTAATGGGAACAGTGCAATCAGCAACTCGAGGTAGCTGGAACATGGCCACCTATGGCCCCTGCTCCAGCAGGGGGATTGGACTAGATGATCTTTTGAGGTCCCTTCCAATCCCAAACATACTGTGACACTGTGAAATACCTTTCTTCTCCTGCCTGGGATGCTTGGGCTTCCCTCGCTGGGCTGACAGCTTCCAACTGGTTTCTCAGGGCACTGCGTGCCTGTGAGGGCTGCGCTGGGAATTAAGAAATGTTTTTCCACTGCACAGTCTGGGTAGCCAAACAAGCAATTTCTGTTTCTTTATTTGTTCATCAGATATGAGGGTTTGCCCTCTGCACATAGTACAGATCATTGCTTGAACTCTGCAGCAGATTCTTTCAACCCGTAATGTTTTATGCCTTTTCTGAAGGGAGGGAGACATCCAAGACTTGTTTGGCTCTGCTCGTGCACCAGGCTAGGCAGATACAAGCCAGCTCAGGTCCAGAAGGTGACAGCAATGGTAGAGTAGAGCTCCCAGAGAGTCTTACTGGCTTGGACGTAGCTCCAGTTTAACCTGGCTTTCCATCTTCTGGAGTAGAGCTGGCTCAGGCCCAAACAGTTCACAGACCACACAAAGACAGCCTTGGTCCCTCTGCATCCATCTGTGCCTGTATATAGCCACAGAATAGAAACCTGTGTGAACAGAGAGCCTAGTGCTTGGGTCACCACCCTCCTGTAATGAACACATGTCATGGGAAGGTCTCACACTGGAAACAAACCTCCCTGGTGAATCTAATCCATGTTTCTAATCTAAGTCAAAAAGTACACTTTGTTTATAAAAAATTTGCACAGCACTCTGTTTTCCAGTTATGATCCCTCATGATGTGCCCTAAATAGCTGAAGAGGAAAAGTTTTATTCCTCAAAAAAGGATATTTTGTTGCTTGTGACACCATTAAATGTTGCTAGAAAAGATTGTTGCCCATTTTGAAGTAAAAATATGGCTAGAATGGATAGAAATAGAAACAGCACTGGGTTGCAGGAGGGTTAAACCAAGACAAGAGGATTGTGCAATATGCTGTTGCGGAAAACCAGCAAACTTTACTTTTAGTTCCAGCTCACCAAATTATTATAAGTGAAATAGAGCAGAGATTTTTCTAAAATGTGCCTCAGTTTATGCTGAATATTCAAAAGGCAAAGCTGTGAAATTCAAGCACCTCCAAAATGTATGGTTGGGTTCTGCCTTCAGAAATGCCTGATCGCAAATTCTTTTTCCTTTGTAGTTTATGGACTGTGATGGTGCTTTAGACTTTGCCAAATATAATATTGCGGGAGTGTAGAATTACATGTTCTATGACTTGAGAGACCAAGAAGGCTGAGAATATTAGCATTTATTTCCTGTTGCACCTGAAGCAATACAAGCCTCTGCATTCATGGGGCTGAAACAGGAACAGGGAGGGACTCAAACCCCTAAACCCAATATGAGTTTTGTGAAAAAAAAAAAAAAAGAAAAAAAGAGGAGGCACCTCTTCAGTGCTTTGCTTCTTTTAGTACTCTTAAGAATTTCTTCTTAACTGTGAGTTAGAAAAGAGGAGAATGAGGTACCTAAACCAATTTGCTCTAGGTCAGTCTCCCCTCCCTTAGTAGCTGCCCAGCTGTAGAAAGGTGGTTCCAGCTTTGGGTCTGCACAAGCAGTGGGCTTTTCAAGTTGCTGGTCTGAGGTGCCTGCCAGCTCCAGTGAAGGTCTGCTTCTGGATTTCACTCACCAGGAATGGTGCACCAAGAAGTCAGATATTGCAGCTCTTGCTTAGTGGATGCAGGACTCTTAACTGATTCTGGCCTTCCACTCTTGTTTTGGGCTCTGAAAAGCCAGAAGAAATAAAATGGCAACAAAACAAATTATACTTAAGGAATAATTTAGCAGGCAGGGGAGGCAGAAAATTCAGACATATGAGCTGAATGGTCTCTGAATAAATGTTGTCCACATTCTGCACTATATTTAGCATATTTAGATGGTGTCAGAGTATCAGGTAGTCTTTCTCTTACAAAATTAGAACAAATAGACCTGAATATCTGCTGGAAACAAGCTAAAGTTGGTTATATTGCTTAATGCACGAAAGGCAAGTTCTGTAGGATTTTAATGACAGGGTAATAGGAAAGCCCATTTAGAAAAAAGAATTGGACTGAGTTATGAACAAAAAGTAAAGAAGCCAGATAGCAGCAGCAGGCAGGATAGTTGGGGCAAACAGCAGTGGCAGATATTAAGATTACAAAAGGTGTTACTGATAAATTCTTAGTTGTAAGACATATATGTATAGGAGAAGGGAAGACCTAAGTTGCTCTCCTGCCACCTGTTTCTTTGTGAGTCACAGAAAGTAATGCAGTACTTAAGGTCTAGATTCACAAAGCTATTTAAATTTGTAACTACTATTTGGATAATGGTTTTAATGAGTTTAGAGCCTTTGCAGAAGGCTGAAACCTGTCTAGATCTGAGGACTCAGCCACAAGCCAGGCTATGTAATCCATATCTAGTGAGCAAGTAGGAAGGCTGTGTGCTATATGTAAGCGTGAAGAAAAAAGTGACACTACACACATAATAACGTACTAGTCCCCATTTGACAGCTTTGTTCACACACCTCGCTGGTGCCCACATGGTTGTACACTGTCCCCTTTGCCTGCAGAGCAAGGCAAAAGAATCAGAAGGGGAGATGCATTTTTGCTGTCAATATGGACACAGTGGTGGCTCTGGTGTGATCAAGGACAGCTTTTCCTTGCTTGCAAAGGCTCAGGTACAAATATTCATGTTTTCATTAGAAGAGCAAAATGGAAGTATTTGATTTGAAAGTTTCCTACATGAAGTGGCTTGAGATATGAGAATGGCTCGCTCATGCAGTGAGAGACATGATTTTGGGGAAGGAAGCTAGAACTGTCAGACAGACAATGCTGTGTGTTTCTAGCTGCTCCCTGAAGAAACACTGGAGATGACGATGAAGGACAGCAAGCAGGTAAGGATACCAGAACCTGAGAGACACCATCTGGAAGCTGGCAAAACAGCAGCTGCCTCTGAAAGGCGACTCTGAATTAGGCAAGACTGACTGTATGACCAAAAAAAACAAAACCCAAAGGACATAAAAGAAGACATAGCTATCAGGATGGACAGTTTGAGTCCCACCTAGGGAAGGCTGCTTTTCATTAGCTGCTATTGGTGACACAAAGAGCAGCCTCATGGGAAGAATAAGGCTGAGGGAGAGGGCTACAGCTGACATTCTTACGAGTCCTGTGAATACTGAATGCAAAGAAGGAACAAGCAGGATTTTGAAAACAAACTTCTGGCAGAATAAGTGTTGGATTCATGTGATGTGAGGCTTCCTTGAAAGGGGAGCTGGTGTGGGCTGGAGAGCCTCCAATTAATCCAGAGGGGAAATAACCTTCTGCTAGCACGATTAGAGGGAAAGGCTTTAAAGTGAAAAAAAAAAAAACAGAGGAGGAAGATACATCCTCGAAAGACAAATGGGAAGAGGGTAATTAAACACCAGAGCTAGTGTTACATATAGAAGGAAAGGAAATTAGGTCTTGAAAACAGGGTCTGCTTAGAGACTTAGTTGTCTCCTTCCAGAGAGGCCCTAAGAGGATGCAGGGTCCGTATAAACAGGTTACCACACAAAGCCAAGCCTTTAATGTCCGAGCAAATGGTTCAGATGTCTCTTAGGTTGGTAAAGATAAAAAGCTTTTTCATCAGGTTGGTGTAGTTTAAAAACCATTACTACAAACATCTTCTAATGTATTATAACACAGCTTAATTGGCTTACTTGATTCCTGTTCTCAGCAAAGAATTCAGAGACTGAGAGTTTCAGATGGACGTTTTGTACGGAGGGTAAGACACTCTCTGGTAAGACCTCTGGCACACTGACAGGTTCATGTCTCAACATGCTTGGACTTCTGCAGCATGGACATTGGTCAGAAGACTTCAGTATCTTATCTTGGAAAGTTTTGTTTTCAGAAGATTTGCTGAAAATTGGAATTTTTTAAGCACACATTCTTTTCTCTCAACTTTTTTTTTAGGTGCAGACGTCTGGTTTACACAAGGGAGACAGCAAAATGTCTCACAGAAGGGCTGAATGATAGAAATCCAAACCAGATCAAAATCAATCCCAGCTACATCTTCAGCTTGATTTTGTTTCTAAAAGAGGATTCTTCATGCATTGTTGCAGCTGCTACTTGGGGATGGTCCTTGAAAGACAAGCTCTTGCCTCCTTAATGTGGGGGCATTTTCTGGCCCATTTTGTGAGCCAGGAGGCAATCTTGATACGCTCCAAAACTGCAAGTATGCTTGAGATGTTGTTTAAAGTGTAGATCAGTCTCATTTACTCAGTCAGATGAGGTCAATTGATTTGGCTTGGGGTCTTTCATGGTTATGTATGTTTTGTAATGAGGCAGCTGTAATGGGATGATAGATCCTAGGGCAGATATACCAAACTGGCTTTGTTCTGACAATGCTGTTGACATTGGCAAGCGGGGAGGAACCACTGAAATATTTGGGCAGTACAGACATGCTGCTCTGAGGCTGTTTCTATAGCACTTGTGGTACATTTAGCACAATTTGGGAAGCAGCACACTAAAGGAATGTGAAACAAAATTCTGTGCACAGCGAAGTCATGAATAGTTAATGCAGCTGGATGGAAAATGGTAATTCTGTTTCATGGAGGAGTTTGATATTTGCTCTCTTTCACGTTTGGAATCAAAACTAAACATCCTGCAATTCTCCATACAGTGTTACAAGGAGATCAGGTTCTGGATGGGGCACCTGGTGAGCCATTTGGAAAACATCAACCCTGGTGATCCTGCTGCCAGGAGCTGCAAGACTTTGCATTCTGAAGACTGTCAACTTTCTTTTTGCCTGGCTGCATAAGCATTAAAAAAACCCCACAAGAATATCCATCTAGCTCAATATTCTGCCTTTTTGTTGGTCCACAGCAGATGTCTAGGAAGATACAGCAACAGAGCAAATGTATTCATACATCCTCAGCACTCTCCCAGGCTCCAATAATGTAAGAATTAGGAATTTTGTGAGCCAGAAGTGACATTTTGCTCCCAATAGTTCTCAGTGCATTTGTTGTCATGCTTTTAGCATCCGTAGCATCCTGTGGCAAGGATTTACGTAGCTGAGCTGCATCTGGTGTGACCAACCATTTACTTCTGCTTGTGTTGAACCTGGTGCTACCTGCAATGCCAGAATAGCAACTGTGTTCATGGGAAAGGAGAAGATCTGGTATTTGACAGGTATGCTACAGAGGCCAGTTCAGAGTCAGGTGTATATCTCCTTTCCTGCTTACATAGTTCAGGTAGTCTATGTGCTTTGTGGTGTTTTTTTTAATGAGAAAGTGTTTTCTGGACTTCTGGGGTTTGCTTGCTTCACATTTTTGTGCTTTAATTTGCAGGTCTAAGGCCTAGAAAAGGACACCCTGTCCAAATAGTACCCAAGAGCCTCCACCTGTCTCTGACAGATCAGACTTTAAGATAAGTAGATAATGTTATATTGTTTACGATAAACCTGAATTTTACCTTTGCTGTGTGCTATATGTGTGCTCAGAAAGAGCAGATATATGTTTCCTTGGGGTGGTGTTGGTTCTCCTCCCATTCACTGAACCCAGTATCCTGCAGCCAGGACACCACTGAGCTGCAGGCAGTGGGAAGGGGAGGTTCTGCTTGTGCACAGAGGTCAGACATATGGACGCCTCTTCAATGCAACATGCAGAATCTGGCTTTTGGGCAGAGGGCGTGCATGGTTCCAGAAGAATGATACTTAACCAGCAGATCTCCAAAAATGAGATGTGGCAGCTATTTCTAATCCCCATTGTGCTCTTTTGAGTAATATCATGAAGCAATTTTAACCACATAGAAAATGAGCCAGCATCTTCCTGCAAAGTCCCCTTACAAATCAGTGATCTATACCAGAAACAGCAGGCACATGCCAAAACCTTTACTGAGAACACAAACAGAAAAACAGAACTGATGCTCTACCACATTCTATCTTACGTCTTTACAACGGGTCCATTTTCCTATGATGGATGGATATACAAAAATAAAAAGTTTGATTGCAGGAACAGCTTGGTGGAGTGGAGAGAGAGGTTATTGAACTGCTTGTTAGTTGTTATTTTTTTACACTGAAGTGGATGTAAAAGTTAATCTGCGGTGAAAAGTCTCACAGCAGGAACATGTTCGTGAAAATCACTTGTACCAATTAATTACTGAAATTCTTGCTACAGTATAATTTTTGTGCTCTAAGTGAGGGAAGAAAAACAGTGCCTACCTTCACCACAGACTCATACATATTTGAGAATGCACTGGGTTTTGTCATTGTTTTTTAATAAAACTATAACTGGCTCACTGCTGCAAAATAAAGCAAAGGTAATAAAAAAAGACAGTACTACAGGAAAGGGTATTCTGGACAATGAAATGAATAGCTTGCCAGTAACTATTACACAGAAAAGCACGCCAATAAAATAGTTAATTACTTTACCTCTGAGTTAACAGGGAAATCTTGATTAAATGACAATTTCCTAATTAAGCAAGGAAAGGAATAAATCAATACCATTGACTAAAATACACTTTCTATATCAGAAAACAAAAAAATGTGTCAGATGGTATCTCTAAGTACATGGCACACAATGCCCATTCAGTCAGAGCAATAACCACAGCTGTAAAAAAAAAAAAGACATTTCTTTCAATGAGTTATTCTTCTGGGTGCCAATTGCTGTCTTTTTGAAAAAGACTAGATGGTTACACACCCTGATTTAGGAGAGTTCATTAATGTACTACCCTCATCCTTTTCTCTTGTCAGATTCTCCCTTATCATCTTTCTCTTTAAATTGAATGATACTCCAATGAACATACCCTCTGTGTGCTATAGCATGCATCTGTAATTTGAGTACAAACCTGGGGGGAATACTGTGGTGGGCTGAAGAGCCTTGCCATACTAGCCTTTTGATGAATGTTTCAATAGCGTTGGCTTAGGATATAGGTACGAAAGTATAACTCATTATTATTTGTGAAGATGAGGAAACCACATTTTCAAGGATAGTTTTAGAGCTCCAAAATACGGGACTTTCCTTTTACTTTGGTTTGGTTTTGGACATGGAAACCGATTACGCTACTGCTTTTGTGTGAAACAGAAGAAGACGGAAAATATGCCTCAGCTACAACAACTCTGCGGTGTAGGCCGAAGGAGAGCTGGGAACTGGGGAGGCCCCAGTGGGCAAATGCCCAGGCAGGTGACCCAACTGGGGATCCTTGTGTTGACAAGGCAAGCAGGGGACAGAGGGACAAGAAAATAAACTGGCAGGACTCAGCACTGTGCCTTTCTGCTTGGCAGGAGAGATGCCTGATGAGTCCTTGCTGGTCTCTCTTGGATTTCAACCATCCACTTGAAGTGCTTTTGGGTGTTTAGGAGCCTCAGTTATTCCCAGCTCACAGGAGAGAGTCTAAGTTTCCTTCAGCTAAGTGAGATCAACCCTGAACTGATATTCAGATGGAGCAGGAATGATGCAGCTAAAGAGGCATATGTTAGAGACACATAAATGACATCATATAAAATAAATAAGTGGTGGAAAGGATGGTTTGCTGTATGCATAAGAAAAATTATAGGGAGTGCATCTGAGATTTCAAAATAAAGTAATCTGAAAAGAAAACAACTAATATAAGATTTAATGGTGGTGTCTCACCTAAAAACTATAAACAAAATGTTGAAAGGGGAACGGCAACAAGAGCTGGTGGAGCTAGCAGAAGCTCAAGGATCAGCGGTGTTGTGGAAGGGCAAAGACTATTCAGCAAAGCCCTTAAGTAATACCTGTGGGATCCATGGAAGACAATAGGATTTAGAAAATGTCAATGGGATTAAAAGGAAATGCTCATACACTCTCCTAAAGAGAACAGGGTGCTCAAGGTTAAGCATATACCTGCAAGGTTTTGTCCACCTGAAGCTTTAAATCTCTTCCCCACATAGTTCCCCCAGGTAGTTCCCTCTCCAAAGCCTATAAACATTACAGATTAAGAGAGCATTCACCAGTTGTTTTAGATGAATTAACTCATGTTAAACTTCAGGGCTGATCCTTCGTGATGACACAGGGTTCTCTAGAGAACCTTGCATGCTTACAGTGTAACAAACCAACAATGACTATACTTCTTTTTTTTGGTCATCCTATTTTAAATTATTAAAACAAAACCCTGCCTCATCTCCTCATCTCTTCCCCACCAGGAAGATCCTCAAAGCACTGGCCTTTTTAAAGAGAGGCAGTTAATTATCTGTGGTCATTTGACCTCCCACTGAGCCCTTAGCTTATCTTCTGTGTCTGTATGTTGTCCATAAGTCAGTACTTTAAAGAAATAAAAGGAAATCATTAATAACACCAGTAACAGCAAAACCACTGCAGTGAAATCTTCATTAGTACTATTTCTCTAATGATCTCAGAGCAGAGATGCTTTAGGTGGAGAACAATCCCACTTCTATGGAAATCAGTGGCAAACCCACAGGCAGTTGTTAGTCTGGTTTATGGAAATGGAATCCTACTTCTTTTAGGAATGTGCAGAGCACTGTTATCGGGGTACCTCCTGAAGGCAGGAGAGACTTTTTCACAGCATATATCTGCTGGCAAATCTCAATGAAACAAGCAGGTAAATTTCCATTTTTAGTGATTTTTTTGAATGTCTGTTGACAGAAGGAGTGAACAGGAAAGATTTGTGTCCCACCTCCTCAACGTCAGGCATCCCTAGTGGTGTTACTGCTTTGCTGCCACGTGGACACAACCACCTTGCTGCATCTCACATTGAGGTGAGGCTGTGGAAAGTTCCTGGTTTTGATTTGTGAGGCTGCTCAAAACAGGAATGACACCCAGAGATTCATGTGCAGCGTGGCACTGCAAATCTGTTCTTCTTAGGAAACCCATTTTAATTCACGCTCCCTCCCCACACTTTTGCTGTGTGATGCTTCTGCTGAAAGTCCTTTCAGGGAGCAGCAGAGTGACCAGGATTAACTGGTATGTAAACTGAACTTGTGTAAACTGAATTAGCAAAGGAGAAAAGAATTAAGATCACACTCTCTCCAGCTCTAAAAGCTGCACTCCATTTGGTGGCTTGCTTGGAAATGCGTTTTTCATATGCCTAATTGAAAGAAATGTTCTATTAATTTCTATTATTAGACAGAGAGGCTTGCATTATGCCACAATTACCAGTGGAAAAGACAGCTATAGTAGCTCAGAAAGGTATGCATCATATTCATCAGAAATGTGAACTACAGAAGTAATTAATCTCTTGATTCTCTTTGCATTAAGATATATAATTTTTATTCCT
Source organism: Streptopelia decaocto (assembly GCF_964273445.1). Lineage (NCBI taxonomy): Eukaryota > Metazoa > Chordata > Aves > Columbiformes > Columbidae > Streptopelia > Streptopelia decaocto. The sequence goes on from NC_138663.1 coordinate 93,423,988, forward strand.
TGCTGGTACTCAACAATAATGTCTTTATGCAAGAATATGTTTATGTTTTTAGGAAAAGCGACCTCTGTTGCTGAGTAAAAAAACAGCAATTTTTCTCCACTTTCATAATAACATTGAGAAGAGAAACAACTCTGAAAGCAGCACGCTATGTCAACTTAAGAGCTTCCTCAAAGGCTTATTTTTGTTTAAAAAGCACATACATCATAAAATAACTTTGACAGAGCCCCTTTTCCCAAAAGTCTTATTTTTCCAGAACAACTGATCAGACCCTTCACCTCTGTAAACAAAATTAGGTCTATCAGAAGCCTTTTTAGTCTTTAACAATTTGTTACACATGGTTACCTAGTAGCAGTACTGATGTGGTACAAACCAATGCTAAAGCAGATCACTTGAAAGGTATAAAAGGAGAAAAAACAAAAGCCAGGGTAAAATACATTACAAATTACAAAGCAAAGCTCTAGGGCAGAGGCTGTAGCTTCGCACTGTCTGGAGCTCCAGGATACAGCCCTTACGGGTTTTCTCCTGTGGCAACGTTACACACCACAGGGAAAGGAGGTGGTGACAGACCATCTAACTTGACTCTGTAAGGGCTTTTGGTGATCACCTGAGTTCCTCATACTCAACGGAAGAGCCCTCAGGCTAGATCTTCCTGGCCTGTAGCAGTGGCTGTGGACATAAGTTGAAGGCTGCATGACTTGCTGTGGCACATGGTCCTGACATCCACCTTCCTGGGAGCACTTGGAGGGGTGGCTCTGCAGATGGTCATGGGCTGAGGACACATAAACCTGGTGGGTTTACACTGTGTGGCATGGTGGGGAGTGGGCTGTACTTTGTGGTTCCCAAAGGCAGAAGCTGTATGCTGCACTCATGAGGTCACAAGCAGAACTTTCAGCCCTTCACTTAGCCTTCTCCAAACTCAGGGAGGAGCAGCACGCACAGGATTCATGGGTGCAGAGACAGGCACCAGGGACAGGCCATGTGAATCCCTGTCTGAAAATGGTGTCTTTGCTGAGGCCATCTGATGTACCTGTCCAGGATTTAGACCTTTAAACACAAATCCCTGGTACCCTTGACAGGGTCTGCCCTGGAGCTGATTTTGTTGAATATTTTCCATCATGTTCTGAAGATGTGAAAATGAGAGTCAAGGTGGCAGCCAGCAAATGCACTGGAGGTTGGGACCATACCTCAGAGTGCTCATGGCAAACTGAGCAATGCAACAAACTGGCATGATGTACACGGGATGGTACTCGGTAAGGAAAGGTGAGAAGTTCTGCACCTCCATAGGCATAATCAACTCACTGCCAAAACAAAAGGAAAAGCACAGCCGGCTACAGGAAAGCAAATGAGCTTTCAATTAAATGCTGCTACCTGGGCACACTTCTTACCAGCATCACCCTGCTGTGCAAAATGCAAACCTTCTTCTGGGCATATAAGCAGGCAATGCAATTAATATACATAAAACAAGTGAGGAGATTTTTTCCTTGTTCCAGTTGGAAAAGCTGTCTCAGAAAACAGGCTGCATCCTGGTTTTATATGGCTTTTTGAGAAAACTGAGGGTAAAAATTAATAATAATTTAGAGCAAGACAAGAGTGATCAGGTCAAACAAGTGATGTATGTGGTGTGTGAAGAAAGACTGAAGGAACTTGAATGTTTGTCAGTCAAAGGAAGACTGAATGGGATTGTCAAAACAGCATCCAACTATGTGAATGTAGTTGAAAAAAAAAAAGACATAACTGTGGACTGGATAAAACAAAATAGGGTTAAACACCAGCATAGGAGACTGATTTTAGAAAAAAAAATAAATATTGTAACAGTCATACTATAGAGTATGTTTTTTAGGGAGATAGAGTTTGTCTATCAAAGGGTGCTTCAAAAACCAAATTAGGTAAGTCTCTCAGGAATGTTATGGGCTCTCAGCATGAGATTAGGACAGTGTTCACATGAACATGTTAGATGCAAGCAACTAGGTCATCAACTTCCATGGCTTTTTATATGGTCTGCAGAAAGATATAGGTTAGTCAGGACACCTGATTTGTACCTATAACCCTCTATCAACTATATAATGAAGGAGGTGAGACTGGGCTCCTTTCTCAGTTGCTTAGATTATGTGCTTAAATTTAGGCACCATAGACCTGCAAACAGTAGCATAAAAACAAAAGACACTTGCAGGCACAGTTTCACACTCCAGACGTGGTAGAGTTTGTGCCCTGGCTGGAGTGACTGTATCAGGAAAGCCTGTACACCAAATTCACACCAAATTCAGCAGATGATTCATAAAATTAACTTTTCATGTTACAAAAACCTCTTTCTTTAATCTGGTGTAATAAGCAGAAGAGGAAATAAGAAAGTGTGATGTGTAGGAAAGGGAATGCATGTCTGAGTCCCTTGGCTGGAGTGGGCTCCGGGGCTGGGAAGTGGAGCCAGGCTGACTTGCCGCTTCCCCTGAAACAGGGAATCCAAGATAATCCAAGGGATTATGGTAGAAGAATCAAGTTAATTTCAACTGAACCTACCAAGAAATAATTCCATTGCAGCATGTCTGCAGCCTCAAAGAACCCAGACACCTGGGAACCCTGATGCTTAATCCCCTTCTCACAGATGAAATTAAGTTCAGTTTAGCTTTATTTTCTATGGAATGGAAAAAAAATATGATCTCCTTCTAGATGAGCCTTTTACTGGTATTTAGTCACCATGGCATTTCCTACCAAGGGGAACCCCCTCAAATCCAGCAGTCTTAGGCCACCAGTGGAGCCTCATCAACACAATGGTGGTAGATGAGTAAATCAGCAGTTCGCCTTGATAGGGCACCTTCCTCCTGGCTTGGCAGGAAGAAAGTGCAGCAGTATAAATCAGGTTCTCCCACCCTCTTCCCTGATAAAATCCTTGCAAGGGCAGAGCATGATTCCCTCATTCGAAGACCAGATTTGTTTTCATCGACCTGTCTCATGACTAAGTCAGGATATGGCCAAGGTAGGACATGGTGGGAATGCATTTTAAATATAATGCAGGATGGACTGTGGACTGAGCTTCAGGTGTGTTCAGCTCAGCTTGTCCCTGTGAATGTCTGTCTCTCATCTGCCTCAGGAGTTTCTCTCAGCTGTGTACAATGATGCTCAATGATTTCCACCTCGGCCCTATTAGCACTTACTGTAAAAATCAGTATTTTAAAAAAAAATTTCCTTCCTGGATAGCTTTTCTTCAGGTGCTTTCGTTATTGATCCAGTCAAACAGAGGAGATCAAAAAAGAGTGAAAGGACATCCAGTTGTTCTATTTTTAAGACACTTTAAGTCTGTTTTTGTAACATGAAAAGTTAATTTTATGAATCATCTGCTGAATTTGGTGTGAAAGCTCGTTCTCCTTTCTTTCATCTATGCTTGCCTGAAAACTTAGTTTAAAATGAGAAAAGATGGGAAAATGTACTAATTTCTCTTTGGGCACTATATAAAATCCTTTGAAAAAAAGGTGTCTGCCACAGGGTATCGCCCGCGGTGGCAGCATGAAGTAGGTGCAGCTGGCATGGTTTGCACCGGCAATTTAGGACAGCTGCCTCGTTCAGCTCCAGATGATGATGGTCCCAACTTGTCACCTGGCACACGCAAACCAGCGCACTGGGATCACAGAGTGTCATGAGCACTGTGGTAAACCACAATGTAGTGTGCATCAAGCTGCCTCCCTCCTCACCTCTGCTTGAACATAGCAGAACTGCTTGTCTCCTGGTTTGGTCAGGGTGATTTGGGACTTATGCCCCAGAGCCAGCCTTCTTGATGTGATGTTATTTCTCTTGCAAAACACTATCAGAGTTTTTACAGCCTGGTGCTGCATTACCAAGAACCCCTTCCTATTCACAAGGCTTTCATTTGACCAATGTTTCCTTAAAAACCTGGTATGATGTCACCAACAGATGACCACAGGATAGATAACTGAGGAAAGCAGGATCCAAGGGGTGGTTTCTAACCTGAGAAGTGCTACAGATTATGTCCATATTGACATTCACTGTAGTGTGTATTACTCTCTGCTTTTTGTGGGGGGCAAAGGCAAGGGAGGGTGACAATTGTTTATCAAATGGGCATCTATTCCTTCTGAAGAGATCTTAACATGCAGGCTGTTCCTGCCATTTGTTCTTTTTGAATGACGAGAAAATGTGCAGTAATCTTACATGTGTTATAAGAACTTCTATTACTTTTTCCATTTTAATTTTCTACTATTTTCTGCTATTTAATTCTGTTCCTGCTAGTGAGATTGGTCTAACAATGTGTAATGCAACAGTAGCTCACTAATTTGCAGTAATGATTAGAAACTCTTTTGAAAATAATTAAATTTGCAAATTAACAAGTAAGATAAGCAAATGGCAATGTACAATCACTCAAAAGGTGTGATCAGCTCATTTATGTTGTCATCCCTGATTTGCTATTTATGACAATGCTCTGTTTTCTAGCTGCTGTACCAAGGCAATTCTTCACGGTATGCTAGCTAGCCCATGCGCTGTAGCTAGAAGAAATGATGCTATTAATAGCAGACTGCAGTACCTTCCATTAAATCTTAGCTGAGAGGTGGGCAGAGGCTGCCAAATTCTGTTGCAGATTATAAAGTGTGCAGTCTAGCAAGTGCATATTAGCTAGATGAGAGTGCAAATATATTGCCATCTACACCAAGCCCATTAAAATACACAGACTTTTACTTTTTTCTCTTTCTGCTGCTGTAGCAGAGAAAGAAAGGAGTCATTTGGTGAAGCCTCAGCAATGGTAAGGACTTCTTTCCGCGCTGCCTCCATGATCTGTGGTAATAATTGTCATTAAACAAACCTAATTGCAGATTTCCATCTTTGAGCAACAGCAGCATCTTAAATATGCTTCAGCTAACATTATAAATGAGAACAGAACCCAAACGAAATGGGCTACCTATATGGAGGGATGTTTCTTTTCGTGCAGAGGTGCAGTAGCACTGCCAAGTCCCTGTGTGGTGGCAAGGCCTGCCAGGTACAGCCACCCGGGCGTCCCCAATGTTGTGGTGCCGGACTGCCGTGGCAGGATCCTCCAACGTGTCCTCTCTGCCACTGGCCACGGGTGCCCTTCTGCCATGCCAGTGGCACAAGCTGCCTTTGACTAGGGGGGCATTGGCATTCCTGGAGTTGTTTTGTCCAGCATGGGGTTTGTATGGCTGTGAGGCCACTGCACCAAACAGTACTCAAATGGCAGCAGCCGCAGGGCTGGGCTGGTTCATCACAGCTGCCCTCTGGACGTGTGCAGGGACTCAGCCATGCCACGGCAGCTCATCTTGCCATCATCTCCTTGAGGTCTGAACAGGCTTCAAAGGCTTCAAAGGTAGTTAAATTATTTCAAAATAGCTTATGGTAGCTGTTTTTTTACTGAAACACAAAGATGAGAATACATGGGACAAAAGATCTGCAAAAACTCCAGTTTATTTATGAGTATGTTTTGGCCTGTTAAGCTGGGTGCTGCAAAAACTCATAGATGACATAAAGCCTCTTTTGCAAGTAGCTTCTGTTTTCATACCACCAAAGTTGATTCAGGTAATTTGTGAAATGCAGGTGCATATTACCTATTTTTTTTTTTTTTTTAATTACTAAAATCTTATATTTATTATTCAGTAATTGTTACCTGGGATGCTCTGCTGTTTCTAAAAGAATGAAGCTGACCAACTAGGGCAACATGCCAAAAAGTTTTGTTTGTATTTAAAGAAAATGAAAATAAATTAGTGCTAGCTTCCTTCTAGAGTTTGAAGATGGAGACAGACTGCCAAACAATGTAGGGTATAGAAATGTAGGACACAGAAATGTAGGACCATTCTTCGCAACCCTCATCCATTTATAATTCTCAGTGTCCAAGTCAATACTCTGCTGTCACATTACTCATTCTTGTGTACCATTTTCTTCCACAGAAAGATATCACAAAAGCAACAGGGACTGGGCAACCTGTTCTGACTTCAAACTTCTCCCTGGTTTGAGCAGGGGTTGGATCAGATGACCTCCAGAAGCCCTATCTAACCTAAATATGATCTTGTGATTTATGGCCTCCCCTCTGCCTTGAAGCAGTACACCTGTAATTGCACGTGCAGACACCTAAGCTGGTGCATTCAGAGCTGGAGTTGGGTTTTGCATCTGCACCATCTGACTGCTTTTATTTTTTCACTGAAATCTTGCATAGTTAGAAAGCTCAGAACAATTCTGCTATTTAGATTCCATCCATCAGACAGTGAATGGGTCTCACTAATGAGAACACACAAGTATTGGAAACCTCTAGCTGCTAACACAATAAAACCTGGCGTGACATCTCCACCCTTAGGGACCCACAAAGGGATAATCTTTCTCCTACTCCTGCTGCTGAGAGGTTCAGTTAACGACTGTGGGATGAATCCCACCGAAGTTCTCGGTGAAAGGGAGCCCACTCTGAACCTCCAAAGCCATCTTCAGTCTTGTAGTCAGGATAGGATTCAAACCCAAGTCAACTAAGATGAAAACTTCTCTTCCCACCCCCCCCCCTTTTTTTTTATTTTTAATTGAGTTTGCTTAGCAGAACTGCTGATTGCAACATTGTTTTAATACATTAATAAAACCTGTGAGAATATGTGCTTGATCACTTTGTGGAGGAAGTGGAAGAAGCCTTTAAACCTCTGCCACTACATGGAAGAATAATAAAATTGTTGGGTACTCACAGCTCTGCAATTTTAAATAAGGTAAGTATTTTTTCTAGCTGCTTATTCCTAATCTTTGCATACGAAAAAGGTTAATGGGATCACTGCAAGATCAAATGTTTATATGGCAGTGGATTAACCTTTCCTGCTAACTCTGTTTCTTGCAAATGTAAACTGTATTCAGTATGGAAACCTGCTAACTGCACTGTGGCAAAATGGACAACAGTTCAAGCCTTCATTAACTGAATGCTAAATTACAGTGATAATCATGTAATTTTCAATCATTTGAATCCTTCTATATTGCTCATTACAACACAAGCATAAATGACACATTCAAACTTAAAAAAACTCAAGTGAGACACAAGAATTACCATTTAAACCCACTCTATGAAGTTGACTGTGATATGATTTTATTCTGCTTTGTGGTAAGAGTATTATAACCATCTGGGGAGGCAGAGATTTTCTTCTTAAAAATATGATTTAGATGTGGCATCTTTATTTCTTATCTAGACTAACCTTTTTCTTCCGATTGTCTCCAAAATATATGCTATGAGGACAATGACTGATGGAGACTTTTTTACCTTTTTCCTGCTTCTGCTTGATTCTGAAGGATAATATGGTGGCTTTGTGCTTTATTACTGCTAAAATGTAGCTCTCAAATGGGATAAGCCACAAAGAGAAGGAGCATCTATGATCTGAAGAGTATTTAATGTGAATGGGAAGCCTCCCATGCCTCTCTGGCCTTTGCAGAAACACAGGGCCAGAGAATTCAGACACAGTCGGCTCAGCTCTGTGCTTCACTAAACTCCAGTTGCTGTGCTGGTTCCCTGAAGTCACTGGGAACCAAGACCCCTGAATGTGTTGATCAAGGCTACAGACTGCTATTAGCTATATTAAGTTTATGAGATTAAAATCTTCTATTTGTGCACATGCTGCATTGTTATCAGTTGCTCCTTTAGAGCAAGAGTCCCAGAGGTGATGGTTTTCTGTAGGTTTGTCTTCTTCTGGAACTTCACCCCATTGCTTTTATTTCTATTTTCATTAAAATTTATACATGCTGTAAAGCTGTGGAGGACAAATACTTAAAGAATGACCTTCCCAAGGGCCTTGTTCCACAGACCCTCCACCCAGGCTGCATTTTGGGCAGCCGTACTCGAAGTATTACCCCAGGAGACAGTGTTGGAGACCAGATGTTGCTGAAGATGTGGTGGAACTATTGTGGAGGAATCTATTTCACTGATTGTTTGAAAGGAATTTCTAGTGAGGCTAAAATGAAATGTGTGAGTTGCAAATTGGTTTAAAAACAACTTTGCAGTTAACTGCTAAATAGCATTATCCCAGAGTGAAGGTGGAGTTATTGGTTAGTGTTTGTTTGCAGACTCTGGATTATCAGTGTTATGTTTTAAACTATTTCATATTGCGGGAAAAAATATTTCCTTCCTTTACATATTTAATATGAAGGAGAAAACAAAACCAAACCAAACCACAAATCCCCTCCCCACTAAAAAAAAAGAAAAAGAAAAAAAGAAAAAAAAAAGAAAAAAAAAAGAAAAAAAAAAAAGAAAAAAAAAAAGAACCAAAATAAAGATTTATTCACTTCTGAAAAAATGTAATGAGAAAGAAGAAAGTGGGGTAACAATATTGAAAAAAGATGCTCATAAATATCAGAAATGTCATGTAGGTTAAATCTATGAAGCTCTTTTGCTAAAGAATCGGCACAGAAAAGTAAGTACAACACATGAAATTTTAAACCTTTTGCGTAACTTCAGTTAAGTACCATATTCTACAACTTCCCAAGTTATACAAGAAGCCTTATTTTAGGTATATTTGTTAATTTCTAAGTGTTAGGACATATCTTCAGCCAAGGAAATCTTCCACAAAATGAAGCAACCGGGGAACATATGCAGGAGAGTAAAGCAAAGAGCTATCATGTGTATTTATATAATTCATCATTCTCAGCTCTGCACCCGATGTTAGGGCCAATACTAACCTTTGGGTTTTTCTAACTTAAAATATTGGGATTTCTTCAGTGGAAAGGTATTTCTTAGTGAAGATACCAAAACCAGTTCTTGAGTAATCTTAAAGGAAACCTTCCCTTTGTGTTTCCTTAATGTGCTCAGAACACTATGCATTTGTAAGTGACTTATGACTTAGATTTTTTCTTGTCTGCGAAGTAGTTGCAACCTTGAAAAGGTTGAGTTTCCACAGCAGAAGGCCCACTGAGGATTTTTCATGCTGTTCAGGTGTGACACATGCCTCATTATCCCATAATAACCCAAGAAACATCACAAACACTCCAGACAAAATACTTTCAATCTTTCAAGCAGAAGCTGGGAAGGTCATATTCCTGAGCTCCCAAAATTGTTAATTTCCACTGTTTTGACCCCTGCAAAAATATTATCTTCTATATCACCATCATTATTGTAGAGCTCCATCACACCACAAAAACAGCTGTCTAAGGATGTCATTCTGAGGCTTTAACTAGCCATGAACATAATTTAGACCTAAGCTAACGATTACATCAAAGGCATTGCTAGCCATTTTAAATATGACTCTGTGCTCTTTGAGAAGCTCTGATGTACTTAAGGTGACTGAGGAGATGCGTTTGTTGTATACCAAACTTATAAATAAGGTTGTTGACCTAAACATGTTGAATTGCTAGCAGGGGGCAGGTCATCACCTGATATGTTTCAGCCAACATCTGATGATGGGTAAGGTCACATCATCATGGGGTTGGAAATAAGGGAGTGCTGTAGGTCTCAGTAGGTGACTGAGTGGGCTTCACCATGTGAGCGTACAGCAATGGGGGACACCCAGGACACTAATGGAGTGCAACCTGACCTGAGTACATGTGCCATGCACTTAGAGGAACCTACACTGGGCTCAGGAATTCTCAAAAAATTGTTCCTACACACACCTGACTTACTGAGGTTTGGCTCAGGCAGCTACTCTTTACTCATCTTTCCTCTTGTCCACCTACATACTTCTCTTTGGACAGCTGTATTTGTATCATTCGATAAAGATAATAAAACTTCTGGGTCATCATCATATTAGAAGGAGTCAACTCTGTATTATCACTATGGTTACTTTTAAAAGTTTGAGAATGACCGGAGAGATCACTGACCAGCCAACAAGTCTTGTTATTCCTTATAATCTACTGAGACAGGTTTATAATCCTTCATTTAATATGAGACTGTACCGGGAAGGCTGCACAGAAAAGTTTGTTGAATGCTCTCCAAAGGATAGTCATGGGCACTTAACCATAGAACAAAGACTTGGTCAGCAAGATATTCTCTCACCTTGATTTTAAAAGCATATGTCAAATATTACTTAAGATTTAATTTACTTTTGTAGATATTAAATTACTCTGTATATAAGGAGATTTGCAGCGGGGAAGCAATCTATTTTAGATGACTTTCTGATGTTGGAACATCTGATCCTAGAGCTCCTTCTTTCCTAACACTACCACAAAAGAAAGTTGGAAAACGTGGAAGATACCAATACTGTAAGAATAAATAGTCCTAGCATACCCTTCTTTTCTTCTGTCTCCTCACCAGTTCCTCTCACCACTTCCGACACTTTCCAGAACAGATGTGCACTGGATTTTCCTATCTGTCCAGAATGGGTGAAGTCTGGTGAAATCTTTTCTTTTTGTAATCCTTTTCACCCTTCTGATTTGGAAGAAGCAATTTGAAAGAGTGCCTAGCATCTTGTGAGATAAATAAGGGGATTTACAACTATTGACATACCAGCTGAGAATTCCATCAAATAGTTTCCTGCTCTTTTTATTATCTCGATCTCGAGTTTGACCTTTTTGCAGGAAAATAGCCGAAGATCTTTTTTCTAGCATTTCTTTCAAAAAGTTATCTTTTAAAGTTTTTTTTTTTTTTATTTTGGGTTGTTTCTTTTTTTTTTTTTTTTGCAAAAAAAAAATATGTCTTCCCCATCCAAGATCTACTCCAAATTTCTTTAAATGGATTTAAGGTAATGTCTAAAAGCCATGACTATTTAAGAGGATGTAAAACCCCAGAACTTTTAGTAGAAAAGTAAGGCTAAGTAAGTGAGTAAAGTTAAGTAAGTAAGAAAGGCTTTTCCATAGCCACCTCAGAGCTCCTGAAGTTCATTGGATATCTCCCACTTCAACCTCAAAGCCAAAGTCACATAGGTTTGAGCATTTCAGTTTTGAATATGCTCTTCTAGCCAGAGTGCATATATTCAGCTCTCCTGCCTAAACCCTTCTAGGAGCCAGGCATTCGGCAGACCACAAGTCCTCTGTGGGACCTTGCATGGTACCTTGTGTGCACACAAAATCTGGCTCTCCACAGAAAACCACAGTGGCTACTTTGGTTGTAAAAAGTGGGCAGAGGAAGAAGAGTCATTGTTTACCTTGCACATAAGATATAACCATTGCCGGTTACCTCCCTTGCCCATTCTCAGCCTGCAGGAGTCAAATTCCTGACACGGTGCCCCAGCAAGGCTTGCTATAAAGTTTCCTAACCATGACCGTATCTTTTTTTCTGGTTAAAGACTTACAGAAGTGCGCATGCCTGCCAACAATTCTGATACCTAAGAGACTCTAAGGTGCGATTTTCTTTGAATTGTAATGGAGCCCAATGTTCAGTCCACAGGAATGGGACCTTGTTATATTAATTCCTTAGGTCACTGAAAATAACCTGTGTTTGGGTAGCCTAAGGGGGACCATACAAATTGCAAATAATAGAGATACTTGATTCATATATCCCAATTTCCTTCACTCTCTGCAAATGTGCTGGTACATTTCCCGCTAAATTAGTCATCAATACAAATGTATTATATTAGAGGTCACGCACACACGGAGCTTCACATGCTGATGTGTATAATCCTTTTATCACGGTATTTTACTGGGAAAATTAAAGAAGTGACATAGCTGATGAAGTAAGCTTAATCGATTCTTAAAAAGATCTGGTCATTAAGTTTATGTTGTTCTGTGGCTGATGTGATATGCCAGTAAGCAGCATCTTTGACTTAAAAGTAATAGTGGTAACTCATGGGAAGTGCTTATTATTATGGAAGGGTCATGGCTAGGCTGCATGATACAGTAGGTTTGAGGAACTTCATTATGAGGATAAAACATAACAGTTTACGGGGAAAGGCAGAAAAAATGGATCTATTTCTTCACTAGTAACAGCCAAGCATGAGGAATGAGGGAATTCAGCATTCACATGATTTCAGCAGCAGTGGGTAATTTGTGGGACTGTAGGTTCAGACTGGAAATGAGCTGGGGGAGGTGATCTGATCCAACCTTCTGCTCAGAGCAAGGTAAGCTATGGGATCAGACCAGGCTGCTCAGTGGTTTGTCCAGTTGGGTCTTGAAAAACTGCACAGAGGGAAACTGCAGAACATCTGAGAACAACCTGCTCCACTACCTGATCATCCTCATGGGGAAAAAGCCTTTCCTTATACCCAGTGTGAAGCTCTCCCATTTCACTTACGTACATTTGTATCTCATTCTCCCATCCTGCACCACCGTGAGGAGCCTGGCTCTATCTCCCCAGTAACCCCTTGTAGGCAGTGGGGGGCTCTTAGGGGCCTCTGAAGCCATCTCTTCTCTAGGCTGAACCAGCCCAGCTCCTCCTGCCTCTCCTCCCATGCCAAGAGCTCCAGCCTTCACTGCCTTGGCACCCTTCCAAAAGCTCCCTTCAGTTTTTCCAAGTCTTTCTTGCATTGCAGGGCCCAAAACTCAATGCAGTATCTAGATATAGCTTCATGAGTGCCACATAGAGAGGGATGATCCTTTTCCTTGGTCTATGTGCCATGCCTCTGTTCACACACATGGGTGCTGTTGGTCATCTTTGCTGTCAGGGTACAGTATGGGCTCATGTTCAGCTTGTTGTCTGCCATGATCCCAGGGCCTTTCCCATGGAGCTTTTCCCCTGGCCCTCCATCTATTTTTCTAGAGAAAGAGCCTAGAAGATGACCTATTAGGCCCCTATCTTGCAGATGTTTATGTTTTACACTGTCTTGGGTGGAATAGAAACTGTCATGTATTCCCCAGAAAAGGTTAATTTAGTACCTTTGACTTTACTGGGATGACTCATGAGTCACAAGTTACTCATGTGCATAAATGTTTTCAAGATCACGCCTGGAGCATGTACCTGGGTTTGGAGGACTTTTGATTGACAAATTTATTCTGTTCTATTTTCTTTAAATATTCATTTGTTAACTTAAAAATCTACTTATTCATACATTACTCATTAAAATATGAATAAAGTTAGTTATAAAAGGTCTAACCTAAAAAAAAAAATAACCACACTTGCTTTTTTCTCAATTCTATTGCAAGCTCTTAGGAAAAGTGTTATTCCCATTATATTTGGGGCATGATAATGATTAACAAGGCTCATTGTTAGTGTTGTATGCTGATATTTTAGCACTCTGAAGATAAAAAAAACTTTTCATCAAAATGGTTAAACTGTTAAATCTGTCCACTTAAAAATTATTTAGAAAATACCATTTATTGGTAATAAAGGATTAAGCTGCCTAGGAATGATGCAAGGGCATCTTAATTTTCATTGCTTGATACAGTAAAGTATGAATTCTATTATTTCTATTTTTCATCTTGTTTTTTATTCTTGAGCTTTTATCAAGATCTGTCTATAATTCACTGCAGCTGATAGCTAATTCACCTCATTTTTTGCATCTTTCCAAGTGCATTCACCGACCAAGCACGGCAAAAACTTAATATGCTGGGTCATCTTTGTGAAAATCTTTTTGAGTTTGATGATTTCTTGATTTATTTAAGCAAAATTTGCTGAGAGAGAATGATTCCAGCTTTGAGATGAATTTACCCAGGGAATCTTTTGCATTAGTAAAGTGATGGGACCTGTTTTTTTTGCCAGATAGCTGCCCTTG